>NW_028275158.1:0-325598 GCF_013281855.1 Momordica charantia
AACCCTAAACCCTAAACCCTAAACCCTAAACCCTAAACCCTAAACCCTAAACCCTAAACCCTAAACCCTAAACCCTAAACCCTAAACCCTAAACCCTAAACCCTAAACCCTAAACCCTAAACCCTAAACCCTAAACCCTAAACCCTAAACCCTAAACCCTAAACCCTAAACCCTAAACCCGAATCCCGAATCCCGAAACCCTAAACCCTAAACCCTAAACCCTAAAGATTTGCTTTGCTTTATTTTCTAATTTTACTTTTTTAGAATTTTAGTTCCGGTAGATATTAAGGTACTTTTAGTTGGACTCTTTCTTTAGGTTGGATTCTAGTTAAAAGATATTTTATTAATTTCTTTCATTTTGTTGGTTTATTCATATTGTTTGCATACATTAAAAATAAGAATCAGATAAAGTATAATTATCAATATACTCATTTCATATCCTAATCCTAATCAATTAAAAATTTTATTTTAATTTTTAATTAAAATAATAATTACTGAAATGTCGTGCTTGAGAGGACAAGAGGACATATTTCTATCAAAGGCATCCGATGCATTTGCAAATTTAATAGCCCGTTTATCATCCAACACCACCGCTGGAGTTAATGCTATTGTCTACCGTTGCACCCTAATGAACTCTCTTGTGAGAAGAGGGACATGAACCCGTACCCTAAAAAACTTACACGCACAATGAATGAATAATTTGAAATAACATTATTATTCCCACCAGAAAGAGAGAAAAAAAACAGTAAAACGTCCATATTTCATCTATCTGTAGTTCTACAATAAAACGAGAATTGACCCAGTAGAGAAAAAAGATCAAGTTTTAGCATCAATGGAAAGCAGCAAGATAAATACCTTAACATCAACATACCCAATTAAGTGAAGCTCAAGCTGCCGCTATGCCAGGCAGAAGGCCACTGTGCCGGAGCAGTGGCTCTGGTGAAGGTTCCCGCCCTCGAAATTCAACAAAAACCTACATGATAGACACCATTAAGTCGGTCAATATTGACGACATATTTAAGATTCTTTTCTTCAATAATGACTATGATTTATTCAAAAGGTATATTAGTAAAAAAAAAGAAGTTATTTTGGGGTTAATTTAAATGTCAGAACTTTAAAGTGCTTAGTTAAAAAGAACTTGTTAGAATATATGAATGGTGTGTTTGGGAGTGATGTTAAGAGTGATTTTGAAAAAATAGATTTAAGTATAATTGATTTTTCAAAATCACCATCCAAGTCATACCTTAAAAATATATTTTAAGTGATTTAAAGTTTTCCTAAATCAATTTTTTAATTTGTCAAACATGATCAATTAAAAGGGAAGTGGTTTTGGCAATGGCAAAAGTGATTTTGTCATGTCAAAATCACCCTCAAACACACCCTAAATTGAATAAAGATGAATTTGCTTTATAACAATAATGGACAACTTCAATGTTGATTATTTCTATAAAAACAATGTTTGACATCTAACCTCTGATGGAGCTCTTCCACCTCCAAGAGCAAGAATGGTTTCTCGGAATCTACGCCCGGTTTCCTCTACAGCCTGTAGAGGGGAGGGGGAAAAAAAGCACAAGTATTAATAAGGTGAGGCGCACAATAACAATATTTTTATTACTATTCGACATTAACAGGTAAAATTAAATAGAAATTTAAAAAATGCGGCTTGGTTTTCAATGGCATGAGAGATAAAGAGATGCAAATTAAAAATAATAATAATTAAAAAAAATCGAGGTACCGGGCTTTATGCCCCAAAAAAGCTAGGTAGGCAAGCGCACACGAGTGAGATTGCCTTGATTTGCTTGCTTAATCAGGCGTGCATCACATGGCAAATTCAACTTTCAGACTACAGTAAACGATGAAGTAAAGCATTTAACCAGTCCCCTTGAAGACAAACCCAACGTACATAGGATATTTCTCTGTTCTAAGAAAGTACACAACAAATTCAAAAACCAAGGCTAATAAATACGACCAACCTCATTCCAACATACCTTTCTATCATTCAACCCAGCATCCTCAAATGCAGAGAATGCATCTGCAGACAAAACCTCAGCCCACTGCAGTAGATAAATTTTTAGAATAATGAAGGGGAGAAAACATCAGATAGGAAAAAACTCTCAAAGTGTTCAAATACTTTCCAGCAAGATTATAATATAAGGAGCGAAGATGTGGACATGCGTCACAGATATGACACCGATTCTAAAAAATTAGAACATGACACGCTAAGACATTATAAATATTGAATACTGGAAAATAGATTTAATTATCTAAATTTAAACATCGAATCAACATTCGTAAGAGGACTTGTATTGGGTTTCTCTTCAATTTAGACATTCTTATTTACAATTTAAGATGCCAATATATTATTGGAAAACCAATATTTTTATTCCATACAAATCAAATGGAAGTTTAAACACAGTGAATGTTGTTAAACAAAAAAAAAAAAAAAGTCTTTTCATGTGTTTAATCCCTAATTTGTGTGTTTTATGCATGATGGCAGAGGAAAATATGAATCGTGTTTTTGCATCGTTCATATAGCCAAAAATTTGTGGAATGCTTCATTCGGAAGTTTCGTATGTTCTGGGTTCTAATAATAATCCACATGACAACGTGTAATCGTTAACAATCATGATTGGAAGTTCTGATGGAAAACAAAAAAGTAAGTAAAAACCATTGGAAAAGGATATGTTTAAGGTCAGAGGGGACAGGGGATACGTTACAGCCTAGTCTATCATTTGTTTTTATTTATCGTTCAAATCTCTGTTGACTGGCACTTTGGATACAAATTTTTCTATAAGATTGGATCAACTTTCTTCCATAGAACTGGCTCTCTTGTGTAATGCACTTTCAACCGTGGCTCCAAGATCTGTGGCAGGTTTCCAGATTTTAAAGCTTGTGGTCTTCAAAGGATTTTCATTCAGCATTATGGTGGGGTTAAGCTCAAGATTAGGGTTTCTCTTTTCATCAAGTTTCTGCATTCTTGAGTTTTGTTGTTAACAAAATGCAATCAGAAGGTCCTTTCCGGAAAAGTGAAGTTGCTGTTAAAGAGGATGGATCTTTCAGGAAACAAAATCTGGGCAGTGGGGAGTTCTGATGGAAAGGATAGCAGTTTTGAGGGGTGGTTTGAGGAAAGCTGTGAATGTTCGTTCGCAGTAGGAGGGAAAGGGAAGGGAGTATGATTTTGGGTTGTGTGAGAGGGTCATCTGAGAGATGAATAAGCTGAAAAGTCAACCAAGAGAAGGAAAAGGAGAAGTAAAAAGTAAAAAGGAAGGTAGAAAAGAAAGAAGAAAAGAAAAAATAAGTTGGAAATAGTAGAGGGAAAAGAGAAAAAGAAGAAAAAAATGGAGGATATAAAAAAGAGAAGAAATATAGTAAAGAAATTGATCAATGGTTCCAAGGCTACAGCCTTGTCTGTCATGTGTTTTTATTTATCTTTAAAATCTCAGTTACCTGGTACTTTAGATACAAATTTTTCTATATAATTAGATCGACTTTCTTCCGTAGAATTGGCTTTCCTTGTGTAAAGCACTTTCAACCGTAGCTTCAAGATCTGTGGCAAGTGTCTAGATTTTAAAGCTTGGGGTCTTCAAAGGATTTTCATTGAGCATTCTGGTGAGGTTGATTGTTAAGGTCAAGATGAGGGTTCCTTTCTTCATCAAGTTTCTGCAGTCTTGAGTTTTGTTGTTAACAAAATGAAATCAAAAGGTTCTTTCCAGAAAAGTGTGGTTGCAGTCATCAAGATCGAGTCTTTGATCTTTATTTTTGTTTAAAGTTGATAGTTGGTTTAAGTTGGTTAAACTTTTCTCTTGAGTTTTCAGTTCTGAGGGTTTTATTTCTTTGGTTGCTGTAGCTTTTGCTCTCTTTACTGTTGTTGGTACTCTTGTGCAATTTTTAATTTCATCAATGAAAAATTTTGTTTGTGAGTAAGCACAATAATCAAAATAGCTAAAGTTACTCGACTCCATCATAGCTATTGCACAGTTCTTAATCAATACTCTGCAGAACAAATATCCAATCCAGAATGCTGCTTTCCAACGTAGTCATGTCAAAGATGAAAGATTATGGCTTGTGGAAAAATGCATACCTTATAACTGTAATATCCTGCGGCATATCCACCTAAAGGAAAACAAGAACAAAGGTTCGTGACTACTTTGATACCTGGGAAACGAAGGAAATGGAGGAGTTTGTATATCAAAAATTAAATAAAATGATTGATGACGAACCTGCAAAAATATGGCTGAAACTACAAAGGAATTTATCGTCTGCTAAGGGAGGTATCACTTGTGTTTGTTTGCACACTCTCTGGTCAACCACAAAGATTGCCTCTGGCTCCCCAGGAACATATTTAGTATGAAGCTCCAAATCAATACTTGCAAATCTAAGCTGCAAATTACATTAGACAGCAAGAGAATTAAAATCGCATTTTCTGCTACCACATCCATGTGTGCCTGCAGTCATGTATCTTTATCAATCTCTTTTGAGAGGCATATCATTGATAAGAAGACTTTGGAAAACAAAGGAAAAACAATAAGTGTAGCTCCCCAACAAGAAATGATGGTTTACCAAAAAATTTATAAATTGTGGGTATAAAAAAGCCAAATGAGGATGATGAGAATACTAGCATGCTGTCACTGAACTTGGTACCAAGAAATTCTCTCAGGCAGATGGTATCACTGAGTGGGTCCTAAAGTCAAAAGACCGAGACTGAAGCAAGGATAGCCGCTGAACAAAGAGAGGGAAAAAACAAGTCATTTTAAAAAAAATCAGGCTGCTAATAAGAAATACATGCTGATGTAGTCTTAGAAGCCTTCTAAGTTGTTTTTGGCTTTAAGTATTTGTAAGCTTGTAAACGTGGCTTATGAGTTATGTTTCTTTTAAGTTTTCATTTCACTACACAGCAAGTTACTGTTTAAGTCAGAAACCTCTATAAATAGGTTTCTCTTTCATTTGTTAATGATAGATTGAATCATTGTTAAAACTTTTGTCCAAGATTCCATCAATTGGTATCAGAGCACCCAAAATTTCTGGGCACTCTATGGCAGGAAAGAAACCAGCAACGTTGGGAGATTCTTCCTTAGCCGGCGGTAAAGAAGCGGATCAACGATTCTTCCTTAGCCAGCGGTAAAGAAGCGGATCAACAATCTGTTCTCTCACCACGCTCTATGACCACACACTTGTAGTTGGTCGAAAGGGATATCAAGATCATACAAAGAGATGTGGGTGAGATTAAACAAATCTTGGGGATTGTACATGAGCAGTTGGAGACTTTGAGTTTAAATCAAAATCCAGCAAGAATCGCTCAGCAAGTCCCTACAAAAACTGACCAAGAACCTCGTAGAGATGATCGACAAAGTATCCATATTCAAGATAGGTTAGCAGCTCCTCCAAGAAGGGTTCAAGAAGTGAATTTGGGTCCAAGAATCCACCAAGAACAGCGCCAACATTATCAAGAAGGCAATGTTAATCCTCTGTTTCAACGGCAACAAGATGCCTTCATTGATTCCTCAAGTGATGAGGAAGAGATATGCTGGAGTTTGAAGACAATTAGACAGCAAGAAGCCCAGCGATTACAAGATGAAAATAGATCTTCCTAGCTTCAATGGGAAGATGGGTTCGAAATGTTGAAAAAATTTTCAGCTACATGGGTACTCAAGAACATAAAAAGGCGTGTCTTGTAGCTTTGAAATTAAAAGGTGGAGCTTCATATGGTGGGATCAACTTGAGATTAATTGCCAACACTACGGGAAAAGACCAATTCGAAGCTGGGTACACATGAAGAAACTAATGAGGGAGCGTTTTCTTCCCGTAAACTTTGAACAAATTCTCTATAATCAATATCAAAACTGCCACCAAGGTAATTGTACGGTTGTTGATTATACAGAAGAATTCCATAGGCTTGGCGTGGACGAATCCTGCAGAGAATCAACATTACTAGGTGGCTAGGTATATTGGCGGCCTACGTTCTGATATCAAGGAGCAGATTTCTCTACAACCCATTGGATATCTTAATGAGGCCATTTCTACTGCCACAACAATTGAAGAACAAATTAACAATTGGTACAAAAAACAATACTCACGCTGGACTACTTGGGACCAAGGTAGTACTTTCAAAAAAAGGTTCTGCTATGGACAGAAATTCTTTCCATGCAAATAATGCTACTGCTAAGGGCAAGCAGAGTGACAAAGATACTATACAAGAAGCTGTCCAAGATAGACTTGCAAGCAAGAAACCTACCACTACATATAATCGTCCAAATTTAGGTAAGTGCTTTCGTTGTGGACAATTTGAACATCTTTCTAATGAATGTCCTCAACGAAAAGCAATTACCTTCGTGGATGAGGAGGACCAGCCGGTTTACAGTGATGGTGAGGACCAAGAGGAAGAAATTGAATATGCTGCCTCTGATGAGGGAGAACCCATCACTTGCATGTTACAACAAATTCTATTAACCCCAAAAACTAAACCAGCATACCAACTCCATGCTTTCTTCAAAACAAGTTGTACTATCAATGGTAAGATTTGCAACCTAATAATTGATAGTTGCAGCACCGAGAACATCGTGGCTAGTAAAATCATGGCTGCTCTAAATCTTTCTTTAACTCCTCACCTCGCCCCTTATAAAGTTACTTGGATAAAAAAAGAGGGGAGGCTCAAATCAGTCATACTTGTACCGTGCCTTTGTCCATTGGGACAAGTTACAAGGATCAAATAGTTTGTGATGTCCTCAATATGGATGTGTGCCACATCTTATTGGGACGTCCGTGGCAATATGACATCCAAGCAGTGCATAACACCTATGAGTTCATGTGGATGGGCAAAAAGGTAGTGTTTCTTCATCTTGCCCCATCCAAACTTGTTTCTGTGAAGGACAGCACCAAGAACACAGAAAAAGGTGCCCTGTTTACTCTATCCTTGGCCAAACAACTCCTCTTTCATAAAGAGTTGCCTATCCTCGGTCTTGTCAGTTGTCATTAAAAATTTTGGGACAGAGAAGCAAAGCTCCACACTGCATCCTGAAATACAAAGCCTATTACGTGAGTTCAAGGATATTGATTAGACACCTACCAGATTACCACCCCTTCGGGATATACAACATAATATAGACTTCTTCCCTAGTGCCACACTACCCAATTTGTCCCATTATAGGATGAATCCTTCGGAATATAACGTTCTTCATGACCAAATACAATAATTACTCAATAAAGGCCATATACAACCTAGCCTTAGTCCTTGGGCAGTTGACACTGAAAAAGGACGGCACTTGGCATATGTGCATAGACACCCGTGCTATAAATAAAATCACTATCAAATATCGATTTCTCATTCCTCGCATTAACAATTTGATGGATCAACTTGGTCGTGTCACCATCTTTTCCAAAATAGACCTTAAGAGTGGCTATCATCAAATCCGCATAAGACCAAAGGATGAATGGAAGATTGCCTTTAAAACCAATGAAGGCTTGTTTGAATGGCTTGTCGTGCCATTTGGCCTATCCAATGCTCCAAGCACCTTCATGCGGCTTATGAACCAGGTTTTACTTCCCTTCATTAACAAATATGTTGTAGTTTATTTCGATGGAATTCTTATTTATAGTCAAAGCATGTCTGACCATCTTAATCATCTACGTTTGTTATTCTCTACATTAGCTCATAATAAGTTAGTGATTAACCTTAAGAAATGTTTGTTTGTCACCACTAAAATTTCCTTTAGGCTTTATAATAGGACACAATGAGGTTAAAATGAACCGTACAAAAATACAAACTATTTTTGACGGGATAGAACCAAAAACAGTAAGGGAGGTTCAAAGTTTTCTTGGTCTTCCATCCTTTTATCATAAGTTTATTAAGAATTTCAATACTATTGTTGCTCCTTTAACTAGTTGTTTAAAAAAGGGTCAGTTCATGTGGGGGAAAGCCAATCTGAGAGCTTTAAAATAATTAAAGAAAAGCTAAGTAGTAGCCCTGTTCTTGCATTGCCCAATTTTGACCAACCATTTGAGGTGGATGTTGATGCATCTGGGTTAGGAATTGGTGTTGTTCTATCCCGAAACAGCCACCCAATCGAATATTTCAGCGAGAAATTAAGTCCTTCTCGACAAAAATGGAGTACCTATGCACAAGAGCTTTACTCCTTGGTACGAGCCTTGAAACAATGGGAACATTACCTTTTGAGTAAGGAATTTGTGTTATTTACTGACCATTTCTCTTCAAAATTCCTGCACACTCAAAAGTCTATAAGCCAAATGCATGCTCGATGGCTCTCTTTTCTTCAACGCTTTGATTTCATTATTAAAAATACATCCAAGATCACAAACAAGGCTGTTGATGCCTTAAGTATAAAAGGCAGCCTTCTCGCTCTCCTTAAAGGAGAGATTGTTGCTTTTGACCACCTCCCTGATACCTATGCCAATGATCAAGATTTTCAAGACATATGGAATCAATGTACTAATAACAGAGCAACCGACAATTTCCATATGATAAATGGATACTCATTCAAGGGCAATGTCCTATCCATCCCACGTACTTCTTTAAGGGAGGCTACTATAAAGGATTTGCATGCGGGAAGGTTGGCAGGCCACTTAGGCCGTGACAAAACCCTTGCTTTGGTTACTGCCCATTTCTTTTGGCTACAAATCCCCAAGGATGTGACCAGCTATATTAACAGATGATTTATATGCCAGTCCTATAAGTGCACATCCCAAAGCACAGGGTTGTACACACCGCTTCCTATTCCTGGGAATATATGGGAAGACCTATCCATGGATTTCATACTTGGGCTTCCTATCCGGTCTGTAACGTGGCTGACATCTATTCCAATCATGCGTCGGACGACTTTTCTTTGGCTCCATCGAGTTGTTTTTTTGGTCGGGGGAATTGATGTAGTCATAAAGTCAATCTTCCACCCCTAGAAAGTTTGTACCGCTTCCATCGATCGACCTTCTTACAGATCTTATCTTCAATGGGACTCCAGAAACCACATGTTTTGGATTACCCCCCAAAGGGGTGCCTAAATAGAACATTGGAAGGTTCTGCTTTACAATTAAATCTGATGGCCATTTGTTGTATTTTTTGAAAATGCATATTCCCAGTAAGAGAGGACTTCTCCCAGTTAACCTTCGACCCCGAAAGTCATTCAAAAGCTTTGATTGCATCAAACAGAACAGCCAACATATCAACATTATCTTTATGAAACAAGAGGGTATCATCTGCAAATTGCAAATGAGAAACATGCACCGAGTTTCACCCCACTTTGAAGCCCTCAAATACCTCTTTAGAATAGATATGGTCCATCAAACTACTAATCACATCACTCACAATAAGGAACAGGAAAGGAGAAAGGGGATCTCCTTGCCTTAATAAACCCCTTGAAGCTTGAATTCTTCCTCTCGGTCAACCATTAATGATGATAGAGAATTTGGTGTCTTTATAATACACCCGTTGATCCACGAAATCCATTTGCTTCCAAAGCCTTTTATAAATAAAATATTTAAAACAAAAGCAAGGAACAGAAAATAAAGATATGGCACCTAAAACATTACCAACCTGACGAAGACTCAAGGAACCTGCACGAAATGTCCTAGCTGCAAGAAGTTTCAAGTACACTTCTTCCGGGAGACTTTCCCCTGTTTCATAGTGCTTTGCAATGCCCATCAAAGTGTCTCTGCAAGAGTTTTAAGGTTGACAAAGATGGATCAATGAATTGCCATAACTATAAGAGTAATGAAAGGCTGAAAGGGTACTAGACTACATTGGATACCCACAAACAGAACTAGAATAGCCATCTTGTGCATTTTTTATTCTACGGAGCAGATCGATAGAACCTCAACAATATAATGCAAAAGCCAGACCCATATACATAATGAATATTTGTGTCAATTTTGACCAAAGACAGTATAAATCATCTAACTCTTGGTTAGTTAGAGCCTTTGAATTAAAAGAGACAGAGGAAAATGGTGCTGGTTTTGTAATCCCCTTGGCTTGAGGATTCATTCCTTATCACCCTCTTTTATAATTTTTGTTCCTTCAATAATATTTTGTTTGTTTCTTATTAAGAAAAAATTAGGCAACAATAGCAGATACGTAGAACAACAATCAACAAAATTGGGAATCAAATTACCTATGATAGCACCAGTTTTCCATGAACTGAGACGGCAATTCAACAGCATCCCATTCTATTCCACGAATACCAGCAACTAAACCTTCATCTTGTTTTGTCAACATATGCTGAAGTGCATGACCAAATTCATGGAATACTGTCTCTACCTGTAAAGGATGTCAAGCACTTCAGAAGAAATGATAAAGTTGCTTGAATAGCAATTTAGATCAATTGAAGAAGATATATCCTTCAAGAAGAACCAGACAAAACAGAAAAAGAGTTGGTTCCATGACATGATTACCATGTCGATCCCAAATAAAATAGTATTATTTTAATGCTCCCAATCACAACGACATCATAATTTATTACAGCTATACCCCTCAATTCAATATTAATTCGTTAGCATGCGATTAAACTCTGAATGATTTCCCATGTTCTGAACAAGACTACAAAAGAATTTTTGGAAATTTTATTAACCAGACAGTATTATAAATTTTCAACATAGCTAAATATATTTTGTGGATCACATAGCCGGGTCCTCACCCCCAGTACCTTTTTTGCTTGTACCTCTAAACCACAACCCCACAAATCAGGCTGTCTATTACTTCGAAGTTTAGAATGTATGTTAGCCTCAATATCTCAAGAACATGTGCAATTATTAATAAGTCAATAGCTTTACCTCACGAAATGTCATTAAACTAGGTCTTTCTCCAACTGGCGGTGTTTGATTGCACACCATATGCGCAATAGGCAACCTTGCAGGGGCACCATCTTGTGCTAACACACAGCTTCGTGAAACAACCTCATCCATCCAAGCACCTCCCCTTTTCTCCGATGGACGTGTATATGGATCAAAATAGAGGTATGCAATGGGACTTCCAGAAGAGTCATTTACCCGGTAAAATTTTACATCTTTATTCCAAACCTACAGGGAAGCAGCCAAGTTAGTGGATGCGGAAATAAGGTTTCAGAAAATAAAATAAATGGGATATATACCGGAGCAAGACCATCGGCTGGTTGAATATCAATCTCAAAAAGTGTCTTTGCAAGACTAAAAAGGCCATCCATAACATTTGGCAAGGAAAAAAATGGCCGTAGTTCTTCCTGAAAATAAGTTGTTTAAAAGAATTGAGGAACCACAGAACTAAATAAAGCATGGACAAATCCAATAAATCTAAAGCCTAGTAGCACAAAAATGTGAAGAATTGAAAATAACTATTATAGGCTGTGAACTTAAATACATCATATACTCCAGCCATCAGAGAACCAAATGGAGAGTCCATTGTGTACCAACATCTAATAAAACAAAAAATTTATACGTCTTCCCAAGCTTTTTTCTGGTTTCTCTTTACAATATATATATATATTTTTTTTTTAACAAACAACTTTTCAGTTTTCATTGATAGATGAAAATGATATAAGCCTCCAAAGGAGCGAAAGAAAAACAAAAACAAACAAAAATCAAAAAATTTCTTTCCTAACAGAGAGAGAATTAGAAATAAAAATATTTACATGTAAGCAAAATTATTTCTGAAAAGTACAACATGAATTTCAGAAGGATTGAAACATTAAATGAAAGGACATCGGCGTACACAACCATATACAAAGAGAGACAGAAAAGATCCAACCTCATTGACATCAAATTTTGACTCCCGAAGCCTCTCACTCCAGAAGCTAATATCCCAATGGTTCAAATCATTGCCTTCTGGCGCGCCTTGTTTTTTTGCAAAATCCTTAAGATCTTCAATATCTATAAGAATCATAAATGAAAGAACCTCATATTCTTGTCCAGCAGGAACATTCTTCTACACCAATAATATGTACTAACACAATGAATACATACTTAAGTACTTTCTGTATTTTATCAGTTTTGAGAAAGAGTATTATTAGACCATTCATCCCAAAGGAAGTACATCCCTGTGAGATTAAACGACTAGCTTTGGATGTAAACATTTGAATATCTTAATAGGCTACTCTTGAAGTGGAAAAAAGAGAAAATTACAGTGTAGTGAGAATTCCTATGGATTTAACGCAACCTCATCAATCAAAAGCATTTAAATGACATATAGAAGTGGAGTACAAATGATCTCAGAAGTCAGAACTACTTAAATTTGTGAAACAAACAAACACACAGATTTTTCAACATAATATGACAATTAGTTAAAATCTTAAAGTATTTTCAGAAGTTAACCATTGAAGCTAAATTGAAGATACCACTTGAACAGAAAAAAAAAATTGAGTAAATAATACAGTCCATTAGAAAAACATGGAAAGGAATATAAAAACACAAAATGACCCACCTTGAACTGCAGCATTCCAGGAAGCGCTACGAAGCTTTTCTAGAAGCTCTTCAGCTTTCTCAACCGTAGCCATTTTGGTCTCCATGCTAACCTGAAGAAGTACAAATCATGTAAGCAGAAAGAAGTTGGGGAACAAAAACTATACATATAAATAGAACATACCTCGGCATAATTATTGAAATTGAGAATCTTAGCCTTTTCCAACCTAAGCTTCAAAATTTGGTCAATTATTGCCGTGTTGTCCATTTCTCCACTAGAGGCACGAGTTACATAAGCGTAGTAAATTTCCTTCCGCAAGGATCGATTCTTAGCATGTTGCATGACAGAAAGATAACATGGAGCATCCAAAGAAATTATCCATGGACCATTTTCTGCAGTAGCCTTTTCATGACCCTGATGTGAATAGAGAAGTCAAAGAATTACTTGAAAAAATACCAAAAAAAATATCAAATTAGATGCTGTAAAACATAATGGCTTAACCAAATATAAAGATAATTAAAATAAAGCACATCACTGACAGTGAAATACCTTGGAAACTGCTGTTTGTGCTGCCATTCCTAGAGCAGTAGAAGGCAGTCCATCAATTTCATTCTTATCAACAACTAACTTCTCAAACTTCTTTGTAGCATCCAAAACATTTTCCTCAAATTTCTGTGATAATCTTTCCAGTTCCTGTATTTCAAAACAATTATGAATCTAGAAAGAGCTAACACAAAGTAAGGTAGCTACATTCATCACATCTGAATTACACTGATAATTTTTTTAAAAAAACAAGATACAAACCTTTCATCGATCGATAAAAATGAACAAAATTGCTCAAGGATACAAACAGTCCAAGAGGAGTGAACAAAAGAAGTAAAAAGAAAGCATAAAAATAAAAATATAATCACCAACATCAAAAAACCACCACTAAGAGGGAGTTATAAAGGTCTCCCAATTCATACAAATCACACTCAAAGAATAATTAGAGAAAAGATCGGAAAAGGCACACCATTGTGAGGCTTTGAAGTTGGCTATGATAAAATAGTCCATAAAGGATCTATGTTTGCGAGGAATAGGGAATGAAAATATTGTAGCACCTCCTAGTTGGTCCAACAAATCACTAATGCGAGGAATTGGGAATCTAACTCGATAGTATTTTGTTTTTTTTTTTTTTACAAGAAACGAACTTTACATTGATTTAATGAAAAGGAATAGAAATCTATACTCGATAACAAGAGCAATACAAACTCAAAAGAGAAAAAAGCATTCTAAAACAGAACTCAGAAAAACTGCTTGCAGCCGAGCTTGGGAAATCAAACTAATTCCAGGGTCAACAACCACATGAGGGAAAACCTTCCTTAACACCAAGAGCGAAGACCAAACTCCAAAAAGAACCAAGTAGAAGAAAGGGCACAATAACAGACCGCAGCCAAAATGCTACTAAGGAGAAAACACCAAATACTAAGCCTCGATGTTGTCTTCAAAAGCCTCCAAATATAAACCACTAAATGGCAAACCACACGCTGGAGAAAAACTTTGAAAATCTCATCAACCAAACAACCGAACTAAGACTGCAAAGCTTTGAAATCTGCAGAAGGTATAATTGAGAACATTCCAACAATCCGAACAACTTAAAACTCATAGAACAGACTCATGATATTGGCGTTGGTTGAATCAATGTAGCCTTGTGTCTTCTTCTAGTTCTAGAATATCATCCTCATCATAAGAAGAATCCAAAAAAAAATTCATTCCTACACTAAAACAAGGGGTTTTGGTTGAAGTCTTGTTGGGCAGCTCGCGGTTCTTGGAGCATTCTTGGTTCAAGAACACGATCTTGGTACCTTCTTGGCTGCACAGGGTGCTACTCTTGATGGTAGTTGCTTTGATGATCAACTCCTCTTGCTACTCTTGATGGTAGTTGCTTTAATGATCAACTCCTCTTGGTTCTTGATCAGATCTTGTAGGATTTTGTTAAGACTCAAGTTCTCCAGCTGAACATGGATGATTTCCAGGATTTGTTTAATCTCACTCTCATCCTTTTGGATGATTTTCACATCTCCTTCGACCAACTGCAAGCGTATGGTCGAAGATCGTGGTGAAAGGACGGAAATTTGTTTCGTTTCTTTGTTGGCTAAGGAAGAATCTCCCACTGTTGGTTTCTTTCTGAGTACCCAGAACTAGGGTGCTCATATACCAACTAATGTAGCCTTTAGAAGGGTTTTTGAAGAAATCAATCGATGATCTTTTATTAAAGGAGTTGAAGCCTATAAATAGAGGTTTTAAACTTAAGAGCTACACGAGTAACTATTGTTACTGTGCAGAAAAAGTAAAGTTGCTTAAATAAAAGTTATAAAAGTAGATAATAAAATGAGAAAGGCTAAAGGTCAGTCATTTAACTACATCACAAACATTGTGAGCGAATGCTACATGCAGCAGCCGGAACGTTTTTATTTCTTCTTCCCCTTCGAATTTTGTCTCTTCTACTTCTTATTTTTTCCCTTTCTTCTTCAACTTCATACTGCTGGAAATTTCTTCCCTTCTGCATCTTTCTCTCTCTTTCTTCTCCAACTTCTTTTGTGCCGAAATTTTCGTCCTCTCTTTTGTCACTCCTTCTCATTATCCTTTTTTCTTCATCCTTCGCTATTCTTCTACCTTTACCCCTTTTTTTCTAATTTTAAAAACAACCCTTTGAACGAAGGCTAACATAGAAAAACCACCAACGACGGCAAACACCATAAACTGGGCGTGTACATGTCTATGGCGTGTCCACCACGTGTCCGAAATAAAATAAAAAAATAACCAAAAAAAATGACACGCTATTTTGCATGCCGAACACATGTACGGAACGTGTCCATCGACACGGACACTTTGTAAAAAAATAAAGTGTTCGTGCTTCCTAGATGGAGAATTCTCTATTTGTTCTCTTTTTTTTTAACAATAAACAACTTTTCATTGATAGATGAAAAGATACAAAGAGTTCAAGGATAGAACCTCCAAAAGGAGAAAAACAAAAACCAACTACCAACCAAGGTGTGACCGTGAGAAAGATATTTTCCAACTTTTGCACCATTACTTAACTTGGAGTGAAGGCTCACCTGCTGAATTTTGTTGAAATGCTCCCTTTTATCATCTTCAAGAGTAACGCCATGAAGAAGGGCTTCTTTTATTTGAGCTGCTCAACGTCAAGTAAAGTCTAGGAAAGTGTTAAAAATAATAATAAAATATGTGAATTTGTTGACTTGACTAAAATTAAAAGTATCATAATCATAGACAGCAAGCCTAAGAGGAAAAGAAACAGTCCACTACAGATAAACTTCAAAACAACATCCTTCAAATTATTGGTCCAGAAATAAATAGTCAAACAAAAAGGATGTGCTTCAGAGATTTAGATAATGGACCACTATAAATTTATGTGACAACAAAAATCCATCAAATTTATTAATTTATCCATTTCTCTAAGAGGTGTGTGTCCATTGCAAGAGAGATGTGGAAAAACATTCATATCTTTTTTTTTTGTTTAACAAGATACAAACTTTTCATTGAAGAAATGAAAAGGAACAAAATTGTTCAAAGATACAAACTCTCAAATGAGTAAAAAAGAAACCAGTAAAAAGCAAGAAACATAACAGTCCCTAAGACAAAATCAAACCTAAAGAGGAGATATAAAGCTCTACCAATTACAACATATCATACTAGGAGAATAACTAGAAAAATAGAGGCATCAAGAGAACACCAATGGGAAGCTTTCATCTTTGCAATGCGGAAGCATTAATTCTTTCCTTTTTTCTTCAAATATTCGTTGATTCCTTTTTTCTTCTCAACTTTTATGGTTTCAAAATCATATGGTGGACTTCGTTAATTGGGAGAAATCATCCATTAACGGTATTAATATCTCGCAAGGGAGAATTCAGCGGTTGCATCTTCAGCCAATTGTCAGGTGGTTTCTTTGCCTATCATGTACCTTGGCTTACCGCTAAAAATCGAAAAGAAGTTGGATTGTTGGAGGCGATTTCATTTATCAAGAGGGATCGCTTAACCCTTTGCAAATCAGTTTTATCTAACATTTCAATATATTATCTCTCTTTATTTCAAATGCCCTCAGGAGTTTGTAAACAAATTGAGAAAAGATTGAAAATTTTTCTCTAGAATAATGGTTCTAACAGGAGCCTACTTCATCTGCTGCATTGGGATATTACTTCCAAACATTTGGAAGATGGCGGTTTGGGAGTTTGCGATTTGTCCACAAAGAATAGCGCACTTCTAGCTAAATTAGGGTGGCGCTTCGGGCTTGAATCTTCAGCTCTATGGCATCAAGTGGTGGAAAGTTTGTACGGTCTCACTAATCTCGTAAGGAGAAAAATAGAATGGTTGTTTACGAAGTCCTAGGATTAATATTGCCGAAAGGAAGAGGGTGGAGCACTACTCCAAGTTTAAGTTAGGCTCTAGCCTTCGAATTCTCTTTTGGCATCATATTTGGATCGCCATCCCGATGGTACTATAGCTGATTTTTGGGATTCTTCTACCTTGTCATGGAAAATTCAAACAAAAAGGCTACTTAAAGATTTCTTTTTATAAGAAATCGAACTTTTCATTGAGACAAATGAAAACAAAAACAAAAAAGAGGGAATACAAAAACAACAGCCCAGAAAAAGTAAGCCAGCTTAAAAAAAGGGTTTCCAATCCAAAAGAATAGAACCTAACTGATAATTACAAAATAAATTCAAGAGACACTAAACCTTATGAGGTCTCAAACAGACTTCAAATCTCTCTCCATCCCTCTAAAGATTCTATTCTTTCTTTCCAACCAATTTCCACACAAAATCCCCAAGAAACCCCCATGCCATAAAAACATCTCTTTCTCGCGAAAAGGAGAATACAAAAGCACTTCCTCCACCATAGACACCCACTCTCTATGGAGAACCCAAGAAATCTTGAAAATCTCAAAGAACCTGCCTCAAATTTTCTGGGAGAACTGGCAAAGCCATAAGATATGATCAAGGTCCTTGGAATCCCGCTTGCAAAGAACACACCAATTGCTGCAAAATTTATTGAGTTGTTGTCCACATTGAATCCATTCACCCCTAGCAGCTCGGATGATAGCAAATTCTGGTCTTTAGAGTCCTCGGGTTTGTTCACAGTGGCTTCTTTATGTAAGCCTTGTTCACCAAATTTAATGCCAGCTGACCTCTATCAGGCAATTTGGGAAACAAATTGTCCAAAGAAAGTTAGCTTTTTTGTTTGGATCATCCTGTATATGGGAAGCTAAAGTCTAAACACTGCATATGTTCTCTAAAAGAAGCTTTCAGCTTCTTGTCTATCACCCTCAATCTGCATGCTTTGGCAAGCAAGTGGGGAAAGTGTTGTTCATCTTTTCTTTCAATGAACTGCTGGTTCTATCTGTTCAAGGAATTCAATTTATCTTGGGCATTCAATGGTATTGTTGCAGACAATGTCACTCATTTGTTCCTTGGTTTGGTATTGCCTTAACAAGGCCAACTACTGTGGTTTAATGCTATTAAGGCTTTGCTCTATAAATTATGGTTTGAAAGGAATCTCAGAATTTCGAGGGGCAGCATAAATCCCCGTTTGATCGGTTTAGCATAGCTAAATTTAAAGCTTCTCATTGGTGTTCATTATCAACTAATTTTGGGAATTACTTTTCTTCTCTCATTGGTCTAATTGGGATTCTTTTTGTTGTAATGTTTAATTCTTGTTTCTTGTTTTATTTTGTCTTCTTTCACTCTTTTGAGAGTTTGTGTCGTGGAACCTTTAAGTTCATTTTCATTATTTCAATGAGAAGTTCGTTTGCTTTCACTCCTTTGGGAGTTTGTATCCTTGAAAATTTTTGTTCCTTTTCATTTATCAATGAAAATTTCGTATCTTTTCCAAATAATCTTCAGCTTTTCCCTAACTAAAGAAAAGTATGTTTTTCGTCCTTCCCTTATGTTATTTAACAAGGTTATGATCAATTCCACATAAACTGTTGCAAATTAGCATGATGCAGTGTAAACAATAAAACTAAGAACAAAGTAATCATTTTAATTGATATGATGCAAGAAAATTGAAATACAGACATTCCACTATGCGTTTGCGAGCATCATTGAGCATCTTCCACTCGGAGGATTCTCGAATAGCTTTAAAAGCATTGTAAATAGGTTTGCTTTGCCCCAACCTAAGCTGAAATTTAACTTTCTCTGGCTGCAGCCAAAATAGATAACATTAGTCTCGAAGAAGAATTGAGCAAGATAACTCAAATCTCGTGACCAGAAATAAATTTAATGAGTAAAAGGAGATCCCAACAAGCCATGCGGAACACTTCGTCACTAAATAATTTCTAATGCTGGCTGATTTTTTTTCCTTACTTGGACTTCTGAATTGTGAATAATTTTCCTAAGTTTGCTCCCAATTCATCCTGATTTTACACGCAATAAGCATAAAGGAGGACTGAGCATTTTCTACTATCATTTTCAATATGTAGCGCGAACTCTTTTCATGCTAAAAAGACACAAGACTATGCTAAACCATTATATCTTCCCACATTTTTAATCAACCGGTTTTACTGGATATTGGTTTCTAATATGAGTACATGTACATTACATGGGTTTCTCTCTTGGATCTCTGGCTAATCCAAAAATAAACATGCAAAATATGATCCGTCGAACAAAAGCGTACACGCTCTTCTAAATACGATGAATATACCTGAACTTCTTCGATGGCGGTCCGAAGATCTGTAGTATCCTTCACAGACTTCAGATGGTTGACAATACCCCAAACCACATTCAAACGGTCTATAATCTTCTCTAATGGTTCAACCAACTTTGACCAAGATGGCTCCACTGTTCGCTCTAATTCCTCCAGATCCCCCTCCTGAAAGTGCCGCATACATGCGATTGACCCCAATGCGCGGCCCAATTAGAGAGGGAAAGTTTTTAAAGAAAGAAAGAAAAGCTCGGAAGATTAATTAAAGACCAAAAACTTCAGCAAATAAAGCCCAGATAGGACCATTAAACAACAAAATAGGGGGAAAAGTTTTTTAACAAAAAAAAACAAGAAAATTGAAAGGGGCATACAAGCTTCTTCAATAGCGTAAGAATGCCCGGGCGAACATGCTTAGCTTCGACGACATCGAAAGGCGGAAAATAGAAGTCTTGGAGAAGAGGATTCGATTGAGAAATTTCATCCACGACGGCAGAAGCAGCCATTGACGGGGAAGAAAGCGAAAAACAGGGAGAAGAAGAGTGGATGGAAGAAGAGGTAACGGAGTTGCGAAGGTTGTGAAGGCAGAAGGAGAAGGAAGATGACCAGAGGGGACAAGGAATAGATTTCTGTAAATGGTTAGGAGAGGAAGTGGAGAGCGAATATGTCGTTTTAAGGAGTGGATGTACGGAAGCGGCGAGTAGAATGCGGGACGCCATTAACATGTTGGCTATAAGAAGGGCTTGCAGTACCAATCCCTTCGTCTTCATTTTTCCTTTTTCTTATTCATTCCTTTCCTTTCTTTTGTCTAGATTGAGGTTTGTGATTTGAGAAGACTCCCGATCGAACGGTTTGTGCTATTGCTCGTGGTCTACGCATTGTACGGGCATCCGTCTAATATGGGATGCAAAATCAGCAACATCATTATTTCTTTTAGTAAATGAGTTTATGCACCACTCTATTTTAAATTTTGTCAATAAAAGTGTCCTTTTTTAAATCTTTGAACAAATAGTCACCAACCTAGTATCTAACGATATTTTTTATTGTTATCACTTATCTTTGACGTATGTGTACTTTAAATTTTTGAATAAGTAATAATTCACTACTATATTTAGCAATATAAGAATGTGATTATTAGTTTGAAAATATTGCATTTTAAAAATATCTTTGCCGCGGATGCTACTTCAATGGATTATGGGTAAATGTTCACTAGAGTCTCTAAAATAATAGGAAGGGATTCCGTGATTATTAAGTTCTAACGGGATAAAAAACGATTTTCCTTCCCCTCGTAAACTCGGGTAAAACAGCTTCGCTCAAATCCAATAGTAGGTAAAACCGACCGAAACCCCTACTTTTGCCAAATGGGAAACCCGACTCTACGAACCCGAGGAAAGGCTGGGACATAACTTGGACTCTTGCAAAATATGGAAAGAAAAATAGTTGGTCCTTCTCCTTAGTTTCTAAATGAGAAGAATCGTGGGACATCAAAAGTGGGAAGTTGTTGGTTTTTCTTCCTCCACGGTGCATATTTAAAAACCATTGCTTTTTTTATCCTTGTATAATAAATATCTACAATAGATTTAATGTAGGTGTTTATGACTATTAAACATTTTTCAATGATAGATGGTTATTAATCTATTAATATCTTCGATAGTCATCTATCAATCTATCAGCATGTAATAGTAATATACATTGGTCGATGAAGACGCCTATTGACATGTACTTCAAGTATAAGTATTCAAAAAATCCAACAACTCGACGATTCTCGATTCGGGTTAGGTTGTGAAATTCTCAAGTTCCCAACCCGACTAGGTCGTGTCTCTTCAATCTCAGTCATTCATTAAGTTTTAATCCTAGCTCTTCATAAGTTAGGGTTTTCTCATTTTTTTCATTTTCAATCTCCTTTCACTAACATTTATTTTACATTGTTTTTTTTATGTCAATTACCGCTTAGTCATGCTTTTAGCATTCTCATTCTATTTTGTTATTAACATATAAATAACATAATTTCAAACACGTGCTAATTTATTGATGTGGGTATATATTTAAATCTCATAAAATATGTATATAATTGATGCGGGCATACATTTAAATGTAAAAAACTAGTTACTAGATTGTATTAAATATAAGACAGCAATTGGCAAGATAAATATATTTTGAAAATTTACGGACCAAAATAATTACATTTAAAAATGTAAATAACTAAAATAATAATGTTAGATTGTAGTTACCAAAATAAAACAAATCAAAATAGATTTATAACTTATAAATATTACTGTAATAAAAAGTCCATGGTTGGTGAAATAATTGTTTGGTAGTACAACAAAGGTAAGATATGAAAATTTGAATATTCGAAGAAGTAGATATTTAAGCCACGGTAGATGATCATTTAATTGGATGATCGCAATTTAAAACTTTGGTTAAAATAATAGTTCGGTCTTGCAACGCCCAATATTTGGGCTTAATTGCCCCGACATCTACGCATGAAAACTATCTAGGTAAATCAACACAAATCCTTTTAACATGATTTGTTCTCACTCACTTGCTTCCAAAGAATATCTGTTAAAGATCACGATCGAGTCATTGAAAATAAAGGTGTACCACATTGATACAATTTTTTAAAATTTTTATTAACAGCGCTTCCATGATCTCAGGATCCCTCTCATTCAGACGTGGTACCGGTTTATCTATGTACCTATCCTCTCTACTCGGACGTCACATGCCCACCAACTTGAGCTTGGTTCGTCCCCCAATTACACCGTATTAGGAGAGATTCCACTAATCTACTTCTGTTTCCCTCTTCCTCGACCAGCTAGCCCTTCACGCCAGACCCCACCTCAGGCGCTCTCTGAACTCGCTAAAACCCTCCCCCTCATCCTCCATCCCCTGCCGGCGACACACTCACGGCGAACACCACGTCAGGCGGTGGTAGTGCAGATCTTCGACGAACGGCGAAACTCCAACGGCCCGCGATTCCCCGACACGAACTTCTTCTCCGGCGTCCGCCGAATGTTGAGACAGGCTCTCGATTAGCGGTACGTCGGGGATCGTTTGGAGCTGCGCTGTGATCGTTCAGGAAGGCTTAATCGGGATCGGTCTCGAGCTCTCTGTACTCAGGCGTGCCCGGTTCCGGCATGAATCGGCGGCTCACTGTCGGGCGATTCGGTAGGTAGCCGGCGTAGGGGTATTGGCCGAAGTTCACAGCGATCCTTATAACAATGACAAAATACTTTATTTTCTGGGTTATATATCTTTTGATTTGGTATTTTGTACGGGGGAAGAACTTTGTATGATTTCGACGGCCTTCCATTCACCAAGTAAGAGAATAGTGGATCTCGAATCCGTGGACGTTATTTGGCAGCGGAATAGTGCAGTGGAAAGACCAAAAGACTTCTGAATTAATACGAAGGCCCAAATGAGCAGTTCGAGAGAGCAATCTCCAGATTGGATGCGATCTTTCCAAGTAATTTTGTCTACTTGATGGCGTTTTTTCACTATTCTGAAACACTCCATTTGAATTTGAGTCTTTGAAGTTTTTTACCCATATATAAAGCTCAAGAACCTTGTCCTTCCAGATCTCTTGAACAACAGCAGAAACTTCAAATTCACTTTCTTGCTTTTGGAAAGGCTGTTTTGTTGTGAGAGCTATCTCAGTCATTCTTTTGGAAAGCGTCGAAACAGGTGGTTTTTAAAGAGAGGGAAATTCATATATTTCACAATAATTCAAAATAAAACTGCCTTTGAATCGTCCTTCAAACTTGGAATCTTCAGAATATCACACATTAATTTCCAGTGGCATAAGTACTCTCTCTCATCTATTACTTCCTTTGTCTTCATCTTTGCCTTCTCCCAACAATTTCTTTTATTTATTTTTGATCTCAGTAGTCAGTCGTTAATGTTTTCTTTCTTAAAATCACGTATTATTTCATAAATGATTCTATTTATTGGTATAAATTTCATTTAAATAAAGCGGTACTCTACCATATGTTTTTTCGTTGTAATAACATAATTTAATAAAAAAGTTACAACTTAAATAACAAAGGTAAAATTCATCGTCTTGTATAAATACAATCAAGGTACAGGTTTCCAGTTATGATATCTAAGCATATGACTTCTTACAAATATTTTCGTTCTATACCTTGTACCATGTTTAAATTGTCTTTAAAGGCTTGAGATCTTGAGGAAATGATCACCGAGTATTTACTTGTGTATTTCTTCATTTAGAATATCAATCCTACACAGTGACATATCACTTTCAAGGTTTATATTTTTTCCCTGAGAACTGATTCCGATAAAATAATCTTACTTTGTTGAATAGGTACCAACTGGTGTTGCACTATCCTCTAATTCTGAATCATCAAATAATGTGAGCTCATTTATGGACAATGCAATTGATCAAAAGGATCTATCTTCACATAAAACCACACAAGACTTGGATGGAGATCAGATACAAGGTATTTCAATGCTAAATCTATAAGTTTCAGTTCTCATCTTGTAGGAACATTGCCTAGGCACACCAGAGAAAGTGAGATTAAAGCCAAGGGAGAAGTCATAGTTATGGAAGGCTTTGACATGTATTTTTGTGTTCCTCCAGTGATTCTAAGTTGGAAAACTTTAATGACTTTAAGCAGACGATTCATCTTATTCCTAACTACTAGGACTTGGATTATCATCCTTTAATGATAGTGATAATCAATATGCTTACTGGATGAATAACTCTTCTGTCTTATTGTTATGATGCAGGGGACCGTGGCCACCATAATCTGGTGAAGGAAATGAAACTTGAGGAACACGCGGGACATGGGGTGAAAGATTTTACTTCTGGACTTTTACTTTTGTCAGTGTGTGTATTATTAAGGACATTACTAACCTTTAGCCCATTTATATCAAGAATTCTACATGCATATGAGATGGTTGGGACACCTTTTTAAGGCTAAATTATTTTTAGTAAAATCTAGTTAGCTGATGGGAGAATCTTATTTTCATTTATCAGGACTCAAAGCACTCAGTTTGGATGTTATCATCAGATTCGGAGTTGTGTTCTGATAATAGTCTTATAAAGGAGGATTATAGTCATCACGAAGAATTATTTGAATCTAAAACATCTCAATTCCTAGGGAGACGGAAGGATGAAAATACAGATCGAGAATTCACTGATGGAAAATCTAAATCAAGGAAAGTGTCAGATAAAAAGTCTCCAAAAAAAGAGGTCAAATCACAAGTTCGTACTTTGACAAAAGAGAAGATAATCAATTTTCACACCAATAAAGAAGGTTTTGTGTTAGAAGGTGAGGGAGTAGTACAATAATATATAACATTAAACGGTAGAAGCTTTAGTAACTCATGAAGAGAACTTTAAATTACTTACTTAAGCCTTGATCTGTTGTGCTGCATGAAAGCTACTGCCTGCTGTGTATGATTTTGTATTGGAGTATTTTCTGAAAAGCTTTCACCCATTTAGGATCTGAATGCTGTGTAAGAAATGGTGGAGACGTGGAGATTATAGGAAAAGATGCATTGGATGACTGCAACGGACCTCCTGTAAGATTTAAGTTCAAGCCACAAGAATAGGCATATAAAGTTCACTATACTCTTAGTCTACTCATTTGCTTTGGAAATTCAATTTACAGGTTTCCTCCTCAAGGTTGCCATTGGTCCTCTCTGACAAAGTCCATCGGTTGAAGGTAGTGTTGCAACATAGATTATGATGAATGAGCTCTTTTGACAGACTCCTCCTGTCTTGATTCTTAGGTTTTAAAGCTTTCTGAATCATTATATATCATATATTTTTTGTTGTTATGAGGTTCATTCCATTATGACGAAATTATGTTGAAGAGAAATTGTTTACCCAAGAGTGAAAAGAGATGAAATTTTGAAGAACTAATATGGTGCCAGTGGCACCTAATTTTTAGTTTCTTAAATTCTTGATTGACCTATTGATTAACTGGAGATCGTTTCTAAAACTCCCAGTCTCTCAGGTTTTTCTCCCTTCTTTGTAATATTTCATTTTATCAATGAAACATCTGTTTCTCATAAAAACATGCAGCATTCTTGGTCAGGTTTCAGAGGGAAGGGAAAGTGAAGGAAGAATATTGAATACATCATTTTTAAGGGCTATTGTCTTATGCAGGCACTTGTTGAGTGTGAAGGAACTTCAATAGATTTGAGTGGTGACGTGGGTGCTGTAGGACGAGTTGTAGTTTCAGATTCCTCATTTGCAAAAAATGAACTTTGTCTAGATTTGAAAGGTAAGTTTCATCCGTATGTGTTATGTTATGGTAGTAAGGTTTTCAGATATACTTCCAGTACTTAATTGTCCATTTTTTCCATGCATAGTGATTAACGTTTACTTTCTAGATCATTCTTTCTGACCTTCTTGTTGGTTAGTTTCGAAGATATCAGGATGTCTTATAGTTGTCGGGTAACTCATCTATGGTTTCTTGACTCAGGTACAATTTATAGAGCGGCAATAGTTCCTTCAAGGACATTTTGCATTGTATGTTGTCATTCTTCACTTATCTGGTTTTTAAAATAGTACCATTTTTCTTATTAGTAGCTTTGTACTTGAAAGTCATGTTGAAATAAAAGGTCTTCGTTTATTGCTCTTTATGGCTCCAAAATGAATTATTTATGTATTTCCCACCCGGCTTTGTTGATGTAAATCTTATCTTTGTCCAGGTTAGCTTTGGTCAATCAGAGGCAAAGGTTTGTATTTTTTCCAACTATTATCTTATACACTATCCCTTTATGTATCAATAATGTGTAAGGTATCCCTTAAAGAGCTTGATATTCAAAATGGAAAGAAAACAAGAGAACAAAGAGAAAACAAGAGATGAACCCCTAGGGCATTACAAAAGTCTTCCCTGCCTTTGCTGGTACTCTTCCTAGTCACTACTTTCTCAAACCAACAAAAAAACCCTCCCCTAACAGACTCTAAAAGCATAAAAAGGCCCCAACTAACTTTGGGGAAGGTGAAATTCCTGAGCTACCCTCCCTTGCAAAAATGACTAACTTGAGGGGGGTGAGTTGCCCATCCTACCTTTCATATTATTAGTATTAACTATCGGGGGCCTTACATCACCCTTAGGTAAAGAAGCACCTTGTTCTCAAGGTGAAAATCGTTGTTGGATGAATGTGCGTGATTCCAATGTTGCCTCATGCTCGGATAAGCCCATCCATCGTACTAGTAACTCAATGACTTCAGTTCGGTTGGTTGCAGTTGGTCGGCTCGTTTTTTGGGTATATCTGTACACCCCTGTGTGTTGCTACCCACCCGAACTCTCATCCCTTAACACCAGGGGAAGGGGAAGTGTTGTGTTCGAAGCACCCAAAGCTTTCTTAAGTTGCGAAACATACAACACGACGAATAGATGCCTCCCTAGGTAAGTTGAGCTTATAAGCCACTATTCCCACCCGTTTCTTGACTTGATATGGCCTAGAAAATTTGGGATTCAGTTTTCCATTATGGTATTTGGTTATTGAAGCTTGGTGGTAAGGGCGGGCGAATTTTGAGGTAAACCTAATCCTCGCGGCCAATTCCATCCCCCTCCAATGGCGGTCTGCAAACTTCTTCATATGCTCTTGTGCAGCTATGAGGTGAGTTTTGAATATGGATAGAACATTGTTACGCTTTTTTAGTTGCAGTCTAAGGAAGAATTCAATGTCCGATGATCACTCTAGAATATTAGAGGTGGTGGTGGGCAAGTGTAAATGGCATGGTGCCAATCGACAGATGGAATGAAATATTGTACCAGTATTCAGCACAAGCAATCTACGCTCCCAATTTCTTTAGGCATTCGTTGCAAAAACATTAGAGGTAGGTTTCAATGAATTTGTTCACAATCTCGATCTGACCATCAGTCGTTGGATGTGTGTCCCCTAGATACAAAATAATTCCCATCCAGGAATGGCTTACAAACACTTTATCTCGATCGAAGACTATGTACCTCGAAAACTCGTGTAAATGGACCACCTCGTGTATAATTGAGGATGCCATTGACGACTAGAAAAAGGTGTCTCAACGGGATGAAATAGGCGTACTTGCTCGGTCCACGACAAAAACAATATTGTATCCCTCCAACTTTGGTAATCCTTTGATGAAATACATTGATATATCTTCCCATATGCGGTTTAGAATAGGTTGAGGTTGGAGGACTCCTCTGGGTGCCTGACGATTGCTTTCATATCCAGCCAATACAACTCTCCCTTCAAGCGCTTATGCGTTTGTAAGAACCCAAGATGCCTACCCAAAATCATACCCCAGTACCATCCTTGGATTGATAACAAGCCATTAAAGGTTAGTTTCCCCTAAATCTTTTAGCTCTATCCTAATCCTTTTGTTTCGGTTTCAGATTATTGGGACCAGTCCACTCGTTCTTGGGTTGTTGTGACAAGAAGATCTTTCAAGGAGGAAATAATGGAGTTTACTACACTTCTATATAGTTTAACTTCATTTGTGATTGCTCATGATGTGGATCGAAGGTGCTGGTCATTGGAGCCCTCGGGAGACTTCTCGGTTGTTTGAGTAGGAAGAGGGATTCTCCCTCAATGCTTAAAGATTTGTATGTAGCTTTGTGGAAATCAAAGTGTCAAAGAAAAGTGAGCATATTTACTTGGATTTTGCATCATGGGCCTTCTCCCCGTCCTCTAACACTACCACATCAAAGCTGTAAACATCTGTCTTCTTAGTGGGAATACCCGAATAAACAAATATACTCAGACTTATGTAGTGGTCGGCCTTCCTACACGCACGCGCCCGCCAGAATGCCTCCTTGGTTCTGCACGAAGCCAAGCCAATACATACGATAGGCGAAGGAAAGACCCCCATTTCATAGCGATATTCCTCACTCCATGGCATGACACCTTTCGCTCATCCATTCCGCCCGCCCGTCCAGACGAGGCACCCTTTTTCATTATCATCTACCGCCCTTTCTTTCCTCCCTGTCCGATGCAGTCGCGCTGGCTCGTCACTCGGCTCCTCGGCTCACTTCGGTTGCAAAGACTTTCTCCTTAGGCGCATGTCTCAGCAACACTAAACGAGGGTTTCGCTCGTTATAAGACTTGACAAACATCTCACAACACGAGCTGACGACAGCCTAACACGTTACAGCAGCATTCATCTTCGGATTTTCAGCAGCCCATGCTCAAGGTAGCATTCCCTGTAGCAGCACTCTAGTATTTAGTAAATTCTTTGACTAAGGCCTGGAAGAACTCTCGATAAAAGACCTGATTTACATTCGAAAGCCCGAACACAAAAAGCCGATGTTGATCCCTTAATGCGTTGCAATCTGGACATTGATCGATCTTTATGCTTCCCAAAACAGGTTTTCAGAAGTCCACAGAAAAATTATTGCTAATTGTCCGAAATGAGAAGCAAAAATATCCAGAAAAATTGCCGTCCTTATCTCTTCTCCCATCCCCATCTATTTGTGTACTATGGATCGCCAGTGGAGAATGTCTTAGTCACTTATTCTTTCATTGCTATTATGCTTTGCAAAGTTAGAGTTTCTTCTTGCTATGGCAGTTTAATATTGGTTGGGTTTTTGATTCAAAGGCAGAAGATAATGTGTACTAGCTTTTGTGTGGGCTTGATTTCTCCTCCTCTTAGACGAAGTTATTATGGGTTAACGCTGTCAAGGCTTTGCTTTCTGAGTTATGGTTTGAAAGGAACTTTCAAATTTTGGAAAACAAGTGCAAGTCTGTGGCAGAATATTTCTATTTAGCCCAGTTCAAAGTTTTCCAGTGGTGTTTTTTATGTGTGTTATCTCCTAATTATTCTACTAACCTCAATTGTAATAATTGGGATGCTTTCATTTTCCATAGTGTGTTCTTATTCCTTGCAATTTCTCCTTTTCTTTTTACTCTTTTGAGAGTTTTTATCTTTGAACTATTATTGTCTTAAAACAAAAAAATTCTATTAAAAAAAAAGAACTAATACTATTCTTTAAATTTATCAATGAAAAGTTTCGTTTCAATTGAGGAAAAAAGCCATATCCAAGAAACTTAGATACTCATTTCTGTTGCTTCGATTGCACAATCCACTGCTCAAGCAAAAATTTCAATGCTTGTTGATCCGTTCGTACTAGGACTCTATGACCGAAGAGATATGGCCTCCACTGTTGTATTGCCAACACTATGACCATTAGTTTGCATTCGTAAACTGACTTGGCTTGGGTCTGGATAAATAACGTCTAACTAAAGAAGGTGATGGGTCGTTGATTTTAGGAATGGGAAAAGACTGCTCCCCTATCCCCAAGGCATCAGTCTCCACCACAAAAGGAATGCTAAAGTCCGACAGGGCCAACATCGAAAATGTGATTAGGGCACATTTGAGTTTCTTAAATGCCTCTCAGTCGTCTGCGCTGTTCAATGGAAAGGATCACGCTTCAACAGTTGTGTGAAGGGGGCTGCCATGACGCCATACTTGGACACGAAGCGACGTTCATACTCGATAAGACCTAGAAAACCCTGCAGCTCTCTCAGATTGGTTGGAATTTTCTCTAGGTCAGCCTACACAACCTTTGCGAAAACCCGACGGCCGAAGTATTCGATTCCATGTTTCACAAAGTGGAATTTGCCCAAGTTGGCGTATCGAGAGTTATTATGTAGTAAGTAAAGACAATGGTCAAGTGTTGGAGGTGTGAGCTCAAGATTGCTCTATGGACCAAAATATTGTTAAAGAAAACAAAGATGAACTTACGTAAAAACGTTCAAAATACGTTGTTCAAACAACAAAACTAGAAATTCGTAGTGACCCTTGTGGGTCCAAAAAGCCGTCTTCTGCACATCCTCTTAATGGACCATGATTTAATAGTATTCGGACTTGAGATCAATCTTTGAGTAAATTTGCGATCCATTCAATTCGTCAATAGGGAATTTATCTGGGATGGTAGTGTTATTCAATGCTCAGTAATCGACGTAAAAGTGCCAACTTGCATCCTTCTTCTTTACCAACAACACTGACTTCGATAGGGCTCACATTACGTCGGATGATTCCTGCCTCTAACATCTCAGTGATCGGCCTTTCAATCTCTCCCTTCTGGACATGGGGTTATCTATATGATTTCACATTCACCATTGACCGACCTTCTTGGAGTTGTATTTGGCGCAGTCTATTTCTCTTTTAGGACGAAGTTATTGTGGTAAATTGAGCATGTCGTGGTATTCTTCGATTAGAGCTTCTATAGGGGAAGAGTATGAGTTACTTGTGGTGGCTTCAAGTTCCTCCAAGGTAGCGGGTTGGGTTGTCAAAGATATGAATTCCACCGTAAAGCCTTGATTAGTCAGGGAGAGGTGCTTCAGTAACACTTTGACTTAGTCAGGGAGGGATCTTCCTCGTTCACGATGGTTATCACTAACCCTTCCTAGTTGGCCCCAATGTTTGTAACCACTGCATTCTGAGGACCACGTATACCCTTACCAAATCCAGCAGCAAAATTTTTTCAACAATTGTTAAAGTACGTAGATTGAGTAACACATTCTTGCGAATCCCTTTCCCTTTTACTGCTCTCCCTAGTTGGCTATCTTTGTTCAGGGTAATTTGGGAAAATCCACCAATCACTGCGAGATGAAATTGTGTGGCCCCACAGTTAGTTAACACCAACACATCCTCGTGTTCGACTTTTCCTCTCAACTTGATCGTAATCAGTGTGGAGAAATAGACTGCTGTGTTCAATGATAGTTCTACCATGTTTCCCACCTTTGTTGCTTGCATTGCTACGATTTCCTCGTTGGAATTTCTGTCGTCATCCATTTCTAACTCTGTGTCTGTGGCGTCGCTGTGAACTAGGAAGACATGAAGTTCCTTGCTTTTAGAGCAATGTCCCACTGTGTACCTCTTTTCACAGCTGAAATAGAGTTTAGGGTATGTTTCCTTTTGTCGTTGAATCTCCAACCTCTTTGGTATGTTTCCTTTTGGTCGTTGAATCATCCACCGCTGAGGAAAGGGTTTGTTTTTTATTTCCTTGCCGCCATCTTAGCTAAGATGTTCACAAAGGAATTTTGCATCTCTTGCCGCGGCTCATCCATCTCTGTCGTCAGATTCTCAAAGCTCTGGGATAGTTACGGTACATTCCCTTTCAAGCTTGAGGCCTCATGTTTAACCATCCTTTCTTCCAACTTCTTCTGTATTATTTTCTCCAGCTTTTCCAGGGTGACTGTTTTGATACCAAGTTGTAACGTATCCTTTACAAAGAGCCTGACATTCAAAATAGTGAGAAAACATTCAAAATAGTGAGAAAACAAGAGATGAAATCCTAGGGCAATACAAAAGTCTCCCCAGCCCGGTACTCTTCCTAGCTACTATTTTCTCAAACAAACAAAAACATCCATCCCCTAACAGACTCTGAAAGCATAAAAAAGTTCTAAGGGAAGGTGAAATCCCCAAACTACCCTCCTTACAAAAGCGACCAACTTGAGGGAGGCAAGTTGCCATCCTACCCTTCCTAATATAAGTATTTACTATAGGCCGTTGGAATTTTATTGCTGTTGATTTCTTTTTTGGCTGGTTACATAGTTTTCCTTTTTGAGCATCTCTTTGTTTTTCGTTTGCGGTATAATACAATGTTCAAGAACTGCCATTGCAAATGACTTGATTGGTATCTTTAATTGGACGTATGCTACTTGATCAGATGGAGTGTATCATGAATGACTTTATACAGTTGAAGGCAGAATCCAATATTGATGAGGCTGAAACTATGGTTGAAGGTTCTTGACTTGAGATTTATACCTTTGTCGATTTTTCTACAGGGTCAAAATTTGCTTTCTTCTATTCTCATTCTATCTTTTGCTTGTGTAGGAACATTGGATGGCTTCTCATTTGATTCCGAAGATGAGGCTGAGAAAATAACTAAAGTTTCTTCCTCTCCAACCGACCAAAATGAGGCAGTAGAAGGGCTCAGCAAAAAATCAAAAAATAAAGCTGAGAAATCATCAGTATGTTTCGAAGCTCTAATATTCAATTGAATTTGGTATCTCTAATGGCCCATCCTGTGTTGCACAAGCATATGCTTATGATCCAAAAATGTCAATGTAGGGGCGGAAGCGCGTTAGAACTGGAGGAAAGCTGCAGGCACCAAAGAAAGCAAGGAAGAAAGTTCAAGGTTTTAAAACTAAAAATGGCAAGAGCAAGAAATGAAGCTTGAAATCTCTACTGTATAAGCTTTTAATCCAAGGTGGTTGAATAGTTGTTTCTCATGGCCCCTAGGAGGGCAGAGTCAGAATGCAAGAGGTGAGGCAAAACGAACGAGATGCTTCAACCAACAGGGCTTGAAACATGGGGATTTTTTTGTTTTTGTTTTTTGAGTACAACATGTGGGTAGGGGTGGGGGATTCTTGATTGGAGATATATGTCAATTACTATTGAGTTATGTTTGCTTTGGTGAAATATGAGATTTTTTGCGTGAAACGTAGGATCTTTTCTCCCCTTTTATCTCTGACACGAAGTTGAATAGTTTAATGAATGTCGTTTTTGCTGTGAAGTTCAAATTTTAATATTTAGTTGGTCAATTGTTTCTACCATAAGTGGTGGATGAGACTATATCTTGTGTCATTACCAATCGGGCGGCAACCAATTATCAAGGTAAGGCAGCCTTGTGAAACATTTTCACTTTTAGATGGAACATTTACAAGATTATTTACGTAAATCTAATGGGTCAAGATGAATTTCGAACTAATTTCATTTTCAAACATTTACAATATTACTATTACTAACTAAAGTCATTTCATTTTCACTTTTAGATAGAACATTTACAATATTACTATTACTAACTAAAGTCTAATGGTTCAGACGAATTTTGGATTAATATCTTTTATATTGACAATTAATCACTTAAGAAAGCTCGTTGTGTGTGAATATGATCTTCATACTAGCAGAACCCTCAAATGGAACATACTTTTTCACATTTTCATTACCAAATGAAGTGACACACACGCTCAATCTCATGGCCATTTGGAACAAGAAGGGGATGAAAGTGAGTAAGGGTTATAAATTTATGAGCCATTACAACTATTTTTCAAATTTTAGGAATCAAAAGTGTCAATTTTAAATTTGAAGGACCAAATAGAGTACCATTTAAATTTGAAAGTATATGAACTAAAAATTTATTTTGCCATAATAATTAATTGATTTGTTAAAAATATATACTTCATTTAATTTTATTGATAAAAAATATATTAAATTAATGTAATTAAACATTTATTAAAATAAAATAATTTAGTATGATAACATTAAAATTTTTAATACAGCAATCCCAACTCACCACTTTTTAAGCAAAAAGTTGGTTTTAAATAAATAGAATTAATTAATTATTTAATAACATTTCTATTTATAACCGAGCACTACAATTTTTTATTCCCAGTTATCCACCATTCACGGGCATCCAAGAAACTTTAGACCAATTTCACTAAAACTGGTAGCCCTGTCCCCCAATTCCCTCAAGTCCATACAAATTTGCAATCCATTTGATTTCACCAACCTGAGGCTCAAGTCCGGTTGCTGAAATATCATGATTCCAGAAGGCCTTGGCCGCGCAAATCAGGAGAGTAAGTTGATGAGGATGAATATAATTGCCAGAGGAAAGGGTAGAAGAATGTTCGATGAAGAAACCAAATGTATGAGCTCCCCACTGCTCGGCTCTTCAATGTGTGGAGTGGCTATTGTTTCATTTGATGCTTTCTTCGTTCTGCATCGCCATGAAGTATAAAACACAAAAATGTCGTCATGTGTTGTCGTAATGAAAAAATAAAAAAATATAAAAGAAATTCAGAGACTGGTGGCTACGTACCCATTGACGCTGGGGCAAAAAACAATTTCATAGTCGTAAGCTTTGCAGGTAAATGTGCTAGTCCCATCATCGTAAGCATAACTATATGCCCTTGGACATGCATGCTTGAAAATGGTGGAGTAGATAGAGGGGTGGCACGTGTTGGGGTTTGAAAATTGTCCACTACAGCAGTACTGGTCAAGCCCGAACGCCTCGCAAGCGCTTTTGCATGCCACCACTCCCCCTTGACCTTGTTGTCCACCGTCCCCCCCCAGTACTACTTGCAGCTCTTTTGGGCAACCTGTTTAATTAATTGCATTAGTAGATATATATTATTAAAATTAAATAAACATTATTGCTAGTTTAACTACCTACCTAAATTAAGATCTGAAGCGCAGCCTGTGGCATTACACGGTCCATAGACACCTCGAGGCACGACGAGGAGCGGCAAGTTATAGCCATCCACAATGCTGACATCGTAGAAGTCTTTCTCCTCCCCACTCCCTACTGTGATCTCAAAGAGCGAAGCAGGTGGAGTGGCACCATTGCCGTCGCATTCCAGCCTTCCCCCACAGTCCCCTGTTTCGCACTTGCCGATTCCCGATGGATCGAAGCTGCATCCGGTCCTTGCCCATATTCGTCCTGACCATCCTGGAGTGGATGGAATTCTAACACTTTGGCCTGACTCCAACCGGAATCCGGTCGTCGGAAGTGGAGGTGTGCCAGCGCCAGCCAGCGTACCGGGCCATACGGGATGCGGGCAATTGTTTGTGATGGTGAATGTGCAAGAGCGAGCACAAGACAAGGAAGAAAGGACAGCAAGAAAGATGCCAAAACCCATCGAAGTAATTGTCATAATAATGTGGATTGTGTTGGCCGGGCCCCGGGGTATGTTGATTTGAGGGGGATGCGAGGGCTATTTGAATATATGTTTGATGATTAATATGAATATGATTGAACCTCCCTCCGAGAGGATGGAATTTTGTTCACCAACGAGGATGAGGTTATTCTCAGCCGCAAGACGAGTCCTTGAGGTTTAGTATTATAAGTCCTCCCGGAAAAGCAATTCCTTTCTTTGCCAATTATACATTGATTCTATAAAGAATATAATCAACCAATGGCTGGTACTCTCTTTTGAGGGAAAAATACATCTCAAATTTAGATGCTCGAAATATTCCCATCAAGCCTCGATCTGTCAACCTGATAAGGACGATCTGACATCATCATAGCCAATTACTGTGACAAGCTGATCCTTGAGCCTTGGGAAATAAGTAAGATATATTTGAAAGATGATAGCTTCAGGTCAAAAAGACACCAGAATGAATATATCATTTAGATAACAAGAAGGTGGCTCCTTGTATACACACATTGTCTGTTTGATCCACCTTTATTTGTTTATTTATTTATTTTTTTTTTCATTTTTCTGCGAGTTTCAAAATAGAGCAGAAAGTGACAATGAAAGAACAGTCGAGAAAATAAATAATTATCAAACCTATAATTTGTAAAGCAAGGATACGTACATCTCTATATTTTCCTGGTAATGCACTGTCTCTAGGGTACCTAGATTCACGTACATGGGAGCCAACGGTCTACATCCAGTGGAGAACCCGCATACATCACCTCTGCCACCAAAGCCGTAAAACCATACGCCACTCCATAAATCCCATGCTCTCAAGTCACTCGGGGGAGGAGGTAAAAAGTACTATCACTGCCCCTATATGCAAAATCAGTCCAGACCAGAAACGGCAATATACAAGAATAAGAATTGAGCAGCAGAAAAGAAAGAGCTTGACAGATGAGTCGCAATTGGGAGAGGTCAGCGGAGAAAACTAATGGAATTTTATTCAAGTTCAACCGAGTCCATAATACAGAAACTAATAGCCTTCAAAATGGGCTTCTGCAACGCATTTATAGCAGTAGTTTAATGGTCAAACCGGCAGTAAATACAAAAGCTAATTAATTCCCTCATTACAAATGACTCACACAATAAGTACGCCCCAGTAGCTTGATTATTAATAGCAAGTACACCAAGGAATGAGCAAAGTGTGTTGTCTGGTCTTCCATGTTTGCGCATTTTAACGAAATTAACATAAAATTCACTAGGCTGCAAAGATACAATTTCAAGCATTATCCCTGCAAATCAAATGTTTGATAAAACCTGCATTCCATCCCATCATTAGCTCCATATTTGAGTGCCTTTCCTCCACACCAGGCTGCAAATTAACATAAAATTCACTTGGCTGCAAAGATACAATTTCAAGCATTATCCCTGCAAATCAAATGATTGAGAAAACCTGCATTCCACCCCATCATTAGCTCCATATTTGAGTGACTTTGCTCCACACTGATTGTTATAGCCCAAAAAACGAGGAATGAAATTGAGTAAAGAAGGCTTGTAAGCTTGTAAGATTACCTCAACAATCCTTTTCCCACCTGGGGTGGGGGGGTTTGTTAGCTTCTCCTGAACGTAATTTTGTTCTCCACATTTAAAAAGGCCACCATCACCTCCTAAGGATTTGTAGGCTCATTTTGAACAGCATTTTGTTCTGTAAACTTGTTCTCCACATTAACAAAGGGCATCACACACCTGCCAAGAAAGGTGACGAAGGTCAAAACACCCGTAATTACATTCAATCAAATTGCAGAACAAGGAACATTAAGTCACAAATACAACTAAACTCTCACAATTAGGAATGACTAGACCCCTGCTGCAAAGTTAAAAATGACTTTAGGACAACCTCATATGAAAATATGGGAACAAACAGATATAACAAAAATGTAAATAGTCTAGGGCAACCCACGTCACTGGTCATAAACCTGATGGCAAAGCCAAGAGCACGTCTAGCAAAACAGAATTCGGACCAAGTGCCTTTCAGTCAAGGAATTTGAAAATTGGGCTTGGAGGGGGATGGGGAATGGGTGGTGTTCCAAGCAGAGTTATCATTTTCAGCTACCCATTCCATGATAATACTTAATAGAGAGTAAATAAGTTGTAAGAGGATTAATATTATTGGAATTAAGTAAAGATAATATAAATACAAATAGGAGCACTATGCTAGTATACCAAGAATGCCTTCAGCAATACAAATACGCAGAGTAGATAAAGTAGGCGCTGATAACATTAGAAAAATATATCAAGAAAGGATGCGACGGCACCCTTTAAGCTACAATAGTCTATGTTGAAGAGAAGCAGGGCAAGGAAATACTAGATAGAAATGCAAATTTCCTGTCGATCCTGCTCCATCCCATTCGTTATAGTCAATCTAGTGTCAGCTACATATTGCATTAAACAAGATTAGAAATATAAGTGTTCCTACAAACAGGTGGGGCACACAAGGTCCACCACTTCAAGTATCCGCAGGTCAAGTCCATCATATGATATCGGTCCAAAGGCAGAACAAAAAGGAAATTATTCAAACGAACAGCATAGAGACAAGCCCCAGTTTCCCTTCTTTTTCATATATAAATCTAGCTCATATCCATGCCATCTCCAACTTGACTACAAATTGGGACGGCAGCAGAGAAAGATCTCTCGAAAGGTGAAGGATGAAACTGGGCATCCCGCCTACGCTTAAAAGCAAAGTCATCGATGGAGGAATTGTCAGCATCAAGCTTCCTGCGAATGCCTCTGATTGCTTGTTCCTCTGTCAGTGTAAGTGGGAATATTTGCCCACTTGCACGACACAGTGAGCTATGGTTATCATAGAGAATTCGTTGGTCACAGTTTTTGTCACAAATGTGAGTGATTCCTGTTAGTTTGCAGCGGTACATATTACCACATACATGTTCATTCTCACATTTCCAATCACATTTGTGGGCAAGAACTTGCCCATCTCTACCCAGAATAGTTGAAAGATAAATAACATTTGCAGGCTCTGAAACCATGGATTTGCCGTTCAACTCCATTGAGATGATGCGGTTTCAACTTCAAATTACTGATTTAGGACAGTCTTGCCTCAAAATTTCTGCAGATCCCAACACAAATAGAAAACTGTCAAATATTAGACCATGAGAAGGGAACCCGCAAATATGAGGAACCTACTTCTCTGATAAAAAAATTTCGTTTTTTTGTCGAACATCCCCGTCATGCCCTTAATCATTTTCGTGGGAATCAATTCTAAGTTAGACATAAATTCGAAGGAAAGATAAAAACAAACAGCCAAACATAGAAATATTAACGAATTGATGATCATCTAAGAAACTCAAGAGAAAGCCTTAAAGAAATTCAGACCTCCAGATCTTAAAATAGTAGAATGGTATACCATGAGAAATGGAAAAAGAATGAGAAAAAGAAAAGGGTGTGCCTAGATGAAAGAAATCATTACACAGTGCCAGATTGCAATAGAAAGGGCGAGCAGAATAATTGACACTATTCTAATTCCGGAGCCCACACCATGAATCCTTAATTAAACATACTATAAACTATAAAGACCATGGTGATCTCAGACCAGATCTAAGAAATCCATGTGCAGATTAGGGAAAAAAACAAAAACTTGATACTGCAGAAAAGCTTAAAAAGTTTCCTTCCTTATTTTCTGGTAGTGTAGTAAGACTAACAGAAAAGGATATGAACGTTTGGACAAAGATCTTAAAAAGGAATAGAATAGGAGGTGCTTGAAAAAAAAAAAAAGCCAGAAAGGGAACAGAAAATAACTCACTTGATCTGAGAGGCCACACGACGACACCAAAGTATTGTAAAAAAAAAAAAAACACAAACGCAGGAGCTCTGTCTCCCCCAAATCAACTCTCGCACTCTCTCTCTCTCTCTCTCTCTCTCTCTCTCTCTCTCTCTCTCTCTCCGGCTTAGGAAGCAGAAAAATAAAGAACAGAAAAATGTAATAGAACGAAAGAAACGAGGGGCGGGGTAAGCTTATTTATAGAGAGGAGAGAGGAGACTTCGTAGTCCGTGATGATGGGGTTGACGTTGTTAGTCGTTGGAGTGGGAAGGGATTTGCTCAACTTTTTTGCTTTTTAATGAAAACTTTGTTTCAGAAGAGACCGTTAAAATAAATTAAAAATTTTCAACATTATCCATAAAATCCTTTGTATAGTCTTAATAAATTAAAATTGGAAATAAAAGAAAAGGTAAAATGAGTAGAAGGTTCAAAGATACAATGATATTTCCGAAATTCAAATATTTTACCCCTGTACTTTTATACTAAATAAAAAAGAAAAAAGAGAACTTAAGGCCAAAAGAAATAGAGGTTACTTATTATTTTTTTTTTCAAGAATAAAAGTCTAACAAACAAACTACAGAAGTAAAGTGAAAATTAGATACTCACTCCCAATTTGTTGAGATGTGGGCTAGAGTAAGATTGAAGTCATTTACTCTTCTATATTTTGATTTTATAAATAACACGTTAAACTTTATTTTCAAATTCGTCGTAATTGTGCAAGTAAGAATATACACAAGTGAAGAAATTTGAAAGTTGCATTTTTCGTCCATTTTTCTAGATTACTTAATTGTGTGAATAAAAATATACAGAAGTGAAGAAATTCGAAAGTTGTATTTTTCGTCCATTTTTCTAGATTTTGTTTTGGTTTTCTTGATTTTAAAAATAAAAATAGGAAAATTTCAATTTAATTTAATTTATTTTTTTATCAATAGAACAAAAATACTAATAAAGTAGCAAAAAAAGGGTAAAATACATTTTTAGTTATGAGTTTGAAAATAAATTTTTATTGGGTACCCAGTTTCAAAAGTGACACTTTAATTTATAATCTTTAGAAAATATTTATAAGGATTAAACTCAATTGACCCGTTAGTTAATTAAATGACGTGGTGGTTAAGTTGCAAATAAAATAATTTAATATATCTTTTTGTGATTAGATGATGAGGTGGTATCTCCTTCATCTCTTTCGTTCCCCCTTCCCTTCCTTCATTGTCCTTCTCCTATAAACTTCGTCGGTGCCATTTTCCTCCTTCCTTGTTGTCGCCGCCCATGGAAGAACGACGAGATACAATATGATTACGACTTAGGACTTAGGGATTAGGAGGAGGTACCTCCCACCGAGCCAATGCGCGAGAGGTACCTATCGAATCACCGTGTTTGGGGAAAATAGCAGAGCCCGACCCATGAGGCCCGTTTTGACCTAGGCCGACCTGGCAGGTTGGTCGGAGCTACTTGGGTATGTCCTCTGGTAACCTGCATCACCTGCTCGGAATAGAGGACAGACCAGTCCATCCTTTGGACCGAAGGTCACAAGGGTAGGCCCAGCTTGGAATCCTGAATTATCCAGATGGGACATTCTCCTACACCAACAAACGCTATAAATACACCACTCTACCGCTGACTTAGGTACAAAATCTATCTGATAATGAACTGTTTACCTCGGACTTATACTAACTTGGACGTCGGAGTGGTTGCCTCCCTAGAAGTACCCTCGAGATATATCCAAGAACACCGACCGACCTACTCATCAGCCCCACGGCTGACCTGCCAGCTCAGCATCCGAGCCTCGACAGTTTTTTTGCATCAACACACCGTAACCTAATTCCCTCTCTTCTCTGTTTCTTTAGCTGTTTCCTCTAGCAATATTCAAAATTGAGGGATTCCTAATTTTGCCATCCAAATCCCTTTCGTTTCCCATCTGAAACCATCTTCACCTTCTCCACTTCTTCCTATGCTTCCCTTTTTGCCGAATTTCTCCGATTCTCTTTCCCCTTCAATTGAGTCCGCCGCTGTCAATGTTGATGCTCTTGTCGGCACCACCATCACGAAGGCCATCCTATCCTCACAAGTCACATGCCTCCTCGCGCATTGCGTTGGTGGGAGGTGCCCGTATGGTCCCCTATGTCGCCACACACTGCCCCCTCTAAACGTTCCAGTTTAATAATGGAGGTTTTGAGACGAAGTGTCAGGCAACAAGAAGGAAGGGGGAGAACGACGCTAGCTAATTTTGCTAGAGAAGGAGAAAGAAGGGGGAACGAAAGATAGGAGAGAAGGAAAGAGAAAAGGGAAATGCCTCCTCATCGCCTAATCACTAAAACATTAATACTTTTGCCAAGTCAGCAAAATAGAAACACTAATGTTATATATCTGTTAGTAAAAAAGTTCAAATGCGTTGAGGGAATATTTTAAATCATTTTATAAAGGTTTGAGATCAAACAATCAAATTTTGAAATTTAACGACTAAATAAAAATTTATCTCCAAATTCAAAGATGGAGTTCCCTCTCTTGCAAATTAGAAAAGTTCACGTCATTTTTTCCGTTAACTACGGGTCAAAGAATATGCATAGAGACACCATTTAGAACAAATTTTCAAACTTTAAGACTAAAAGTGCTTGTTTTGAAATTTAAGAGACCAAATCGACACTAACTTCAAGAACAAAAAATATTCATTTTATAACTTTAGAGACAAAATTAACATCTACTCCAAACCTCAGGAACCAAAAATATATTTTTTACTATTTTTATCAAAACAATTTATTTAATATTGACAAAATAATAAATAATTAAAAATAAAATTACAGCAACTAAAATAAATTTTTATTAGAACAATCACGATTTAATATAAAATATTATTATTTAGAAATTCTCTTATTTTTTAAATGAGAATTTCTATTTTAAAAAACGTATTGATATTAATTAATAATAACAAAGTAAAATGAATTAACTAAAAATTAATTAGAATTTTGAAATACTTTATAATAAAATCACATCATTTTTATTAGAAGTATAAATAAAAATAAATAATAAAAATATAAAATAATTGAAAAGAAAAAGTATTAGTAGTATAAATAAAATAAATAATAAAAAATATAAAATAATTGATTAAAAAGTAACCACGAATGAGAAAAAATCAAAGTTGTAAAGTAATAATTATAAAGGTGTGAGGTCCACGATTACAAAATTTGAGGTGTGTCCCGCTAGTCGATTCCATTCCGACAATTCTATAAACACCATCAAAGGAATAAATTTTTTTTTAGTACAACTAGGGATTCAGGACAGGGTAATTGCAAAAAATAGGATAGTTTTTTAGTGGATAAAGACTAATGTTTTTGAAATATCGATGTCGATGAAATGTCGAGGTCTCGATTTTACAAAAATGTTAATGGAAATGCCGATGTCGATAAATATTTCGAGAAAAATCACGGAAATTATTAAAAATTGATGGAAATTGTTGAAATTAGCGAATGAAACTTTTATGGTAGCTTAATTAGTTTTTTTTTTATCGACCCGATGTCTTGTCATGAATAGTAAAGGAATGGGCCTAAACAAATGAAAGCAGTTATTATCAACACAAAATTGATGAACCGAAAGAAGATTGGAAAGAATAAAAAAAGAAAAACAAGTAGAAAGAGTAGTGTACAACCTGAGTGAGTAATAGGCAAAGACTGTCTGTTACCTACCGCAACCTGCGATTCACCATTATACTCTGTTGAAGCAGTGAGATTGACTAATCCAAAGTAAGATGAACATTACATCCCAAGCCAGACAACTAGATTTGCGCATCAGAAGGAGAAGCTGCTGAGTTGACCAAAGATTTACTAGTTGACGAAGTCGCAAGGGTAGCAAAATGGGCATGAAATTCTTGATTCATCCGGTAATAACAATCCAAAGCATTTTGGCTGAATCGTTGACAAATTTGACAATTAACATGATTGGACGTGAAAGAAGAATAAGATTTAGGTTGTGTCTAACAAGGTCCACTGAAATTAAGGCTCGAAAAATTAAAGTGGAATTCGAAGAACAACGACTGAATGTGACCACGACTACTGACATTTCGAGAACAAGCGGTACAACGACCATAATTAGCAAACCTTGCAAGCATAGCAAGAGCTGGATTGTTAGAGTTCAGATCATCAGCCTTAGATTGATCGTCAATCGCATGCTTTTCAGATTCTAACCGAAGATAAAGATCCTTGAAAAAAGAACTTTGTGAACGAGTATGAATTGACGTCTTAAATACATTGTAAGTTGATAGTAGACCATTCAAGGGCATAAATGACCAAATCTTCATAGTCAATAACAACTGAAATCCAGCAAGTTTGTTACCAAATCCTTGATTCTATGAATATAGACGTCGATCAATTCCGTAGATTTCTTTGAAAGTCTGTAATTCAGACTTGAGCCCAACAATATGAGTGCTATATTACAGACTTGAGACCAACAATATGAGTGCTATTAGATGACGAAAAATGTAAGCGTAAGCCACACATCACTGGATATAGTATATCCAATAACATAGATCAGAGTAGTAGAAGATAGAGTTGCATTTAGAAAAGTAATAAGCGCTCGATTCTTTTCAAACTAGTCAGTAGAGGCTGAATTGGACTGCGAAGAACAGGCAGAAGTAGCAGGTGAACAAGGGGCAGGAATTGATCTATCAATGTAGCTAAAAGGTTTGCGTGCCTTTAAAATTGGCGAGATCTGAAAGTTTTACTAAACATAATTTGTAGAATTCAGACGAACAGTTATCCGATTACAAATGTTCGAGAAGAACAATTGAAGAATTAATCGTGGGATCTAAAGAAGATGTTGAAGAATTTTCAGAATCACCAGTATACGATACAGAGATGCTTGTCAAGATTCTCTGCTACCACGACAATTTTGCAATCTCAACTAAATTAAACTCTAAATTTTTATTAAGAATAATTTTAAGAGTATTTATACAAGTGAGGCAAGCTCCAGCTCAGCTTATTTTAATAGAAAACAACAAAATAGAGAAAATACTAGAATAATATCAACATACCCAATACGTTCATGTTTAATAATTCCTATGTTTTCATCTTTCTTTCTCCTTGTTTTTATGCTTTACTTTTCATGTTCACTTTTGATTCCGTTGGGCTGATGAGAATCTGGATTACCTCCGTCCAAGGGACGAGGAAGAGGAAATCGGGAAATAAGTTTTCCACTAGTTAGTGCTTTTTCTCTCTTTCCTAAAATGAAACTGACAGTGCCCCTTTTCTAGAGGAAGTAAAAGCATTCCATTTTGAATTTGTTTTTCCGAGAAAAAGATATTCCAGCACATTCTGTAACAAACCCAACTTGGCTACAAGAGAAAGGCAGAGTGGATGTATGTCACTACCACAAAAAAAAAAAAAAATAATAATAATAATAATATACATATATATATATATATATATATATATATATATACTATATCCAGTGGGTGGGGAGGATTCAACCATACATCTGATTGTTTTTTTAAGTACAATTTGAAGTTTGAACTCACGACCTTTTGGTCGAGAATATATGTTTTAATAGTTGAACTATGTTCAGGTTAGAATAGCATCCGAAGATCTAAGAAAGAATAATAAAAAGTTGAAACCAGCACAATACTGCACGTTTCTGTTTATACATCTTTCAAAGATGACCTCTGAGTTTACATTGTACAGGAATAATATTTGGATTGTATTTTCCCACATAGAATCACTCAAATAATTTGGTCTACAGTAATGTTTTTACGCATCAATCTTCCGGGTAAATAATTCCTATCATGAATAGCAAAGAGAACAGAGATAGTACGTCGGTTAAATTCACAGATTAACGTATACCGTAGATATGTGCATGGCTCCTGGATGATTATCTCATGTCAGTGAACTTCAGCTTCAACTTGATGCTACCAACTTGAACAACCATTTCGTCTTTTGATGGCTCTACGCTTAAAACTGTCGCTTCTTTTCCAAGGGAAGAAACGTACACAGTATCACCAACAGTGGGAAACTCAAGCTTCCCTGTAATGTCCAAGGACAAAACTCACAAAGATAAGGCGAAAAAAACCTCACTTAATGGAAGATCGATGATTCATTTTAACACATAAAAACTGACAACAAAATTATCAAAACGAGCTTTTATTAGGAAGACAAATTTGAGTCTTCTGCAAGTCTCCGAGACACATACAGATAAAATTACAGGAGATAATCTCAATGACAAACCTGATCGTGGTTGACTGATGTGACCAGTTGAAGAAATACGCGAATATAATGCCGTTAGGTTCTTTTTGCCATCTGTAGCTAGCTTATTAGAGCTCATTCCTACACGTTGCCTACTACGAATGGCAGTGGGCGGGGAGGATTCAATTGCAGATGCACGCAGTTCTCGTACTTTTTTGTGAAGATTAGAACGAGCTGTTGCTGCAGCCTTAGATACCTCTTGCACTTTTATAAGCCTCTGTTCTCTGGCATGTTTAATAATCTTTTTTCTAGCAAGCAACATCTTTTCATAAAGATTTTTTGAGTACCTATGATTACAAACACGAACAGATTAAATATGATGAATGCACAAGTTCAAGAACATCGACTATTGAAATGAGGAAAATACAAAATAAAGCTGTTATATATTGGCAAGAAACAAAAATGGGAGGAACCAGAGGTAATGTAGAATTTGGGATACATAAGTAGGAGGAACCAGACGTAAGTATACTCTATTCTCTCTCCTCTCTTAGGTTACCAGTTCGTTAGACTGAATTCTTCAAGATCGCACCAAAAATTAAATTTGTTTTTAGATCAGAGTTGGTTCTTTGCCACAATCAAGTTCATTCTTTCAGAGTTGATTTTCATTCTTCAGTCACAAGATTGGTCTCTTGTCTTATTAGTAACGCAGAGGAAATTAATAGTGGCTGGGTGGATAGCAAGAATTTTTGCATTTAGGAAGAAAATGGTTGCTTCTTTGTTGACGACATGTCTGCTGGAGCTATTTTGCCTCTTCAAAAGTCCCATTTAATATGGTTTGCTGAAACATTAGTGGAAATGATACCATTTTTTAAATGAAAAATTACAAAAGAGTTCAAAAGATACAAACTCCTGTAGGAAATGATACAACTACTTAATCAATTTTTTCAGACAAACTAAAAATTCATGGGGCACTTGTCAAATCCAGAAATCAAAATTTCAGTATAGCTACCAAGTAGAATGCGTGGTGTGGCCTATCACAGGTGGAGGAAAGAGAATTCTTATTCCCATGGGGAGCAATAAGGAAGGTTGGTTAGTTTTTTAGGATATTATAAAGGTGTGTATGTCCAGATCTGAAGAAGAGAGCTTGCTAGAGAAAAACAGAAAGCTTTCAAAGGCCCGATTGCTACCAACAGAGGACTCTAAATTTTCCTATGTATAGGCCGTTAAGAAAGGAAATAGAAAGATGCCAACCCCTGCAGCAAAGGTAGCGCCAAAGGCTGATGTCTTTGAAATGAGAACTCTTTCTGGGTCAAAAAAGAGGCTGATGTCTTAATATCAGATTGGAAAAATATGATGGTAGTCACAACTCCCAAGAATGAATGCTCATGATAGCTGGAAAGGAAGTGCTGCTGCTTTTAAAGAATAAGTTTTCTCAAAACTATGTTATTAATCCCTTCATGGATGATAAAGCCCTTTTAAAATGCGAAGATGGGAGTATACTAAGTCAATTTGTTCAAAACGGAAAGTGGAAAATATTTGGGAACTTTCACCTGAAAATCGAGAATTAGGATTTTGACAAACACAATAGAAAAGATGTTGTGGTGAACTATGGTAGCTAGATAAGAATACTTCATCTTCCTCTCAAATAGTGGAACAAACAGTATTTTCTGGCCTTAGGAAGTCAGGTTGGAAGGTTGATAAGCATTTTTTGAAGCACCTTGAATGTATTCAACCGACTCAATTCTCGTCAAGTGGCAAAAGATGAAAAGTCCCTCCCTCCAAATTTGGCTTCTTATATTGATGGTTTGGAAAGACCAGAGGGGTTTGTATTAATGAAGGATCTGAAGATTTCTCATGTCCGTTGGACCACATGGCGAAGGGTAAGAAAACCGAAGGGTTTTCCTCTCATTGGATGGCAGTGACAGATGTACCCATTAATGAGCAGATAAGCAGGGTAAATGAAGAGGCTAAAGAAGAAAAATTAAAGACAGCACGACTTTTAAAAGGAAAGCATTTGAATGAGGAATTTTCAAGAAGAAAATGAAGAGGAATTAAACCAAAGTAGCAGAAGTCGAGAGTGCATTAAATAACAAGAAGTTGATTCTCTCTGATTTACATCAGCAGCCTCTAGGAGAATGTGATTAAAACCTTAAACGAAGCATCAAGTTATGAAGAAGCAACAAATGCTGGTAGTTTGCATGATTTCTCTTCAAAATCCAATTTAAAGCCGCCAGAAATTCTTGATACCTCTCCACTACCCAAGAGTATTAAAGACATCAAAGATGCTTTCGTACAAGTTTATACCTTCCGTAAAGAAAGAGAATCAGATACTAATGACTACTCGGTTCCACAAATGAAGTTAAATCAATTGTCCAGTTGTCAGTCATGCGACCTACTTGATTGGAAGGAGTATATACTGCAGTAGTACTAAAAATTTTCCTGACTCTATTAGAAAAGACAATTCAAGTTTATCCCTCTCAAAATTTTCTCCAACCGTTTTACCTTTCCTAAAAAGGACCTGCCGCAAGTAGAGTGCACCGTTCGAGGATGGCAGCTAGAGTCCCAATGGGGAAGACGGCAGCGGCTGTTGAGTTCATAGTGGCTAGGGTTTTAATAAAAACCTTAGCTCTGATACTAACTTGATTTAGATGGAATAAAAATTTGTATTCCAAAAAATATGAGGTAAGAAATACATAACTTTCTATTCTTATATAGAAGAATGGCTCAATACCAAAAAGGAAATAAGAATAAAATAACTATTAGTCACTTTTAGAAGAAAATATAAAAACGTTTTTCTTATTAAAAATAAAACCCTACAACACCTTTAAATAGAGGTGAGAAACTTTCCTTAACAAGGAAACTAAAAAGATAAACTCCTAATTACATATAATAAAGGAGACTATGAACTATATAAAAAGGAAAGAATTACAATAATTATCTAAAATATACAAAACCAACACTATTAATATTTACCCGTAATATTCATAAATAATAAAGCAATAGAATAAACTGTTAATAACAGCAATGATAAAAAAGTAAATGAGTTGAGACCTTAGTTTCTTTCTGAAACTACAGAACTGTGAAATTGTCACAGCTACTGCAACAATTATGTGCATCAGGTATATTATTACGTCCTAAGAGACTTACATCAAGTGATCTTGAGCTTCTTGTAAGAGCTCCTCATAATTTTTCTTGATACATTCCATATCGATTATGACCTGCATTTAAAATGTACATAAAACTGTAAGAATTAGCTAAATATATGCTTCAGAAGCAATAATTAGTGTATAAGCAATTAATGTTCAATATCTGCTGCTGCAAACCGGAGAAGTGACCACTATCTTTCACTTTTGCAAAATAAAGAAAGAATAAAAATTGAATCTTCAATATGTATTGAACATAAGAATTTATTGAAATGATAAATTATAATAAAGTAATCGACAATGATACTCTCCCATGAACTTTTCTTTCATGATGATGTACAAATAAAAGTGCATTAATAAAATGTTGAGTACAAAATTTGCAATGATGGTGCAGTCTACCTCATCTATCTGTGCACTTGCTGCACCATAATGCTCCCGAGCATCATCTACAACAGTACCAGGCAACCCTAACCTTTCAGCTATATTAATAGCATTTGAACGCCCTACAACATAATTTCGCCCCCTTTATGGTATTAGGTTTACTGAAAGGAAAAACCGTTGTAGAATCTAAGACACAACCAATTGGTATACTAAAAAAAGCAGGCACCTCAACTGAAACAAGCAAATCATTTTTCACATGCATGAACTGACACTTTGAACATGATAATAAACACTTCGTGGGATTCTGCCCTTAGAAGACCTCTCATTAACAGAGAGGTTAATGAGTGGATTGAGTTTACAGCATTGCATCTGGAATATGATTCTCGGAGCATCAGAGACCCCAATACTATGGATGAAGTATAGAGATACAATCCCCTTATAGCCCTTAGCCTGAGTTGGTGCCCTATGTGCTTGCTTGGAGGACGTGAATCACTTGTTCTATTTTTGTCATATTGCCTCCCTGTGGTTCAAGTTGCCAGACGCCTTTGGTTTAAGCTGGGTTCAGAGCAGTTTAGCAAAGACAATGGCCTTTTAGCTGTTTGTTGGTCACAATGGCCTTTTAGTGTAAGAAAATTCTTTGGTTCGATGTGTGCACAACTTTTTTTATGTGGCTATATAGTGCGGATAGAAAGGTAGAAGAGTATTCAAAGATGAGGAGAAATCATATGATGATTTCTGGAATGATATTGTGTTCTTTTTGGGTTTTTTTTCCTCAACCAGAAACAAACTTTTCATTGATATATGAGGTGGAAGAAAATGGTCAAGGATACAAACTCCCAATAAATAAAAAAATTCCAAAAGATACAATAGAATAAAACATTGATGAACAAAGCAACTATAATCTTGACAAAACCACGCGTTAAAATTCTTATTTACTGGAATAATATGGGAATTGTCACCAGCAAAGAAGATCCAATCAACAACATGACAAGGTTCTAGAGCTTCGAATATTCAACAGAAACCTCCAACCTACAGAAAACCATCTTCAATCATCTTTAACTTTGATTGATCATCAAGGCCCAAGGCTTTGTACCTTCTGAAAATTTTAACATATGCTTCTGCTAGCTCCTGCTTGAATTTGGTTTGTAGCTCAAAGTTTCTTCTAGCCTGAGCTTCTACAAAAGAAACCATCTCTTTGTGCAGCTTTTCCAATTCCAAATCCAGATGCTCAATCCCCTTTTTAAGTGTAGTGGCTCATTAATACCTATTTACTACTTATCCATTTCCCAAATTTCAGGTATGGCTGCAAAGAAAATTGAGAAGATTATTCGTGACTTTTTTAGGAAGCGGCAGGCACCTCAGGTGGACAGCATCTTCTTAATTGGAAGAAATAAAAGCTCCCTACTTCTGAAGGTGGTTTGGGCATTGGCAGCACAGAAACATGGCTTTACTATCAAAATGGATCTGGAGGAACATTACAGAAAGCAACCAACTCTGGAGGCTCTTCATCAATGCAAAATATGGCGGACCGATAACAGAAACATGGCCTAACAATAGCTACAGTTCTTACAGGGGTCCCTGGCGTGCTATTCTAACACACACCCACCTAATTAAATCCAATGCAATCTGCCATGCCGGAGAAAACAGTGTGGTCAGCTTCTGGAAAGATAATGGCTTGAAACAAAATCATTGGCATCTCTCTATCCCAGCCTATTTGCCATCTCTATGGACAAAGTTGCCAAAATAGCAGACCTTTGGTCCAAGGACACCAACTCATGGGATTATTGCTTCCATAGACCCCTTGAAGACTCTGAAGTTGAAAAATGGATGCTGATGCTCCTGTATATCAAGCTTAACAAGCTGATACCTCTCCCACCAATGGACAAATGGATTTGGCCCCTTGACTCGTCTAAAGCTTTCACCACAAAATCCATTTTCCACCTTTCTGACCTCCGCAGAAAACCAACAGACACAGACTCTCTGCAACAAAATCTGGAAAGGGAAATACCCTAAGATGTTGAGTACATGAATGAACACCTTTTCGTAGAGCAATGGGTCTGTCCAAATCATCACTTGTCGTCTCGTGTACTATCTCAGAAACACTGGGATTCTGGTCTGTCCAAATCATCACTCTTTGCAAATTAACTTGCATTTCAGGCTCAGGGATGGATATGGGATTTGGCTCAAACGAGGATACGGGAGGACTTTCAGGAGATGGGTTAGGATTTTTGGAAAATGGGTTGAAAGGAAGGTCAGAAAGGCAGGATTGCAATTCCAATTATGTGGTTCAAGATCATAATGCTCCCCATGATATGAAAGAATTGGTGTGTTAGGGGATGATAACATTTGTATCCTTTCTTGTTTGGTAAGTATCCAATAAAGATACATTTCATCAAACGTGCATGAAGTTTACAACGATGCTGAGGATATATGTGAACAAAAGTAGTATATCCAAATAGTTTTAGTGGTAGTGAAGACACAAGATGATAGGTAGGATAGAGTATAAGTAGACTTTGTAAAGGTGTCTTGAATTTGAGAATGCAGGACGACAGCCGATTTATGAGATAGGTAGCAGTTAGAACAACTTCACTCCAAAAAGTTTTTGGAACGTGTGATGTGAGCATGAGAGATCGGGCTACATCGAGAAGATGACGATCTTTGCGTTCAACTCCACCATTTTGTTAGGGTGTGTCAACACAAAAGCTCTGGTGAACAATACCATGAGATTGAAGGTAGGAATCAAGAGTAGAGTTGAAAAAATCACGAGCATTGTCAGTTTTAAGAACTTTGATAATAACTTGAAACTGATTTTGGATCATTTTATGAAAGACTGTGCAATAGGTGGCTAGTTTTAGATTTATCTTTCATAAGGAATGTCCAACTCAACCGGGTGTGATCATCAACAAAGAGAAGAAATCAACGTGCCCCATTGATATTTTTTACTCTTGAAGGTCCCCAAATGTCTCCATGAATAAGAGAGAAAGGTTAGGATGGAGAATAAGGATGAGGTGAAAAATGAGCAAGTGTGCGTTTAGAGAGTTGACAAATTTCGCATCAAAAAAACTGACTCTTTTTATTGAGCAGGAGAATGTTCAGTAGGTCCCAACATTATTTGTTTTCGACTTTCTTCTCGACGGACTGCAGAAAAAACTTCTCGAAGACTGGGAAGTGGTGTAGAACCAAGGATTCGACCATGAACTTCGTCAAGAGATGTATTAAAATCCTCTCCACAATTTCTCGGAAGAGAGCACCATCAGCAAAACATTTCCAATCATGAGTGTCAAACAGATCCAACGGTTGCTAATGACGAGTTAAAGTGGTATAATAAAGTGTATCAAACGAGTCACCTTGTTTCAGATCCTGGAGAGTCATCTCTATCTGGAAAAGTTCAACAGTGTTGTCCTTATGGGAACATGTGTCCCGAGCTGCATCCCTAATTTCTTTGACTGTTGAAAATAGAATAAAGTTCTCCCCAATCTCGGTGGTCATGGAGTTGATTAACCAACTCATTACTTGGTTGTTTTCGGCCCTCCATGTGCGAAATTTTGGATCATCGGCCTTGGTTGAAACTGCTTTGCCTGTGATATGGTCTTCTCGCCCACGACCATGCATAACATCATCACAGATTGGGACCATTGGTTGTGACATGTTACCTGAGTATGGCTGTTCTCAATGAAGGGCGTAACATCATCACAGTTTTAAGGTTTGAGAAGAAAAAAAATATCAGACCTCTGATATCATGAAGCTTTGTATAGTATAGGAGAAAGATTTTTTTCTAATTCTTTAAAGTGGTGAGTAACACCCATATTTATACCTGGGGCTCTAACCATATGAACTAAAAAGAAGTAATTTAGTTTAAAAAATCTTAGCTAACTTCCTAATTTCTAGATGAATTGGGTCAACACATCTTTGCTAACTTCCTAATTTCTAGCTTAATTGGTTCAACTTCAACTCGATTTTCTACACATAAGATTTTGTCAACCCCTCTGGTCGATCTAAAAGCATTCAGTAGGTTCATCAAAGAGAGTAGACTATCCACTTCATTATCCCAAAAACCTCTTCTAAATACCACATTCCAGTCAAAGTTCTTGTCCACCCAACAATCAGCATCTTTCTTAAGGGAGAGATTGTATAAAGCAGGGTAGAGAGAAGGTCTAGAAAAGAGTCTGCCAGCCATCTATCCTTCCAAAAACGAATTTTCTGACCATTTCCAGCTTTAAACCAAACAAATCTTCTAAAGGAATTAAAACTAAACCAACGCTTCTTCCACCATACAAAGAATTATGATTTCCACCTCCACTTCCATCCATCATACAATTAATAAAGTACTGTTATGCTTGAAAAATCCAACCATTCAAACCACTTCCATTAGACATTAGTAACTGTAATTTCCTCACTATCAAATCCCCAACCTTTTCTTCCCCTTATTTACCATTCTCGTCTCTCCCAAATGTCCCTTGATTTCTCCCTAAATCATGGACCAAAAGATCAACTGATAGTCTGATACAAGAAATCATACAAAGAAATAGACAATGACAAATTCTCCCACGAACATCTAAGAGAAAAGACAACGAACAAAATGATGGTCAAGATTTTCTTCTGCACTCTTGTATAGCTTACATCTCAAAGGTTTTAGAGGAACTTTTCAAAAATGGAGAAACAGCTATAGATTTTCCCCATTTCCATATTGGACGTGTTTTCTTCTGTGGATCTCGGGAATGCTTGTCATTTATGTCAAAGAGAGTTCAAGTGCATTTACATTGAAATCTCCTTTTCATGAACTGTCCTCGACAGAGGAAGTAATTCCCATGGAGTTTTGCCATGAAATTTTAAAGCAACACTGTTCTAAGATTTTTCTATCCTGGACTCTTTTCCTAAATGGTATTCATACTTATGATAACATTCAATTGACTTTTTTTCTTATTTTCTTTTGTGATGCTTTGTCTGGGAACCCCTCAAAAAAGAAAGTCAGAGTATTTGGGCTAAGTGATTATCCAAAACAAAAAATAAAAGTAAATAAAAAAAGTTGGGATTGATGAAATGTGACCAAGGGTTAAATGGCTAATCATATTTCGATAGTGAAAACCTGGTACTCCCCAAAGAATCTTGTAAGTTGGCTTTAAGTTCACCTCATCAAATTCCATACACGCATTTTCAAACACCTCATTGCTGTAAAAAAAAACCTCATAACCATGAATCAAAGATCTTTGAGCTGGAAAAAGAAAAGACTTCCTATTTCTCCTTATTTTGTTCAATGATTTAAATTTAAATAAAAAGTAAAAAATTTCAAAAGAATCCCTTGATTTTATAAAAACTAGGTTTATATTTTGAAGCTCAAAAAATTAAGCTACCAAATCCTGTCATTATCAGCACTCAAATCCCATATTTAATTTGCATGCTGTACCTATATTTTAGGGTTTTCAGTTCTCCATGATGTGTAGTTGCGATTGTCAATGAAGCACCAGATTTAGCAAAAGATTCCAGGAGTGACATCCCAAGTGCGGCTCCTTCCATAGGATTGGTTCCTGCACCAACCTACCATGCAAAACAACTAGACTAGAATCAATCATTAATCATTTGTTCTTTTATTTCTTTTCCTTTTTTATAAGATTATTTATTTTCTTTAAGTTGATGATTGTTTGTATCTATTAAAAAAAAAGTTGACGATTGTTATTTCTCTGTTCCCCAACTGAGCAAAATACCTACTTCATCCAGTAGTACCAACGACTGACTAGTTGAAACTGACTGAATCTCCTGTCATATGCAAGAAATGTAATCATATTAAAAAAAATCAGATATTCTGAATAAATGAGTATGAAATAACCATTATAGATGATATAATATATTTAATGCCTTGCTTAAAAGAAAAAACAAAAAAGACTAGTAAGCTCAAAGTTTTAATGCTCCTCAATGATGATTGATGAAGACCACAATGAAGCCCCAAAATGAAGTTTATCGCAAAACAATACACTATGGACTCAAATTCTGAAGGGATAACATCATACTACCAAGGATTATATTTAATATGCTCAAATTCTGAGCTTGAAAAACAAGTTCAATCAAATTCTTCATACTACCAAGGATTATATTTAATATGCTCCACTTTTCATCATTAATTAAATAAAGCTAAATAGATACATCGGAGTATCCAATTTTTACCCGAACAACTGAACTACATAACCTACACATTTTTCAGGGTTGGTAAAATGTGCATGAATTATGGACTGAAAGCTGAAGGGAACTCCTTTCTAAGAATAGGGACCACTTACATCCCTAGGAGAATGGATTATATGTATTTTTTTTTCCTTTTTCGATATCCGTGAGTGTCTCAGCCATCTTGCGTGTACCTCGACTAATCTCACAGGACAACTGCTTGATCCTACTACATTTGGTTGCCAAGAAAACTCGTAGGATATTAAATCCTAAGTAAGTAGCTAACTACCATGGTTTGAACTCATTCCTCTTAGCCTTTACTATTTACATTGACTCTTATTGACCACTAGGCAAACCCATGATGGTTGGATTATATGTATTCATATACTTAGAAAACAAGAGATATTGTGTTAGACAGGATAAACAATGGCAATAATAGATAGGCACTAACCCCCACAAGATACGAGTAGTTAAGAACTTTCACAGTCTAATCAACTCAAAAAAAGTTCATCATAATAAAGAAATACAAATCTCTCTGATGATTATGCTATGTACAGAGACTGCAGGCATAGTCAGGGTATCAATTATCAAACGAAACTAAAGAGTGAAGACTGAATAATAATGTGTTCCGTACTTCAGTTTCAGTAGAAGAAGAAGAAGGGGCCATTCATTGATATAATGAACGGCTTCACCATAAATAATGCAATTTTTTTAGTGTCAATGACTGAATTAAAGAGTGAAGACTGTCCAACCGTCTTGCTTATTGAGATAAAATAATCTGAAATGAGTGAAGGATCTTACTTACACTTATTTTTTTCAAATGGCCAGAAAAGGTAGACAAAGATTGGGTTAGAGACTGTTCATCACCGATATCAGCAAAAACAGAATCAAACCAAGGGATTTGTACAGATTCTGAAGCCAAAACATGAAGCCCTACGAAGTGAAGAAAAGGACAACAAGGTCATTTAAACATAATTACAAAAAGCCAGTATCACAAATGATAAAATTGACCTAAATATAGTGATATCAACATATTGGATCAAATATTTCAATATCTCACATTTACCATTCACTATATATGTAATATTGCTTGCTCCTTAAAAAAAATTGCTTATCTTTTAATTTCCTATTTCTATGAACAACATACGAACTTTTCATTGAATGTATGAAAAGGAACAGAATTGTTCAATGATAAAAACTCCCAAAGGAGTGAGAGAGAAATCTAAAAGAGACAAGCTTCCTAAAGAGAGCACTTAAAGTGAATAAGAACTAAGCGGGAGCAATAAAGGCCACCCAAAACAACATAACAAATTGGGTGAAAAACTAAAAATCTGAAAGGGATGCTTTAATCTTGACTAGACAGAAACTATCCTCCGATGACTTCCAATTTCCTTCAAAGATTCTCGAGACAACGAGCAAAAAAGAGGAATCAACCTCAAAACAGAAAAGTTTCACCCGACTCAAAACAAGAAGGAATTTCTTGCTTAGCACCGACAAAGCATAAGAAAGCAAGAAGGAATTCCATAAAAATCAAGAATCTGATTTCTTCCACCCCTCCAAGAAAAAGTGTTGCCCCCAAAACCAACTCGTTCTCCAAAGTGACCAACTGATCCGCCAAAGAAAACAACAAAGATATCATCTCTCGAATAACCACTGAGCAATACGCCAAAATTTCCTGCAAACATGCCTCACTGAAATGATCAAATAAAGAAACTCGATTCATCATCTGATAAAACCTTACGAAAGCAAACACCGAATAGCAACCCTTGGAACATTGAAGACCAACTACTTTGGAACTCTAACTTCAAACCCTACTACAGAACCAAGGAAACTTTCCATCAAAGACATCTGCTGCAAAAACTTGCTTGTGAACTCCGAAGAACAAACCATCAAGGAGAACTTTGAAAGGGGACGAGAGTGATCCCTACAGCCGTAAAATATGGAGGAATTGGTATCGCCTTTTCTGTACTTGGGGTTTCATCATCTGAAGGCAAATCTACATCCTTTCCTTGGTCTAGATCAGAGTAAAGTCAAACGATTCATTGTTCAATCCAAAGAGGTTAGTAAAATCTTCTGCAAAAGAGTGATCCAAAAAATCTTCAGGGCATGACAAATGATCTTTCGAAAAAGGTGGAGTCTTGACTGCTTAGTGCTTATACTCGAATTAAAATCATTCTCATCGTCCGAAAAATAAGGATCCACCTGGATTTTCTTTGTTTCTTCATTGGTTGACCTATTAGAGCCGAGAGAGAGGGGTGGATCTAAAAGGATGTCCTTCGGAGCTTTCCTTATTTGAAGGGATAACATCAGCAACAGCATTTATTTGAAAACCCTTCGGTGTCCCTTCTCTTTCCTCAATAAAATCTTTTGCTAAAAAGGAATGATTTAAACCAGCTGTGTTTGGAGAATCAAGACCAACACTTTCTCTTTCCTTCTCAATAAATGTAGATTCCAATTCAAATGGAAAAAATCAACTTTTGTTAAGGCTTCCACTTCCTTGGGAAATTTCGAATAAAATTTCCTTCTAGAATAAAAAAAGGGTAGGGGAATAATAAAGTTTCTCCTCGACAATATATCCGGGTCAAAATTAGGGCTACACTCACCTACCGCTGTGGAATTCGAGGCTGCCTTTTCCTATTCCGAAAATTTCTGTAAAAGATCTAGAACAAGATTAGGGTTAGCCGCACCTACCGCAAAACTTACTGGGGTTGTTGTTTCCTTTTTCGAAAATTCCTCCGAAGTATGGGAAATTGTTTCCGAATTAATGGCTCATTTTCCCCTACTCACTTTCTTCTTAAAAGCTGTCTCACCTTCAACCAAAGACGCTTCATCTGCCCAAACTTCATGAAACCTCTTCAGATCCATCAAGTTTGAAGATTCACCAATCGAAATATGGAGCAATGGCATTGGGCATCTGCAAATTCTCTGGATAAAGATTTGAAGATTCCATGGAGAGGGGTTATGAAACTTTACTGTGATAACAAGTCTGCCATCAATATTACACATAATCCAACATGATAGAACCAAGGATGTTTAGGTTGATAGACACTTTATAAACGAGAAATTAGATAGCGACCTCATATGTACTTCATTTGTACCAACAAATAATCAAATAGCATATATTCATACAAAGGATTGAACAATAACTTTGAGCATTTGGTTAACAAGCTGGGGATGGAGAATATTCATTCACCAACTTGAGAGGAGTGTTAAATTATATTTATTATCTTTTAATTTCCTATTGTATTTAGGTTTTGATAGGTTAGGGTTTCCTTGTTCTAATAGATAAGTGTTTACTTATCATAATAGGTTCTTTGTAGCTACTATTTATACCCTTGTATCAACTTTTTAAAGTTAAGAATTATTGTTCCTTATCCAATAACAGCTTGGCATCTCTTAGAATGACAATTTGCTTATTTTTCATTTATCAAATGAAAACTTTGTATCATGTTAAAAAAAATAACAATAATTTAATACAGCTCTTTACAGGATACATTCGATTTGGTTACATAAATGGAAAAAAAATTCATCATTTACCAAAAAACTAATAATAATAAAAAGCAGACCATTCTTAGAAACATACCTGATTTTGCCATCATGGCAGCCAATCCAATGGTCTTCAGGCAAACTGTCTTACCCCCAGTATTAGGACCAGTTATAACCAAAACTCGAATTCTTTGAGATATTGAAAAATCAACCGGAACTAGATGAGCTTGCTCCAATTCCTCAACCTAATAATGACATTTTTATTTGAATTCACTAAATAACAACGTAAGTAGATTTTCTCAACTGTCATTAAATTCCATGAACAATTACCTTCATTTTTAAGAATGAAATATCTACATCTTTTTTTTCTTTCCTTGACGTATTCCCCCCAGGAAGTTTTCTCCCTATCTCCTAGGAGAGAAATGGTAACTCAGAATAGCCTCATTTTACTAAATAACTGCTTTCCACAATATCAGACTCAGTATAGCTTACATCAAAAGCATTTCTGACATCCCTTTTGGCATTCTTCAAATTTTCTCTATATTGCTGGAGTAGTAAAGGGTGAAGAGCATTAGGTAAATAGAGCACCCATTCGCTCTTCTTTAGGCATGATGCCTCAGATATTGAGTCCCCCGAGCAGTTATTAGCAATGGGAGATTTGCACCCTTCTGGTAGAATTATATCGGGACATGTCCCCCCAATTGAAAGACCATAAGATGCTCGCGCATTGACCTGTACATTAAGGAAAAAATTTGGCCACTAAGAAATAAGAGTGGAGCACTGGGATATTGTGATATTTGCAGAGAAATTCAGAAATAGATATATCAAAACCCAGGTTAATGAGTACTGAGGTAAACTTAAAAAGTGAAGGGGAAGTGCCTTTAAGTAGACAATTTATTTTTGAGATAAGGCACCTGATGAAATTGCAAGTTAAGTAATAGATCTACAAAAGTAGTGCTGTCATTTATTGCACAAGGATGGGTCAAATAGGAGAGTAAATATAATTGAGAAAATCTAGAAATGGCCAAGAAATTGGGAAGGCAAGGGGAATATGAAAGCTCATGGATAAACTAATAAACATAAATTAACAAAATTGTTAAATTAAGTGGAAAAGGGGATTGAGGATGTAGTGATAATTACCCACCATATCTAATTTGATTATACAGTCAATGAGTTTCTCAATGTCTTCAAGATCCATTTTCACCTGTCACAGAAAATAAATAAATTTTTGAAATGATAAAGTGCTCAAAATTTTATTAATTGATATAAAGACTATATTAATTCTGACCTAAAAGCTTAACATTTTAGGATTAGTGATGATTTAACATCATATCATCAACTATCTTCAAAAAAAAAAAAAAAAAAAAAAACATCATATCATCAACTAATATACTACATATAAATATTAACATTATAATTTTTCATCACTTCAGAACGAAAAGTTTAAACTTCAAAATCACCATAAACATAATGGTTGCGCTGAAAACAATATAATTCACAAAATTAACCCTGTCGTACTAACTTTTGACATTATTGACATTATTGATGATCACCTATTATTTTGGAACCATCTCACCCATACTTTTTCACTTAGCATAAAGAGAACATCTTCCTCAGCTTTTGCCACTGATGCCCTTGCCTGTTGCAACTCATCGTTTAAAGGAACAGCAGAGAGTGGCTCTAGGATGGTACCAATCCCTCCTGCAGCACTACAACAGTACATTCTTCTCAGATGTGGAACATTTAGGAGCTTATCTCCTTCAATGAAATGAAAATTTGGGGAAAATGCAAAAGAAATTCTTTAAATTTAATTACTTTTCACTAGTATATAACTTTTTTTCCCCTAGGGAAAAAAAAAAAAAAAAAAAACCCATTCGATCTTAATGTTTTAAACAAACGGATTTTCATGGATTGTTTTCTGATGCCTCCTGCATAATAGAGTTGTTTGTCTGGAGGTTCATGATAGAGAGAGCAATCTTGCTCTTCAAAATGAGGTCTCCCCAGGGACCTGATGCCAACTTAAGGAAAGAATGTTCTCTAGGGTTTTCCCTCACTCTTTCTAGCAAGTTTCTTCTTTTGTTCGTTTTCACTGACTTTCTAGTCGTCGAGTCCTGTTCACCTATGGATAGCTTTGACAGTAGTTGTTGCATTGCAAATAAATCTTTCTTTTGTTTGTTTTGTTCGTGGCAATTATCTTTTAGAAGAGACAAAAATATTGTTCTTTCTTTATCAAGCTTCAATGAAATCTATTGAAGTGGGCAGAGCAAGTTTTTGCGCAACTTTGGAGGTGTCCCTTGAATGTCAATTTTTTTAAGCAGATGAGAGGAGAACAAGGCTTATTTTTTCTTTTTTTTTAATAAGAAACAACTTTCCATTGATGTATGAAAAGGAAAGATGTTCAAGATACAAACTTCAAAGGGGTGAAAAAGGAGAGAAAGAAGAAGAGAAAAATAACGAAGAATTATCACAACAACAAGCTCGAAAAAGATAAAAAGCATTCTGGACCAGAACTCCAAAAAACTGCTAGCGACAAAGCTTTGAAAGTCAAACTAATTCCAGAATCAACAACCGCGTCAGGGAAAGCCTTCCTTAGCACCAAGAGTGAAGACCAAACTCCAAAAAGAACCAAGTAGAAGCTAGGGACACAAGATGTCGAGAACTAACTGCATCCGAATTGCTTTGGGGTGGTAACAAAAAAGGAGCAAATTGCATTTTGGTTAATATGAGAGGAGAACGAGGCTTTTTTATGGTAACAAAAAAGTATAATTCTTTGGGGTGGTAGGCTGAAATTTCGTTTTTGTCTAATGAAGGTGCCAAGAATTGCATTTTAGTTAAGTCAAATGAAAAGTTGGTAGGAGAAGTTTTTCTTTTTTTTTTTTTTTAACAAGGTATCAACTTGTTATTGATTAATGAAAAGGAGCAAATTGTTCAAAGAATGTAAATCCCCTAAGGAAGCAAAGAAAACCAAAATATAGAAAAATGCAGAAAACAAAAGTGCAATACAAAAAAATTACAAACCAACTCAAGCGATTATAAAAGAAAGATAAAAGCCTCCCAATTATCCTTTGATCCTTCTTATTACAATCCTCCGAGATAAAGTGGCTGGATCCCAAAGATCAAAAACAGAAGCTGAGGGGGAGGCAGAAATCCTGTAAGGATAAGGAATCTAACCTTTAAAACAGATTCACCCAACCATAAATGATGCCAAAATAAACAGATCACCCAACCGTAAATGATGCCAAAATAGAATACGTTTCTGATTTCCAAGACTGAAAGACAGATGCTTCTCCACTAGTTTCACTGCTTGTCAATATTAATCCAGGGGGTTTGAGTACAACCATTCTTCAAACCAAAGTGTTCCAATTGAAGCAATCAGTACTATATATACTAGCCACCACCCGACGCCATAAAGAAGACACTCCAGATAGCTGAATCGCCAACCCCACATGGCTAGAAGTGCACAGTTTCTTCATAACAAATTGCCTATTCCCGACATTCCATCTTCCAATGTTGTGCGACAAAGTCCCAATGAGCAAATTGCTTCTGTGATCCAGTAGAGTAATCCACCCTGAGAAAATTCCTCATCCTTTTCTCAATTTGCTTACTCACTTTCACCGGTAACTTGAAAAGAGACATGTAATAAATAGGAATATTGGAGAACCGATTGGCATAATATCAATCTTTTTTCTTGTAAAAGATATGATTTCATTAATGTAATGAAATATAAGAAAGATATACAAAAGGGGAAAGGTATCCCAAACCAATGGAGCTACAAAAAGGCTTTCCAATTGGTTAATAAAGAGACAAAGCTATAGTGTTTAAAGATAGGAGATCATTTGCACCATGATACAACCAAAGACACTAGAATAAAAAATGCTGCTGCTGCTTCGTTCTTTTCCTTGAAAGAGCCTGTGATTTCTTTCCAGCCATATCGACCAAAGTAAAGCCTGGACAAAATGCATCTATAGGATTTTAGCCTCCTTTGAGAAAGGATGACCTGTGACTGTGGTGGATAAAAGGGTGTGAAGGTCTGCAGGTAGTGGTATTGACCAACCAAATGATGATAGGAGAATGTTCCAAAGAGAGGATGAGTATCTGAAAGTAACGAAAATGTGTCCGTTGTGATTCACCATGTTGTTGACAGAGGACACACCAATGAGGAGAAAGGCATGTCGAAGGTTGTCTCTTTTGTAGCATTTCCTGGGTATTTAAAGCCGAAAGAATACTTCCCTGAGGAAGAATTTGATCTTCTTCGGGTAATGATCTTTCCATATCGATTTGAAGAGTGAAGCATCATTGGGTGAGGATGAGGGGTTGGCCATATCATGGATGAGGGATCTAGTAGTGAAGAGACCCGATGGTTCCAGCCTCCAAATGAATCTATCACTGCCTTGGGTAGGTTGATAGGAGGAAAGATTGTGGAGGAGCGATCAGTGATTTCTGCCTCTTTCAAATTTCTTCAAAAGCTAAAGTCCCAAGGCTTGTTGCTGCTGACCACATGTCCTTAACAGATGCATCTTTTTTGGTGTGCAGGGTAAAAAGAAGCGGGTAAGTGGTAGCTAGGGGGTCATTTTCCAGCCAAATGTCATTCCAAAAGCAAGTACTAGATCCATCACCTATTTTTTTGGTGCTTCTGTCCATGATAAGAGATTTGTGTCTGAGAATATACTTCCATGGGCCATGGGCAGAGGATAAGGAGTGGTGTAAGGCAGTCTGATGGTAATTAAAGGGCCCATATTTTGCATCAATGACTCTCCTCCGAAGGGCAGATTCTTCCAAAAGATACCTCCAAATCCATTTTTCTAAGAGGGCTTTATTTTTGTCTTTGATGTTAGTAATTCCCAGCCCTCCCTCTTCAATGGGACGGATGATCTTTTCCCATCTCACAAGATTTTGACCCCTTTTCGTGTCAGTACCGTTCCAAAGGAAGTGCCTCATGATTTTCTCCAATTCCTTGGCCACCTGTGATGGAATGGAGAAAATAGATAGATAATAAATAAGAAGATTGGAAAGGGTGGTGTTGAATTAGTTAGAAGTTAAGTAGTTAGAAGTTGTTTTAAAGTTGTTTAGATTTTGTGTTTAAATTTAGCAAATAAATCTCCTTTTTTGTTAGGGAAGTTAGGAGGTTATTCCTAGATTTTGTTTCCTCTTGGTAACCTATAAATAGTGCCTCTATTCCTCATCTTTGATCAATCAATTTGAGAATTTATTTCTTCTCTCTTTTCTCGTGTATGTCTCTCTGGTGTCTCTATCCTTATCCTTAGTTTTTAGGTGGCTTGGAGAAGGGTGAGGCTACCCCTTTTGAAATGGGGTAATTAGCCCAAGAGCTCAACTTTTTCCTCACCTTTTCCATTATAGGATCCCAAAAAGATACCGATTGAGGCTTACCATTCAAAGGGAGGCCGAGGTAAGAATTTGGCCAAGATCCTTTTTTGCACACAAACTGGTTGTCCAGGATATCCAATTTTGATTCCAGCATAATATCAATCTTCCTCCCTTTGGAAGCTGAAATCCCTTCCATCTATCAAACTTTCTTGAAATCTTTTCTTTAACTGGATTCCAGAAATCTTTATCGATTTCGGATTTCCCCCCAATGGAAGACCAAGATACATGATAGGCAAGGGCTCCACCTTACAATTGAGCTTGTTTGCAATTTGAGAAATTTTCTGACTTTCAATATTAACCCTGCTTATTGCAGGCTTATCCTAATTCACATTTAGCCCGGAGATCCATTCAAAGCCCTTAATAGTATTAAATAAAATTGCCAGCATTCTACCATCACTAACTAAAATAAAAAGAAAGGGTGGATCACCTAGTCTTAATCTCCTTGAAGTTTGAATTCTTCCCATTGGCCTTCCATTTAGAATGACAGAAAATTTGGTTTCTCTAATGCATCCATTTCCACTTAATCCACTTCCTCCCAGAGCCTTTTGATGGAGCACGTCAATTAGAAACCCTTAATCCACCAATATTGAACTTAATCAACCAGCCTTTCCTCTTTCGGGATTTTTAGTACTCTACAACCTCGTTTCAAATTTTTTTTTAACAAGAAATAAACTTTCCATTGATTAATTTGAAAAGAACAAAAGTGTTCGAAAGATACAAATTCCTGAAGGCATGGAAGCAAAGAAAAAACGAACTCCAAATAATTAGAACAAAACAAAAATTTGAAGGGAGTTATGAAAGCCTCCCAATTTGAGCAAATCATATTAAGAGAATAATTAGCAAACAAATTAGAAAGAGCATACCATTGTTAGGCCTTGAATTTGCAAGGGCGAAGCTCTCATCTAAAATTTGCCTACCTTCAATAAAAACACTTTGATTAGTTGCAACCGTGGATGAGATTACTTTTTTAAACCTTTCTACGAGGACCTCAGCCATAATTTTGTATACTGAAGTTGTAAGACTTATTGGCCAAGAGTCTTCTAACTTTTTCCACCCTTTTCCTTCTTTGGGATAAGACAAATAAAATTCTCCTTTAAGCAAGCATTTACATGACCATTCCCGTAGAATTCCCCAAAAAGTCGCAACAAATCGACTTTTCACGACTGCCAAAAGCGTAAGAAAAATTCTGGAGAAAAACCATCCGGCCCCGAGGCCTTATTATTCCCTAGACCTTTCAGAGCTTGCCAAATCTCAGCTTCATAGAATCTTCTTACCAACCACATACTGATCTAGTTTGAGATAGGCCTCCAACTGACTCCTTTAAGCAAAAACTTTTGGACTCCTTCGTAGAGATACCATCAAAAAAGCAAATTACTTCTTTCTCGATCTCCCTTTGATTCAAAAATGTATACCCTTGGCCATCTTTCAATTCTGTAATTCGAGCTTTTATCCTTCTGGCAGCCAATAACATGTTCCCAGTCCAGCATACTGTTCTTTTTTTCTTATAATTTTGGTATAATCGATCATCCTGCAGAGGGGATTATGCCTCATGGAGAAGTCAAAGACTACCTCCTCCTTATCATGCGTCATAGAGCATAAGATCTTCTGCCATGAATTCAATAGAATTGATACTAGGGTAGACTAAATAAGATCTTTGGGGGAGATATTTGGCTGGCGAGGAACGGAAAAACTTTTGAAGAGATGAGAAGGAATCTCATCGGTTCTGGGATCATGTCAAATATCTAGCTTCGAACTGGTGTACTTTATCAAGAAGACTTATAGCTTGCTTTTTAATCTTCCAACCCGGCCACATTTTTGTAAGCTTAACTGCTGGTTGGGAGATGTCATATCATTATTTTTTGTACTTGAGCTTTTGTTAAATGGGTTTCTTTTTTTTTTTTCCAAATAAAACTATGCTGCACTGAAGGATAGCTACATTTGATAATCAACGACATTTCATTACCGGCATTGAACTTAGCATGAAAGAGGTGAGAAAGCGAATTTCATAAGTTGATGCAATAGTACATGAATGCTATGAGTTAAAAACGGATGAACCTGGACAGCAGGAGACCCTTAAAGTCCATCAATTGATTACCCTCTGATTTTATACACCACCTTCCATCAACATTTCCCACTTCCTAAGCCAAAATGTGAGTAGTATTATGACATAGATAAACAATCAGTCCAGAAATCTACCAATGTTGCTTATACAAATAAACATTTATCAAAAAAGAAAAAGAACAAATTGGTTAATACAAGTCCAATCTGGTGCTTCTTACCAAAAAGGATGTTCCACTCTTTGCATTCCTAACTAGGCTGTCCATTAACTGATATAACTGTACATACAGGAATGATGTTGAATTAGTATTAATGAAGGGTAATAAACCCCCAAACCGACCGACCAAACCGACATTTTATATTTTAAAAAAATTATATATGTATATATATTATTATATCAAACTAAAATTAAGGTTTTTACCCTTTCTTCTCTCCCACAGCCGCACAACACCACCCCCCCCCCCCAAATTTCCGTTTCTTTTCTCCACACATCTCAGCCGCACACCACCTCCCCCTCCATTTTCTGTCTTCTTCCGACAGCCCCACATCTCACACGCCCCCCACCATGTCTCTTTCTCCCTCAGTCACCACTCGCCCATTTGCCTCCCTTGCTCATAGTCGTCGTTGCCAATTCGCCACCTCAACCATAGCAGAAGCATTAGGCAACCCCGCCCCACCCTCAGTCCCTCATCTCCGATGACCATCACCTTCAGGCGAGTCCTATTTTTCTTCTCCTAGGCATAAATTGTTTTAAAAAAAAACGTCAGTTTGTCGAAAACTTACCAACCGAACCGACTATTTGGTCGGTTGGTCGATTGTCATTTTTGGAAACCGACCAATCAGCATCAGCCTGAAAACCGACCCGATCGACCAATGTACACCCCTAACCATTTGTTGTTCTTGGGAGGCTTTTGTATCTTCTTCTTAGCCTTTTGATGTTTTATCTATCTTGTTTTTTATTTCTCTTTGCTCCTATGGGAGTTTGTATATTTGAACATTTTTTATTATTTTCATTTATCAATGAAAATTCCATTTCTTGTTTTAAAAAAAAAACAAAAAGAAAGAAAGAAAAACAACTAGCAATTCCCTGAACAATGAAGCTTCCTTAAAACTTCAACAAAAGAAAACAGATGCTCGAGATTGTCTCAAGGCATAACTCTAATGAAGAGAGCGGGAGAGAGAGATCACTTTTTTTTTAAAACAAGAAACAAACTTCTCATTGAAATAATGAAAAGGAACATAAATGTTCAACGATACGAACTCTCGAAAGAGTGAAAGAAAACAATGAAATAAACAAAAATTAAACACCACAGCAAAAAACACCCAATCAGAACAAATGAGAGAAGAAGAATAATTCCAAAGCATTCGAACTTGATCACCTTTTTTTCAAGCGTTCGAACTTGATCTCGGGATTGTCTCAAGGCATAACTCTAATGAAGAGAGAGAGAGATCATGGACCATAGTAAATAAAAAGAAAATAAACAAAAAATAACAGATGCTCTCAAATGTAATAAACACTTCAAAAGTTAATAAAATATTTTCTCCATAAATGCAAATGTTAAGGAAATGACATAAATATCTAGATGCAATTAGAACATGAAGATAAAAGTTGTAGAACAAATTATTAGGGTTCAAAACGTAATAAGCATATATAAGTAACAAAATCAAAATCGGTAAGTTTATAAAGATCAAACCGCAGAATCTTTAACTGAGCCATCTTCATCTACAACTTTCAGTATCAGTTTAATCAGTGATTGATTTACAACCATTCCCATTACCTACAATCAAGATTTAAATAAAAGGTTACATAATATTATAGAATATAGCAGTGGCTTAAGGTCACACCCAAAGATGCTTCATTTACCACTTCCGTTAGGGGCATAAAACGGGTGAACCAGTCTGCATCCTCTTCGATTGCAGTTTTTAAATTAAATTGCAACATATCAGAAAACTGTAGAAGAGCTGCAACAGCCCTTGCTTCATTTCCATCCATTGGCAGACTTCTTTGAGCATGTTCTATTGCAGATTTCACCTTCAACAACAAGACAGAGCACTTTGAAGTGTAATGAAATAATTACACTCTTGGTAAATAAGACAGTGGCATCAGTAACCACTTTGAGTTCTTTTTTTTTTCTTCTGAAACAAGGTGAAAAGTTGAATAATTCAAAGAACCGAAAATTAACTACAATAAAACAACCACTCCCACTAGAGTTTACAAAAACTTGCCCCGAATAAACACTAGGGAAATTTCAATGTGTGGCAATTAACGGTGCTATATTTGCAAATATAGCAACATGATTACGATTTTACAAATATGGTAATTTTTTGCGAACCTATTTAGACGTTTGTACATAATTCTCTTTTTACCTTTGTATATAACTTATTGACATCTATCACTAATAGACTATAACATTGATAAACATCTAACATCTATCACTAATATAGTCTATCACTGATAGATGTCTGCCTCAGGAATAGTCTATCAATGTTAGACGTCTACCAATGACATAGTCTATCAAACTTCTATCACTGATTAGTCTATTAGTGATAGACGCCTATCAATGATGTAGTCTATTTGATATTTCTTGGGCTTCAGATCTCGTCTATTTCCTTGTATTTTGGTTCTTAGGTTTGGTTGCTTTTCTTCTTTCTTTTTCGCTTCCTTTGGAAGCTTGTATCCTTGAACTTTTTCTTCCTTTTCATATTATCAATAAAAAGTTTGTTTCTTGTTCAAAAAAATACATGAAATAGAAGGCTAGCAAATGAGTACTATAAAGATGAAAAACATAATTAGAAACTTTTTATTTACTATTCTAAACATCTAAAATTTGTCACAGATTTATTGCTCATTATCCTTAGCTATGCCTGCGAACCTAAAGCCATTTTAAGGTTTAAATAAATAAATCCCTAATTTAATACATTTTTGTTTATAATACCGTGGAGGTACTTCAAAATAAGATGCCTTTTATGTCTCTTCAGCCATATATTTGTATCTTTTGTGAAGCTTTGTGTGAAAATCAGATGCATATTTTTTTTTCTTTGCAACTATGCTGCTGGATGTTGGAATTCTTTGCTGCAGCTCTTCAACCTATCTTGTGTCCATTTCAGAAGTTTCTACAAATGTACAGCAGCTACTATTTTGACTACGTTTGCCTTCAAAAGCAAATCTGCTTTGGGTTAATTGAGTGAAAGCGTCTATATTTAAGCTATGGTTTGAAAGAAACCGAAAAAATAAACCAGCTCTAGAAATTCTCAACATTGCCAAATTTAATGTGGTCTTTCCAATTTATTCTCTAATTATTCCCCTAGCATGATGTGTTTTAATTAGGAGGCTTTTATAACTCCAGGTTAATTTTCTTTGTTTCTTATATTTATTTGTATTTACTTTCCTCACTCCCTGAGAGTTTGTATTTTTGAACAATTTTTGTTCATTTTCATACGTCAACATCAATGAAAAGTCCGTATCTTGTTAAAAAAAATATACAATTTTGTTTCCTTAAGACAAAATAAAGAATTAAACTCCCCTCTAGTTGTGGAAGGCAAGTATCGTGATTGTTCCCAACATTTTGCCTGAGACAAATTCATTCAAAGTTCAAACAGCTTAGTGCGTCTCCTAAATTCTATATTTTGGCAATTAAATTCATTCAGTCGACCAAGATAGAAGACAGAAAATCAGTGACAGGACATTAACCAGAAGAAGGTCGATGCCACTTAAATCCAAACTGCATCCACCATGCTTCTGCATTTCTACAGCCGCATTAGTCTCATTCAGAAGTCTCAAACTTTCTTCATATGTCCGGTTCAAAGACCAAAGTTGGGCCTGTCCATTACACCGACCAATTAACAATAAAGTGATTAAAACAGGCTTAAATAGAACATAAAGAAAGTTTTTAAGTAATTACTATCAATCACTTGTTTATAATACTGTTTGAATTATTTTTTAACTTGAATTTGGTATCGTTTAGTTATGCTGTTACCTACCTCTTAGGAATTAGTTTTATTCATGCTTTGTAATAAATATTAAATCCTATCAATTAAAAACCGAAGCAGTACTTTTCATATCAGCAACGCTATGATGGAACCAGATCAATTCTAATTGCCAGCTCCCTCAACCCTAACTTCCATTTCCAATCCATTGATTCATGAGACCAATGGACCAAACAACACAATGGTTGCCACTAAGTTTCAACTCAAGCCCCACTCAAACTCATCTCCATCAATTGCGTCACATAAAAGCTCTAGTTTCACGCTCCTTTTGTGGGCTATGATCTCACTGGTTATGTTGATGGTACAAAACCACGCCTAGCTTCTCTAGAAACGCATCATCATACCAAATCTTGCATGCACACTCTGGGTCAGACAAGAATGATAACTTGTGATAAGAAACAAAAATTACTGCTCAGATAAATTTGACACCCGAATGCCCTTGTAGGATCTCATTTCACCATCCATCATTTCATTCACAGCTAAAACCTCACAAGAAGCCTAGACAACCCCCAACATACTTATGCTACATCATGTCGAAGACACATCAAAGTAAAAATTCATCTTAAAACTTTAAGAGGACCCCAAAGGATCACTAAGTTTCTTCAAATTGTAAAGGCTTGTGCCAACTATTGGCTATTTTAGAGCACCAGATGATGCTGAAGATTCAGTTTGTAAAGTTCTTGATGGACAAGTAATAAGGAGATAGATCCAAAGAGCAAGTACATGCTGTCCAAGCCCAAGATAACCCAACTTCATTTGAGGAACTTCATTTTTTTTCTTGAACAAGATACGAACTTTTCATTGATTCATGAAAAGGAACAATAATGTAAAAAATACAAACTCCGTCAGGAGTGGAAACTTCATGAAAAACTTTTTAACTTCTGAAGCATCGATTCAAGGTAATAAATCTCTGCCATCTAGTTTTCCTGCTCCTACTTGCCCAGCAAGTTCAACCAATACCATTTAACTTTGAAAACCTCCATCAAATTTTGGTCGGCTTGGCACCCGTGGCCCACCTTCCATGCTCATCTGCCAAATGAAGCTAGATCAAATAGGTTGGCTGTTGGAATCTTCTAAAGTTTTCTCGGTAAGATAATTATGCAAGCCAATTGGTTCATATGCTCCTTTGCCGAAAGAGCATGATGCTCCTCTTTGGAAATCCAAAAGTCCAAAGAAAGTTAATGTTTTCATTTGGATTCTTATTCATGGTAAAGTAAATACGGAGGAAGTCCTACAAAAGAAGCTTCCTTCAATGATCATCCAGCCATCTGTTTATTTCTTATGCACTAATTCTAGTGAAACTTCGCAGCATCTATTCTTCCACTACCCTTTTGCTTCAGTGTTTGAGGCTCCTATTTGAGTTATTTAATGTTTTGTGGCTTTCGAGTTTGATGCTTTGGCAAATGTTAATTCTCTATTGTTGGTCCAATTTTACTAACTAATAAAAGATTGTAGGCTAATTTAAGGACATGAAGGACCGACGGAAGAGTAATATTTTCGGTTAATTTAATGATATGAATTTTTTATCTGCAACCAATGCCACGGAACTTCTCTTCATTTATCCCCTACAAATACCAACTAAAACTTTGTATAGCTTGAACTACTGTGTACTAATTTAAGAGGTTGAACTCAAAAGCTCTACCTCAAATAATACCTTTGTGGAGTGAAATTGAAGTGGGTGGAGATATTTATAGGATTCAAATATCTACGGAGTTGTCAGCCCCGAGCATAGCTCGCTAAGACATATATCCTCGACCAAAATGTTGGAGGTTCAAATCTCCACCCCGAGATACTGTTGAACTCAAAAAAAAAAAATTATCTAGGGTCTTAAATACAAAATTAGTTTCTAAAATATTACTCATGAAAAATAGCCTTCCAAAACATTAAACTTACAAAACAACTCTCCTCCGTATTTAATCAAGAAACTTAAGTCGAACTAATGTACCTAAATATGAAAACTCCTTTTGTTAAATTTTAAAATGTTACAGCAGGTTTGTGGTCAAGTCCACAGAGGTTCTCATTCAAGTTGAACCTGTTTTTTTTTCCGTTGAACAACTAGCTGATGCTCTAACCAAGCCACTTCCTCCTATATTTCTTCTCAAATACAATATCAAAATCACCCCCGAGGATCCAATTTGAGGGGGTATAACAGAGCAATTGCTTGGTTGTAACGTTGTTGCAGTTAATATTTTTAAATTTAGACTTTTTGTCGGTTGGTTCTGCTGTTACAAAGCTTTCAGGAATTAGTTTGACCCATGCTTGGTAAAATATATTTATTCCAATGAATCAAAAAGTGAAGCAGTAGTGGTACGTAGGAGAAACAAAAACGTTAGGTGTAATAGAATGGAATATAATAATTTAGGTGCGATATAGAAGAGACCTTGATTGCTTGACGGCCCAGAGAAGTGCGGGCAAATGAAGCAACGGAATCGCAGAGTTTATCCCATTCCAGCGCTCTGAGGCTATCAAGGTGAATCGAGTGTTTGTTTCTGTCGTCTGTAATGTCATTGCTGACGGAGTTGGTTGCAGAGAGGGAGAATCGTAGGCGTAGGGATACGGGCCGATTCTGGAATCTAACAGAAGTGATGTTTTTAACCGGCAGTATGGCAGAGATAATCGAGGTCAGGGGATCGCCGAAAACAGCAGCAGAAAGCAGCATCGTTTAAGCCTTGCTGCCGGAGAGAGCTTTGTCCCAACACAACTCACAACTCCCGCTACTTTTGCTATCCACAGTTACCTTCCACTCGACAGTGATGGTCCTTTTTTTTTCTCCCACCTAATATATGTTAAATTATAACTATTATTATTTTTCCATAACAAGGTTGAATTATGATTTTAGTTGGGGTATTTTTAAGGTCCATATTTGCAAATATAATATGACAATAGCTTTAAAATCAATTTTTTTATTCTTTTTTATTTCTAATATATTCGTGAATCGATTTATTTAATACGAATAATATCAGTCACACTAAATATATCAATTATATACTTTATCACTAATAAATATTTTGCTTAGATTTATATTTAAATAATATTACTAGCTTTTTATTGATTCATCATGTATATCATTTATATACTTTGTTTTAAGTATATCGTGGTATAACTAAAATGAAGATATTTTTTATATACTTGATAATAGATATATCAATTATAATACTAAATATATCATTAATATAACTAATATGAATATATTAGTTACACTACATATAATGGATTATATGTTTTGTATTACGTATATCAATGATATATTTGGTTCGGGTTAGAAGATTTTAGTTTAAGTAACATTTAAACTGTCTTATTGATATTTTAAATACATAAATTATATTTTTTTCAGTTGATGTATATAATTGATATGCTTATTACGGGTGAGATAAAACTCTGTTTACGAACAAGTTACATAAAGGCTCTCAATAAAAAGAGTGTAACCATGTTAAAGTGAACTTTTTCGAATGTCCATAATTGTAGAGACTTAGTTCGAAAAGGTAAGTTGATCGGGATCTATTAAGACTCTATGGTCTAGGTACGACTCAAGGTTCAAGTCCCCGTAGGCCAAGTACCATGGCCCAAGCCCATGGGTCGAGCACTTGGAGCATCTCCATAAATCCAACTCATAAGCTTACCTATGTTTGGATCATGAGCCAAATCCCGTTCTTCAAGTCCTGTTGGGAAGTATATTGCGCACAACCTTGGACCTCGCAACATGATTCCTCTCGATTTAATGAATTTGAAATTTTAATAAGAATAATATCTAGAAGTTCTCGAGTTTACTCCTCTACAAATAAAATGATAAGTTTCATACACGAGATACACTGGTTAAGCTCAACACAAATTATAGTCTAACTTAAGCATGGGAGTATGTTTGGCTTGCACCACACTAGTGTATGTGCTTTATCTATTTTGCAGGTTATCAAATCACGTTCATCATGAAGGGTTTTGTGAATTTAGTTATTATGCTCGATCGATTTCACACCGACATAAATATTAATTTTTTTTTTTTTAGAATGAAAGAACTTTATAGAACTAAAACAGATCCTCCCTGACTAACCAATTCGAGAGATAACTTGACCAACACTCTAAATCTTTGCGTTTAACCGCTCTTCTAGCCAAAAAATGAGCACAGTTATTTATTGCCCTATTCACTTTAACAAAAGACAGAGCCCCACACCGGGCCTTTAATTCCAAAATTTCCTCAACAACTCACTGAATTTCGGTGAGGTCTTCGTCTTCTCCATTAATAGATTTACCACCTCTGCTGCATCCACTTCCACACGAACCGAGTAGGGATTCTCTTGCACAAAATCAGACTTCGGAACCCTTGGAGAACTGCTTCCGCTTCCAATTTCTTGATGCTGCCACAATTGGTCACATCGACATAATTAATATACATAATATGAATATACATATATTTTTTGAAGATGAAAGCATCGTATGAATATATTAATCATACTAAATATATATATAGTGATATACTATTTTAGGTATATCACTTTATATTAGAGGTATCGATATGATACTTTTTTTACCTTTTAAAAATTCGTCAATTTTAAGGGCATAACCAATTTTATATTTTATTCGCTTGGATGTGACTTATATTCTTCCTTTTTATTATGACGTATTTATGAGAGAAATGATATATATTTGTAATTAACTATTAATTCTCTTCTGCTATCTTTGCAAGCAATCTTCTAATTACCGCGGCCGGCTGTCAATTTTAATATGTTGATTGCAATAAATTTAGTTATGTTTTGTCATACTTAAGTATCGAATTAGTCCAGCTTTTTGCCATTATTGAATTCTAGTAATTTTCTTCATCTGACACTGTACCATCACAAATTTTTGTCCTATGTATGGAGTTATTTTTTCTCTAACTTTAACCATATATATAGATTTTATTTATTTTTTATACAATAGGTAGGGATGAGGGATCGAACTTACAACTTCTTGGTTGGAGATTATGCCAATTATCATTGAGCTGTGGCCTAACGTTCTATTGCTTGTGAAAGGTAATGTTTAAAAAATAATAAAATTAATGTTAAAAAAACCCTAATTTATTAAAAAATCAATAAAAGTAATGTTAATTCCTTAATTATATTTATCTCTTATTTGTAAATATTCTATTTTAGGTGGGTAAATTTCAAAATCTACCTCAACACAGTCTTATCAATTTTTTTTAAATTCACTTTCAAATTCTAATTAACAATTTTAAATTAGATTTAAGATAATTATTTTAATTTAATTTATTTTTTATTAGATACAGTTGATTCCCTAATATTAAGGTAGATTGTTTTTGCTATTTGTAAAAATATTAAATCCCTACAATTATGCATATATACCTAATTGGTTACGAAGGTATATTTGTCTAAACTTTTCTTTCAGTATTTAAAAAAAAAAGTCATTTAGCAATTATTGCAATATCTCATAGGTTTGGCCGTTTTAAAATTTTACATTATCCTATTTAAACTTAAATTTAATCCACCTAAAAAATTAGGTTGGGTCAAAAATTATCCAAGCCGAAATATTTTGAAATTAAATAAATAGAGTTCAATCCATAGGTTGAGTCCAAAATCATTCAAGTCAAAAAGTCCACTAAACCCGTAGAAACCTCTATAAATAGTGAGGTCTCTCATTTTCAGAGCTAATAATTTGAGAATCCATTCTACAATACATATAATAAAAATCAAAGTTCAACTCCACGAAATATATTTCTACGGAAATCTTGTGTGGAGAGAGCCTCCAAATTAAATTATTTTTTATTGGTTTGCTCATCTTGTCTTTGCTACTGTTTTTAGATTATAGAAAAACAATTCGCTTCCATCTCAATTATCGAATTTTGGGGTTTACGAATCTAACTATGGTTGTATTTCTACCGTATATTTTATTTGTCTCTAGCTATGGGTTCTTATTTATTTGTCTTTAGCTATGGGTTCTTATTTATTTGTCTTTAGCTCTTGGTTCATCGTGCAAGATTCTAAACAAACAAATATTTTGAATAAATAATTATCTTGCAGTCGAAGTCATTCCTGAAATTTTCGGTATCTTGGTTTCAAATAAAAACTTATGATATTTTCATATTAATTTTACCAAAACCCTCGTTTATAATAATTTTTTATATTAAACAATTGATTTATGCTGCTATTGACTCTAAATTTAGAGTATTCAAATTAAAAGATTAAAATTTAGACGACTAAATTGCAACCCTCCAAAATTAATATTCTTTGAACACATTTAATAAAAAAATGGAAAGATGTAACGTCTTGGTCATGAAATTGCACAAAACTTATCATTAAAAATAAAATATAAAATTGAGGAAATTAAAGATTGAATTGGTTGTGTGAATCTGTGATCACTTATCACAATGGCAACATACAAGAGGATTTGTAACTAATTTTTTCTTGTTTATTTAGAAAATAATATTATCAATATTCCTGGATTCTGGTTTCAAAACAAATGATGTCTGTATAAAAAAAAATCAATGAGTGAGCATAGTTCAGGTATATGGTTATGAGTTCGAATCTTCTCTCTCTTGTACTAAAAAAACAACATCTCGATCCCAATCCCATAAGGTGACAGGTATATGTATAGTATGCTGAGCCGGACGACCGACCTGTTCTTGAAGTAAATAAATGATTCTATTTCAATAACAAAACGATTGAAAATGATATGGATATCTAGAAATTTAAGTAGTTTTCTAAGACACCTTTGGATGCATCGAACACGTAAAGAGAACTTGGATGAGAAAGGTATGTGTAAATAAACAATAACCAAACCATAAAAGGCACGAGGATTCGAAGAAGCGATATACATTTCTAGTTTCCCAATAATCAAACACACAGATCAATAGAGAATGAGTTGAGGAGTGAGGACATGTTTTCAGATCCAGGACCTTGGAGAAAGAAAAAATGTGCAAAACCAAGTTCAAATTTTGTCATATTATGCAATTCTATTTAATTTTCTAATATCTTGTTTGAAAGTTTCCTGCCATAGTAATTGCATTGCCGGCCCTCGAAGTAAGATCCTTGTTGGGACATTAAACAAAAATAGGGTAGACTTAAAACATGGCCGATATAAAGAAAAATTTTGGCTGTTCGAATATTTGACTGCTCATTATTTTTCAACATTTTTTTACTTTTTGTTTTTTACATTTTGTCAAATATTATAAAGAAAAAATTTGGTTCTTCCATTCGGATATTTGACAATTCATTACTTTTCAACATTTTTTTACTTTTTATTTTTGACATTTTGTCAAATATTTCAAATATTTGACCACTCATTATTTTTCAACATTTTTTTACTTTTTGTTTTTTACATTTTGTCAAATATTATAAAGAAAAAATTTGACTCTTCGGTTCGGATATTTTACCTCATTATTTTTCAACATTTTTTTACTTTTTATTTTTTACATTTTGTCAAATATTTAGTGATGTTAAGGGAAGTTGGAAACAGAGGTTTAGTTGGAAACTAGGATATCAATTTGGATCCCTCTCCCCTCCCTATTTATAGGCTACTAGGGGCTGTTGTTCCCTTCCCATTTTCCTCATTGGACCATTAGCTTAAAACTTGTAATCAATAGAGATCTCCAAAGTCTGGTTTGGGTTTTATGGGTTTCCAGGGAGATGAAGAATCCGCGCCCCAAATTCCAAGAAAATCCTTGTTTGGAATCAGATATAACTCTCCCTTGGTCCAAGTTATGTTAATTGGGTTTGTTTGCTTTTGTTGTCCGGGTATGTTCAATGCCTTGAATGGCATGGGAGGTGGCGGGCAAGTGGATCCAACGGCCGCCGATAACGCTTCTACCGCGCTATACACTACTTTTGCCATATTCGGCATCATCGGGGGCGGCGTCTACAACATCCTTGGACCTCGTCTCACTCTCTTCGCCGGCTGCACCACTTATGTCCTCTACGTTGGTTCCTTCCTCTACTACAACCACCACAAGGAACAGACCTTCGCAATTATTTCTGGCGCAATCCTCGGCGTGGGTGCCGGATTCCTCTGGGCCGGCGAAGGCGCCATCATGACTTCCTACCCCCCACCCCACCGCAAAGGGACTTACATATCCATTTTTTGGAGTATATTCAATATGGGCGGTGTTATCGGGGGTCTAATTCCCTTCATCCTCAATTACAAGCGCACGGCTTCTTCCGTCAACGACGGTACCTACATCGGTTTCATGTGCTTCATGTCGGTTGGGGCTCTGATTTCTCTGGCCATTTTGCCGCCCAGTCGCGTGGTTCGTGATGACGGCTCACGATGCACCAACATCAAGTACTCCAATGTTTCCACCGAGAGTGTTGAGATTCTCAAGCTGTTTTTGAATTGGAAGATGCTCTTGATGGTCCCTGCTGCATGGTCCAGTAACTTTTTCTATACCTACCAGTTCAATAACGTTAATGGGGTATTATTTAACTTGAGGACAAGAGGGTTCAACAATGTTTTCTACTGGGGAGCACAGATGGTGGGCTCGGTTGGGATAGGATATTTATTGGATTTCAGTTTTAAGAGTAGGAGGGCCAGGGGTCTGTTTGGAATTAGTTTGGTTGCGCTTTTGGGTACTGGAATATGGGCAGGTGGTCTGGCCAACCAGCTGAGATACTCCCGCCATAAGTTGCCAGATACGTTGGACTTTAAGGACTCGGGTTCTAATTTTGTTGGGCCTTTCTTCTTATTTTTCTGTTTTGGGTTGCTGGATGCCATGTTCCAGAGTATGGTCTACTGGGTTATTGGAGCCTTGGCAGATGATTCGGAGACCTTGAGCAGGTATTTCTATTTATCACCCTTGATCTTTTTTGTTGCTGATGCTGAACTCTGATGGTTGGGGATAGGGATATAAATTAAAGCTTTAGAGCTTAGAGGAATCGTGCTTTCTTTTGTATTGTAATTTTTAGCTCATAAATGTATAGCTGGTAATTTCCTGTTGACATTGGGCATAAAACAGGTATAGTGGATTCTACAAGGGAGTGCAGAGTGCAGGGGCTGCAGTTGCTTGGCAAGTTGACAACCACAAGGTCTCCTACATGTCCCAGCTGGTTGTCAATTGGTCGCTCACAACACTGAGTTATCCTCTGCTGGCTGTTTTGGTCTTCTTGGCTGTGAAGGATGATGATGATAAGCCTATTGATGACACGCCCAAGGAGGTTACTCCTCCATTAGCTAAACCTGCAGTCAACTGACGCTAAGCTTAGGTTTCTATTTTTGTATCTGGTTTCTGTTTTCAAATCACGTCATATGTATGTTGCTGAAAATGCAATATTAATTGTACAGCACTGGTGCTTCTATTTGCCCTTCATGAAAAATCCTTCTCGCTGGCCGCCAAAGTTGATGTTGTAATGCTATATCACGAACTCCATCGGGGTTCAGAGTGTGTTCGCAAGTGTTATTTCAAAGTCAAGAAACTGATTTCGACTAATTTAAGATATTTCAGAGCTAACAAGAAAAGTGTTTCGTTTACTCAAATCTGGTTCGACCTGTCTGGTTGCTAAAAACAAAGGTCCATTCTCCTATCTCCTGCTTTGTAGAGTGATAAATATGAAGTCGGTGGGTGTACTATCAGTTCTGACTCTCATTCCATCTTAATTCTTGTTAGGGTGAACTGCAGGTGGCTGGTTCGAGTTGTGTATATTTAATGGTTTAAAATTCTTATAAGAATCCTTCCTATGTGTTCTGCTAATCAGAGTGCTCTGGCACAGATTTTCAATTGAGTAAAGATTCTTTTTAACATTTTAAGTGCTCAAAGTCAAAATGATTTCTTTTATATGGCCCACAATGTAAGATGGATGTTTAAATAAGACAACTAACCCTCTCTCGGCTCATCCCACACCATCACCTTTTCTTAATCAAGAAAGACGAAAGAATTTTCTCCCTCCTTGGTGTCTTAATCATCAAAATGATACCCTCGAGGAAAAACATCAATGTCTACACTGCTCTACTCTATACTATACTATTTTTAGAACGAACTTTAAGAGAGAGTTGTAAATTTTGTTAAATTCTTCCAAATCCTGTACTGTAGTTTGATGGGGGTCATGGGAGCATTACAATGCCCCTCCACCTAGACGAGAGATAGATAGCACACCTTTTCAGTAAAGTTAGTGGATTCTTATATTTCTTTGACAAAGGTTGTGAGATGATTTTGAGATGCAAAAATGGATCGTTCTTGAGTGGTTACACGCAAATGGAATTTTGGCATGCTTGGAGCTTAGAGAAACATAAAAAGTTTTACCAAGATCGAGAAAAATATCCAAATATAACATAAAACTCCTGCTACTACTGTTGTCTGTTGTATTTGAAACCTGACTTCTTTTATTATTCTCTGATATCCACGACATTGCCATAAAGTTTTACGTGAAGGGGATTGCAGCTCATTTCCTATCCTAAATCAGTGTTCTACTCCAAAAATTAACACTTCAAAGTTGTGATAACCAACTTGTTGATACTGCGACTAACTGTATAACTCCGCAAATAAGATCAATTGTTATTTTGTCCGTGAAAATGCCACTTCCCAGTGTAATCGAGCTACTCTTTTCTTCCTTTTGTCATATCATATCCAAGATGACTGCTTTCACTTTCATCAACAGTTCAGCCATAATTATAGTTGGTAGTTGCATACACAATCTGTTTCGGTTTTGTACGCTGTAAATATTGCGAAATAAGCTATACTTAAAAAAAAAAAAAGTTTATAGACGGAGGCCAACTAGCCATTCCAGATAATGAGTTTAACTTATCGATCCAAGTCCTCTCCAGTTTAGCCCTTCTTTCTTTTGTGGCAAACCAAGTCCGCCCTCGTTCAGTAAGCAACTTAGTGTTGATTAGTTGAGTTTACTCTTGTTTATGTACGACACTTGGTATCTGCCGATATCAGTGTGGGAGTTGAAATTGAATGAAAGGCCTGGGATTTTTCTTTTTGCTGCACATAATTAGCTATATATGGTTTCATATGTTCTTCACTTTTGTGGTATAATGGAATAATGTGAAAGGTAAGAGTTATTTGTTTGTGTGGTACAAAGTGATAATGGAATGGAATAATTGGAAGTGGAAGCAGAGTATTTACGTAAGTAAAGTAAAGAGGAATAATTTGAATAATTCACGCTCGTCCCGAGAAATCAAATAGAATCACAGAGTTGATGCATGATGGTGGATTGAATGAATGAATGTGTTATGCTTGGGCCGCAACAAGGGGTGCAACGGTGGTTTTATCTTCGGAGGTTGGAGTGAGATCTGATTTGAGGTGGCCCTCTTTGTCCTTGGTCTGGGTTTGGACAGTAGCCTCAGTCTTGTCCTCTAATTCCTTGGCAATGGCTTCCACTTTCTCGGCCTGCGTGGTAAGCTGGGAAGTCAAATCAGGTACATGGGCTTGGGCAGGCTCTGGTACTGGTACTGATACTGGTTCTGGTTCAGCAGGCTTGGATGGTGCAGAGGTCGAATCAGAATGTCCACCGGCAGGAGCTTCCTGTTTTGGTTGGTCAGACAGGTCCAGCAAGGGTGGCGATGCATCCTCTTTTTGGCTCTCACCTCCAACGATTTCAGGCTCGGCCTTGTTTTTAGGTGTGGCGGGAACCTCGGTTGGGTTGAGATCGATGCCCTTGGGTCTGCTCGCACAACCTCCCATATTATGTAAAAAATAAAATTGTGGAATAAGAAGAATGTTGGGACTTGAGACTAATAATCCGATGGGAGCCTGAGCCTGATGCTGGTGGAGGTGGGAGATAACAAATTGCTGCACACACTGCAACTACTGAAGGGCTTAAGTTTGATGCTATGTGAATGAGGACGGGGAATGGAAGGGGGGTGGGGGGAGGGCTTTATAGGAGGAGGTCCAGCTCCTTCTCCTAATATTTAGGACAAATCATCTCCACACCACACATTTATTTGCTCCCTTCCCTCATTTTGTGGTGCTTTAATTAGCCTTTGCCTTGGTTAATGATTCCATCTGGTGTGATAAGATAACAAGCTTCATGCTCATACCTACTTATTAATCTAAAATAATTGATCGCACATCTTGTATGTATATGTATGACTTATTTATAGTTTATGAGGATTCTTTCATTTATTTACTTGCAATAAAATTATCCGACTTAGTCCAGCACATTTTACTCTCTTCCTTGAATGATTAGCATTTCTTAATCAAATCAAGATTTTATATTAAAAAGGGAGGAAACTTGAGTATAGCATACAGTTAAAAACTTACTTTGAAAATAAAACGTTAAAGAATTATTAATTGACATACTATGTGGCGAGAGATTGAACTGACATGTGGCCAAAATCTTCGAGAGAGGCTCAACAAGTGATAGGCTACAACTTAGTCAAGAAATGATAAGGCTTAGAGCGACAAAGATGGACCAAGTCAGCCCACGAAAAAACTCGACCTACATGACCAAGAAGGGCATCACCCTGGTTTGTTCTCTCAAATCTCCGACAGGCCAACGCTTTTCGATTGACTTGACACTCGTATGACCGATAAGAACTCTAATTATCCCCTCCATAGAGGGAGATCGACCATACCAGATATACAATCCTTACCTCAACCTTCTTTGTTTCATCTTCTAACTTAAGCAATAGAGTGTCGTGGACTCAATACCACATCGAACGTCCTTAGCTAGAGTTGTGCATCAAACAACAATATCGTTTAGTAATTTAGCAAATATTTTCCCAATTATTTAAATTTATATAAGGTCGTGTTTGAGTTTGGTTCAAATGGATAAAAAGATTTATAATTTAAAAAAATTCGAATCTCTACTTTAAGTTCATATTTGGTAAAAGATGCACAAACTACTCTTAGGCCCGAGAATAAATAAATACTAAAATGTAAGATTTGAATTAATAGAAAGAACTAAACTTATGAATCAACCTCCTTAAAAAGAGTTGGTATTTCTTCCGGACCTCATCAATTTAATTCTTATTTTTTATTGATGTGTGCTCACACTTTTTCAATAACTACTCTACAACATTTATTATTTTTCTCTCGTCTATTAATAATACTCTTAACTTTTTAAAACTAGTCTAGCCATATTCTGGTAGACAATTTATTTTTCATTAACTAAAATAAGAAAGGGTATTCACTCCATTTCCAATTTTGATTATAAATTTGATTATACTTTCAGAACATTTATAGCAAGAAAATAACATATTTCACTCAAATTGATTTTATTTTCAATTTCGATTTTGGGTGAGTAATGGGGCTTAAACTACAATTTCACCCAAAACTTTTCGATTGAAAAAATTGAACCCTCAACTTAATAAATGGTTAAAATTGGGCGTGGTGATTGTTAAATTTTCCGTCAGACTGGCTTGAACGAAGAATTAAAAAAAAATACAATTTCTTTCCTTTTTGTATCTGGTGAGCCAAAAATAAGTCCGCATTGGATCTAAGAACTTCAATCGGTGGAAAGATGCTTATTGCTTAATTGCGTTGCTGGGGTTGGCCTACTCAGTTCTTGCGCGGCTGATGAAAGATGACGGAAAACCCAATTAATTTAACGGCAGGGGTCAGTTTAATAATTAGTTAAATTACTTTCATTTTGAAGGTTTATTTTTGACATCGAAGGTTTAATTTTTATAAGAGCGAAATTGCGCGAGTCATTAATTTTATATTAAGAAATGCATAAAGCCGTCAAAAAAGGAAAAGGTGAAAAATGGGTTTTGAATTTAGAGTTTGACAGAGGAGTCGGAACGCGTTGAGTTGTTGAGGAAAGGAATCGTTTGGCGAGTTGGGCCACTTTCCTTTCGTTTCCTTTCCTCTGCTTTTCCAAATTCCAAACTCCGAACCAACCGTCAAGAAGAAAATTCGAGACATACATCTCTTCCTTCTACTTGATCTTGCCCTAGAATCTAAATCTAGCTCATACTCATAGTCCCCAATACCAATTAACAATTTAGCAATCACGCGAGCTTTGCTTTCAAAGCTCGCTGAACATGACCCCCTTCTCTTCACCCTCGCTTTTCTTCTTTTCACTCCTCATCTTGGTCTGTGCAGTCCGATCTGAGCATGATTCCTACGCCGGGGACCGCGACCGCGACCGCGACGTAGATCTCTGTCCTGCCTCCATGCCCTCTTCTTGCCCCGTCAAATGCTTTAGGACGGACCCGGTCTGCGGCGTTGATGGCGTTACCTACTGGTGTGGTTGCGCCGATGCTTTGTGTTCAGGCGTCAAGGTCGCCAGCTTGGGATTCTGTGAGGTCGGCAACGGGGGCTCTGCTCCTATTCCCGGCCAGGCCCTCCTTCTGGTGCATATTTTGTGGCTCATCATCCTCGGAGTTTCCGTCTTGTTTGGACTCTTCTGAATCTTCCGCTACTTCCCCTCGTCTTGCTGTATGAATACTTTTTTTTTCTTTAATTATATTATTATTCCTTCCCCCCTACACAATGTTTCACTTCAAAATTCTTAATTAATTTCATCCTATTCTTTTTTCTACGACTCAGAATTTTGCTTCTTATTTCCTAGCCTAGCTACCATGTCTGCAACTGCAAGATCTGTTCTTCTGCCCTAGCCAAACTTTTATGTATTGCCTTTTCTTTTCCTAAACTTTCAATCATCATTGCGAAATGTTGATACCTTCTTTTGTGGCTAAATAATGCGCTGTTGAACTCAAATAAAAACCATAATGATAAAAACGGCTGCCACCTCTGGAAAGAAAAACCAAGCCATGAATTAAATATTATGCCCATACATCCAGGTGCCGATTTGAGTGGCTATGGAGTTTGGCTTTCTTTTCGGTTGGTGCCTCGACTCGAGGGGTTTGGCGACTATAGTTCAATGTGTAAACTTTTCATGATTTGCAGTTTTCTGAGAATTTCACAAAGTCGAACCATATATGGCTAGGTGTTATCTGGTGAATGAAAGATTGCCTTTTCAAATACTTGGACTCTTTCCGATTGTTACCTGAGTTTATGTCGTCTGTAAGGAATAGGATTGTGGAAGTTATGCCAAGGTGGGTTGGTTGGGTTCCCTGATATGCATTCTGGGTATCCATTGATTATGTTAATTACGACTATAATGGAAGTGGGCAGAACCAGAAGCTTCAACCTGAGATGGCACCTCCAACTCCAGCTCTGTATTTCTCCTTTGACATTACTTATCATTTATTTTACACATGGTGGTCCGGTTCAAAAAGAGGAATGAGGAGATTAACATTTGTCCTGCTGTTGAGGGCTTGAGGGCTTGAGGGCTTGTTTTACCCCCTTATCCAACTGATTAATAATAAATTGCATGCGTATAACTAACAACTTCAAAACGTTTCTCAAAATAAATAAAGATTTCTGTTTATTCATTACCTGTTTGGAATTTGTCCACGCATATTAATCAGACTTCACAAGGTAGAGGAAAATAGAAAAAATGGGTAGACGTGCTTTGTGTAAGTTGAATTGAATGGCTTTAGAAATATTTTTTGTCGGAAACAGAGATCATATCCGAACCGCTTAAACGCCACTGAATCTGAAGAAACAATACTGGATTGAGAATGTATTCGGAGTGGCCTCGGGTACAACTTCCTCTCCCCCAAAAAGAACCCCCCCAACCAGAAGGAAAAAAAAAATGGAAACCCTTTACCAAGTTCGTTGAAACCATTTACTATTCCGCTTTCTTGGGGCTCTGTAGAGAAAATCCGGGGCTGCCATTTTGATCTTCATCAACTACTCTTCTAACAGTTCGGTTGCTTTCTCCCACCATTTCTGCTGACAGATCGCTCTCCTTTATGCCTTCAATTAATCCACTACCTCTGGCTTCACCGCTAGAGACATTCCCAACGAGGCTCTTGTATATGGTAAGGGCTTGAGCCATCATGTTAGCTGGATTTGCAGCTGAACTCGGAAGCAACATTGTGGTACCCTGAACAGGAAGTCCAAGGATTAGGATTTAGACCCTACTACAAATTGTGATAATCAAATGTATACAAGCTCAAACTTCACCTCTTTGGCAATATTACTGAAGGCTTGTATATATTGCTCAGCAATTTTCAAACTAGCAGCCTGTCAATAACCCAGAGATACTTCAGTTATATAGGCCATACGTAATCACTTTAATTTAATCTTCGTAATAAATAGGCACTATGTAGCAAAAAGGAAAAAGGAATTGCTGGTTGTCACATGTTACAACTCCGTCTACAATCAGGGGGAAAAAAAACTATGCATTGACTGAACGTCAGCAGAAAAATTTATAAAAATAATAATATAAGAGTAGAGGGAAGAAAATATTCAGCCACTAAATATCATTATACTAAAGTCAAATTTGATAAATAGAAAAAAAAATCAAGCATTCTATTGTCAATAATCTAAGCAAACAAGGTAATCACAAAATTACGTTGTGGAAAACTGTGAGGAGTAGCAACTATTCAAAATAATATCTAGAGCAGCACTGTTATCGATACATCTTCCAGAGAAGGAAATTGGAACAACAAAAACTCTTCTAATAGAAACTAATCATTTTGTATCTTTCAATTAAGTTTTTACCATGCAACACATACTACATTTTCAGTTTTTCCAATTGCAGGTTTCGATAGTAAAAACTAGAGGTACCATTGCAGATTTTGATAGTTTAACACTACAAGAGAATAAGGCCTGTAACCTAAACTTGTAAAAGAAACACAATGTCCCACTTACTCGTCAGGAAGGGGAGAATATGGGAATGACACATAACTGTTTTTTAACATCTACGTAAATAGTAGGTTTAGTGGTTTAAATTGAAAAGTTCAAGGATAGTTTTAAAATCAGAGCTCAAAGGTTTTGTAGTAGCAAGAGTTGGGATCAGAAAAGTAATTAAATGTCGCTTTCACTTTTCACTAGGCACCAATGGGTGGCCTCATTGGTTGGTCTTTTGAAGTTGGGTAGGCTTATAGCCCAGGTCCTAGATTCAATCTTTTAGACAGACAGCTTAACAAAAGAAAACCCTTATTATTTCCTAGAGTTTTGTTCCCATGGTTTAGTGGAGTTAAGCCCAATGTCGTGTAAATTGAAAAGACAAATAGTTTTAACTAAAAGAAAGAAGCCAAAGACATCATCTCCTGAAGTTTCAACAGTAAAATTGATATTGCTTGGTCATTGAAGTTCAAAAGGTAATCTTCTTTTGATCATGTTGGTTCCAGATTTAGGGACAAACTGAGAATCCAATGCACCAATGTGTTAGTTATAGTAGCATGAGGGCCAAGAACCTCACCTCGACACCTCCACTGTCTTTGAGGGCCTGTGACACAAGAGTGAGTCCTTTGGCTGTTGCTTCTGCTTTCACAAGGATGGCCTCAGCTTCACCTGGTGAAGTGTAGTGTTCAAGGATGAAGGTGAAGAATGAATCAATGACACAAAAAGCAACACATATCCTCCCAGGTATATAAATGCAACTTTAGTCAAATGGAACAAGAAAGTGAAATAAGGCATGTTGTAGAAATGGTAAAAATGTTAATTGACAAAAAGTTGGCTCCAAAATTCAAGTAAGTTTATCCACCCGCAAAACTAACATAAATGCCTTTTTATTAAAAAAAAAAGTTAAGTTTGCTAGGTTATATCTCACAAACATTTCCTGCAAAGAAGTTAATGTTTCAATGATGGAGATAAGACTGAGATCGTCTTGATTGAAACTTAAAAGGATACCGCCATGCATTTTAACCAAGAAGACCAAGATTGGTGGGGGGGGGGGAATGGATCTTGCAACTAAGATGGGAATGGGATCACCTAGGTGAGAAATATCATTTTGCATTGAGCGGAAGTAGTCATAGAAATTTTAGACTGAGATGATAGTATAAAAGTTGTTATCTTTCATCTTGGTAATGACATAACAAATGAAACAATGAAAAAATGGGGAAAAAATAATCTTGGTAATGCGATGAAAGACGACATTTGCTATCCTGGAATTTTGTAATCGTGTCTCAAGCCTTGTCTAGCAAGCCTCTGTGTTTTCTTTTCAATAGTTTGATTGAGATTGCATAGGTCCTTCCCCACATTTGCCTTGGTTGTATTACCCACCCACCCACCCCCCCCCCCCCCCCCCCCCCCCCACACAATCCCATGAATCAGGTAGATCTAACATTGTAATACTAATAGCTCTCATTTCTCGTTCTTCAAACCCTCCTTTCTCACAACCCCGTGTGTCTCATTACTCTTTTTCTCAGGTCCTCACCTTCTCAGTCCCCATCTCCCTCCCTTCATTGCAGTCAACAAAATCTAGTTATCTAAGAAAATTTTCAGCTTCCACTAATATATTCAATTGATTCATGAGAAAATGATACATATTCAACAATGGAATTGGAAATTTACTTCAACATCATAGACGAAACTTGAGAAAAAAATCAGCTATGAGAGTCTCTAAACCAAGAAAGCTTGCAAAGTTTTTTGATCAGAAAGAAAGCTTGCAAAGTACTTAGAAGAGATAGGTGAAGAAGAGGAAAGTGAAAGAATAGGAGTACATGTGTAATTTCGAATTAAAAAATCTTAAAATTCTAGGACGGTGAGGGGCAGGTCAAAAGTCCATCTTCCCCTTCTTTAAACCTATGTTAGCTAGAAAACTGTACAGTATATATATTTAACTAAGTAAGCACTCAAAAAATTAGTTCTATCACATTAAATCACTAGAAGAAAGCAGAAGTACATATTCTCAGAACTAATTGAAATAGTAATGGCAATGGCAACTGACCTTGCGCTCTGTTAACTTGGTCCATTTTTGCAGCTTCAGATTCTAATATAACTGAATTTTTCTTACCATCAGCAATATTGATATTGGCCTGCCTTTCTCCTGTTAAAAATTGAAGGGCATCAATCTCCATGAATGAATATCAGAACCTAAGTGAGTGAAAAAAGACAGAGACTAATTTCAGTTCCTCAAGAATTCAAGTTTCAATCCCACCCCCAAACTCCCACCCAACATATGCACACCACAAGAAAAAGTTCTACAGTTCTTAACTTGAACTGCACCTTACCACCTTAACTTTCCTACAGCTATACTACAACTCAGAAATGCAATGCTAAATCATTTTTCTTTTTCTTTTTCTTATTTTGTAACTGTGGACATCCATTCCCACAGAAACCATAGGAGATTTAACTCCTTAGGTTGGTAGCCATCATAAACTAAACCTAGGCCTCAAAAAACATTCAGATTACCTTGCCCCTTCAACTACTGAATCTATTGATGAGATTCTAATCTACTGAATCTATTTAACCTATGCAAATTACAATATTTAATCAAATTCAAATTATTCATATTAGTCAAGACGATTTCAATCCTTCATTACCTTCAGACTCAAGGACTTGAGCTCTCTTCTTGCGTTCTGCTTCAGCTTGCATCTCCATAGCAGCCCTCACCCCACGGGGGGGAGAAATATCCCCTACAAGAAGAAAAATGATGAAGCCACTTTCAAAATTTTACTTGAGATATGATAGAACAATAGATAAGGGTAATATATAACTTACTTATTTCGTATCGAAGGCATTGCAGTCCCCAGTCCCTTGCAGCTACATTGATAGATTCCTACAGAATGGTCCATTTAAAAGATTACTGAACGGTTAATTCATTCATTTATCTTCATTCAGGAAATCGAAGACAAATGCAGTTCAAAACTATAAGAAGAAAAGGAATATTAAAAAAGAAAAAAAAAGTGATTCTACATGCAAATTTTATTCCACAGAAGACTAACAAAACCAGCCAGAATTGTGAAAGTCGAAAGAAGACATAATTGGTGAACAGGATGAAAAGAACAAGGAAAACCGATATATAGCATCGAAAGAGAGGAACGTAAAACAATTACCACTATCTTCTCATTCAGCGTGTCTCTCTCCTCAAATGTTTTGTCAAGAGTAATCTTCCCAAGCTCGCTACGCATTGTAGTCTGAGCGAGCTGAATAACAGCATATATGGGATTCTCAACTCCATAAGATGCCAGCTTGGGGTCCACGATCTGCACGGAAACAGAGTCTTTTTCTTTTCATTTGTAAAAGAAACAAAAGTAGAGTGACTTTGGACAGTTGACTTGAAATCAAGCAATCCAGAAAAGAGGAGTCTACGAACACGTCATACCTTAACATAAAGCACCCCATCTATCAAGATGCTGACGTTGTCCTTTGTGATAGCAGACTGGTCCGGAATAGGAATAGCTTCCTCCTTCAAGGAATGCACATAGGCTATCCGATCGACAAATGGAATCAAAAAATGAATTCCCGAGGGAAGAGTCTTCACATACTTTCCAAATCGTTCGATCACATAAGCCTTCTTCTCCGGGACAATTCGAATACCCCAATTGATAGGAGGCGTAATCTCGTAGCTAACAAAACATGGGTTAGAAATTGACCAAGTAAACAAGGAATTACTTGCAGGGAAAAGAAAAGAAAAGAAAAGAAAAGAAATAGGAGTGTGGAAGGTAGGCAAGGAGGAGAAGTTACCTGATGTTAGGATCTCGAGCAGTACGAAGATAGCGGATAGTAGTGGCGGAGAAGAGAGGAGGTGAGAGCAGAGAAGAAGATTGAGGAGAAAAAGGGTTGTTGGAGAAGAGGAAGGAGGAGCGTGTTGGATGCAATGGGGAAAGGGTTGAGAGATGTCTGGAGTGGGCAATGAATTTGAGAAATCTGAGAGTGGAAGAAGCATTGGAGTTGAAAGAATTCATCATTTTGGAAGCGGAATTTCGAGGTCTCCAGCCACTGAAGTGGGAACTGGGAAGGAGCGAGAATGAATAATAATAAAGCCCTAGTAAAAGTAAACCCTCAAGGCTTTAGGAAGTAGACCTCAGTTCGTTGCAGCCGCGAAGCCTGTTGCTCGAAGAGTGAAGAAGACGTAGCCCCAAATGGGAGCTGCACTAACGCGTATCCGTAACGCCGCCCACAACCACAACGTTAGTCGTGCCTTGGACACACGTTTCTACTCCTGGTTTAGCTGCATTTCTCTCACACTCAGAGCCAGAGGGGGTGAAGGGGCCCATTAGGCCCAGTAGGCCCAGTACCAGTTCAAAAGTTGGGCTTCAACTTGAATTTTGAATGCAGTTCGAGTTTGAAACAACGAAATAAGTTGTACCGTATTGCTTGAAACTGATCAAAATTTGGGAAAATACGAACCCTTTATTTACTAGTATCCGGACAACCTTAAATTCTGTATCCATTATTAAATTTAGGAAAATAACATGTTATTACATTTCCCATTATTAGCCTTCAAATTTAATCCGAGCTCAATCAACTTTAATTTCAGGATGGGGGTTAGATTAGATAGGTAAGTTCTGCCAGCTGTCTTTCCTTCCAAACTTTGCATGATTCCATCTTCCACTAAACTATATAATTTCATCCCTCCTTCAACTGACTCTGCACAAAAAACACACAACTCTACACAAACATAAAATCATTCTGATTTCTGAACTATATTTTATCCATTTATTTTCTCTCATTTCACATACCTTATTAATCATCGATTTACCAATCTAAATTCGATCCCAAAAAAAAAAATTACCAATCTCAATTAAGAGGAAAGTTAATATTTGCTAATGAATACATCAATTATATAATATAACTACATACAAAAAAAAAAAAAATCCTTTTTACCTCATTTTATATTATATAAATTTTAAGTGAAGGTATAAACTGTCCTCTGAGCTATACCATGCGATGAACTTATTTGCACCTGTTCAATTTAATAAATTAATTGTATAACAATATGATGTAACATATACTCTAGATCGTGACTTTTATCATTCAAATTGCCTACATTTTTTATTTTTGAAATTTTAATCATGAGAGACTGATTTATTCAAGTCAATAACTATTCAAATTAGAAGTCTATCTTTTATTATTCTTAAAGAAGAATGAAGTATTCATGCAAAAATGGTAACATACGATCATATTTAAATTAGGGAGAGAACTACTGAGATATTACATATAACACGAAACAACAGCTCTAAAACTATTTAATCACAAAATAAACTATAGAATAAGGGTGCATAATAATATAATATATCTTAGAAAACCAAATTTGAAGAAACCATTTTTATAATGTTTCTACAATTAGAATGTTATTGTGCAAAGTATATAATTTCACTTTTTAGTGTCAATTACCAACTTTTGTTACCCAAAAACAGCCTGCCCCGTGCTTATCTCCAAGCTCACGAACCAAGAGAATGGCAATGCGGTCAGCAAATGCAAGAACAACTCTTGGGGGAGAGGGGAGGGGGGTGTCCTAAGACCGCTCAGATTAGATTCAAAAAGTAGGCAGAACTAGTGTAATATAAACGATTGTAGAAGGGTTTCTGAACACCGGTCTTGTGCCTCAAAATAGATAACATCCATAAAACAAAATTGCAATACAGTTTTAAACTTTGCCATGAAACATCACAAAACTAAGCAGAAAGGAAAAAAAATCTAAAGAAAATAAACTACTCATGAAACTAAGAGCAATATAACCTACTATTCCATTGACTACTCGTCTCCAACAATGGCCCCCTTCTCACTCACATAGATACCATCAAGGAACTTCCGTATATCCTTGTTCTTGACATGACATTTCTGCAAAAGAAGGCAGGGAAGAAAAGGCCACAAAATGTTTTAACAATGAACTATTTACTCGATTCTTTTCTGTGCAGCAAAAGCCAGCATGTGGAAAGTGTGATAGAGACAAACCTGGTTTATGAGGGCACAAGACCGTGAAACAAGTTCAATATCATTTCCATCCAAAACCAACTCATCCTTCACTTTCTCAGATCGGGTGATGGAAACTCCATCAAGCATATCCACCTTTCTCACCTGATGAAATAATTACGTGCATGGTTCATCAAAAAAAATATATGGTTAATTGGCAATAGAAAATTTCAATAGCTAGTTATTTGGTCGATGCCATATCCTTGCACAAGCAACTTTGAAAATTTTTATGCAAGGAGGACAACATCCAGAAAGCCGTGATATTAACGAATTAATGAAAGTATGATTGCTCCTATACCTTTTCTGTAAGAAATGAGCTTTCCGGTAATACTTTGCAATAAGAGAAAGAATGAAACAATTGAAGCAATCATCCTACCTATCTCAAACATACAAAACCTAGCTGTAAAGAGCACCACATGAACTATACAGGATCCATAAAAAAAATGAGATTAATTTTGAGAATCAAAAGGCCCTTTATTCTAGTCCAACTCGGTTTCCGATTTGATTGTTTTCAATATATATTTTGCAAATGTAGATTTGTGGCGTGGCCAAGGTTTCTTTAAATATTGGGAGTTGGTACTAAATATGAATTACTAACAGAATTGAAAACGAGGTAGGAAGTGTTGCACACAATATACTTCTAAGTAGTTGCTCAATAGGTCCTTATACGTATATCAAGAATAAATCAGGTAACGGTGGAGTACCTATTTGTAAAAATGGTTCTTCATAATTGGAAGCATGAAGAAATTAACAATATAAATCAAGCAATAACAAACATTGATCAAGACAAAGTTCCAACTACTTAATAAGAATGGGTGAAGGCCAAAGAACATCAGAAGGTATATTTCTACACGTAAAATAAAAACGCCGAGTAGATTCCGACGAATAAGAGATGCCGTCTCCAAATTCACCGATGATAGTTTGCAAGCAATTAACAGCACAAGTCAGGCAGTAAAAACATCCATGGAAATAATGTAAATGAAAACCTGGAATGATCGAGAAAACCAGCATAACTAAAGGAAGGCTTCTTCTTAATAAACTGAAGTTGCTTAGAACATATATTTCAAAGAAAAACACCATCTGGGCCTTTCATAATTAAGAAACAAGATGGAAACACACAAAATTAATGGCCAAACCAAACACCTGCCGAACAAAAATTAAAGAAAAACGCAACCATAGAGTTAATAGTACCTTTTTTTCTCCAAGGAAGTTACGGATCTCAATGGACCTGTTGGCGTTTGTGATGCTAGCATTGATGGGAAAGTGAGCATACACGAAACGCATCTTGTAACGGTAACCCTTGGTCACACCAGTAATGAGATTCTCAACATGGCTGAGAGCGGTACGAATAGCGGCGGATGTCTTCCTGGACCCAAACCATGCTTCGATCCGGAGCTTCTTCTTGCCGGTGGACTCGTCAGTAATGAGTTGAAAGTCGAGATTAAGGTGCTTAAAATTTCGAACGAGCTTACCGCGAGGACCTTCAACCTCGATGATCTTGGCATTTACCTTGATTTTGACCCCATCTGGGATATCCATAGTCTCGGATGAAAGAATGGTCTTCATTGCTCTCTGGAGAAGGAGACTCAGAGAAACGGCGGCAGAAAACCTCAGATGCTGCGGCAGAGAAGGCGGAGAAATTCTGTGAGAAGATTTATATACTGATTCTACGAAGGGCAAACCAATTCTAAAAAAGCCCGTATGCGGCTGGGCTCCTGCTGTTGTGATAGCTGAAGAAACCCTAACGTAAAGGGCTTGGGCATTAGGCTGATTTATTTATCACCTATTTACCAAAAAGCCACTCTAAACAGAAAGTTCATTTTTATTTACAGAACTACCCCTGCTCAATTTCAAAATGCCATGGTGAATTTCCGGTTCAATATTTTGGATATTTATCTTAAACCGAAACCAACCGATTCAATCATGCACCAATTATTACTTATAAAAAATAAAAAATAAAAAATCCCAAACAAACAAATGAAAAAGGAAAGAAGGCAAGCGAAAAGTGGTGCGAAAAACCGCATTTTAAAAGGATGTTTGGGTAATTAAAAAGAGGGGCATAAACCATAATTTTTTAACCTTTTTTTTCGTCCTCGAATCATTTGATTTTCTAGGATGTTGGCTCAATTAGAAGGTAAACAGAATGAAAAGTTCCACGAAAAATGATGTTTTAGACGGATATTTTGATAATTTTGAAAACAAGGGAGTAAACAGTAATTTTTTAAGAATGTTTTTTTTTTTTGTCTCATAATCATTTGATTTTCTCTTGCATGGATATAAGAATGTTTTTTTTGTCTCCTAATAATTTGATTTTCTCTTGTATGATATTGGCTCAACTATAGGATAATCATGATTATCTCTTGTATGATATTGGCTCAACTACAGGATAATCGAAGCAAGAATTAGTGCTTTTTAGAAGGGTATTTTGGTAATTTTGAAAAAGGGGTGTAAATAGTAATTTTTGAAGAATTTTTTTTTGGTTCTCGGATCATTTTATTTTCTCAAGTAAGAAGGTTGGCGCAATTAGAAGGTAAATAGAGCAAAAAGTGGGCGACTTTTTAGAATGATATTTTGGTAATTTTGAAAACAATGGCGTAAACGATTTTTGGATTAAAATTTTTTTGGTTCCAAAATCATTTGATTTTGTGGATGTTCACGTTCAACTAGAAGGTAAATGGAGCAAAAGAACAACTTTTTATAAATGTATTTTTGTAATTTTGAAAATAGGGGCGCAAACTATAATTTTTTAAGTTTTTTTTTTCAGAATTATTTGATTTTCTCTTGTATGAATGTTAGCTCAATTATAAGGTAAACGGAGCGAAAAATGGTGCGAAAAACAATTTTTTAGCATGATATTTTTGTAGTTTTGAAAACAGGGGTGTAAACCATCTTTTTTTTTTTTGGGTTCAGAATTATTTGATATTCCCTTGTATGGATGTATTAAGATTGAGAGAGTACTTACTACTTAGTACTTGAGAATTGAGATTGGTGAGGAAGGTAGGTGCCGTGCCCTTAGGGCGAGAGAGAGTGAATGATTGATTGTAGTTTCGATCTAGGCGTTAGTTTGACATTTATGTTTTTTTAGTAAACTCATAATTTAGTATCGTGAATTTGAGTAAAATGTTAGATAATGTTATTTTAATTATAATTAAATTTAGTTTAGATTATATTATTTGAATTAGATTTTCTATTATGATTAATAATTATATTATTCTCGCAAAGCTTTTTCTTCCGATTTTTTTAGCTTTATCAATGTGTGGTTTCTTTTATTTTTACTAACCCATAATTTTTCTCGCAGTATACCGTTTCTCCCTTTAAGGGACAAAATTTTAACAAAAAAATCTGGCTCCAAATTTACTTTTTCCTTCTTATCATAATCACGATTTCAAATGTCAGTCGGTATGCCCGTCATAAGAAAAGTGCGTGTCATTATAACTTACAATATAATATATAGTCAAGATGGTGTTGGACGCTTGTTTGACATCGTTTATTTTAATGGGCCAGTTGGAGCGTAATTTTCATTTTACAACCTAATTGCCACACATCACATTTTTGTCTTGATTTTAATGGGAAATTAAGTGGAATATTGTTTTGAAAAAATTTAGCTTTTGAAACAATTTGGGACATGCTCACATGAACCCCTATTTTTACTACTTAAGTCTACATGAAGTTTTTGTTTTATTTTTAACAGAAAGGGTTGACGAAGTTGTATTTTTTGAAACAATTTTAAAGGACGTTAAAGACACAGATGAAACTTTTGAGATGATAGAGGCATAATTGAAACTTGTGCTAAAGTACTTGGGGGAAGGAATGTGTAGCTTGGAAGTTCGACATCGGTAGCCTGAGAAAATGTCAAGTCTAGGTAGGTTGGAGGGCGTCTTTGATTCCTATGGCTGTGATCGAGAAGCCTTTATTTAGGCCTTAGGGTAGGTATATTTTGAGATTGGGTAGCGTGTGTGTTAGGGTGCATGAATATGTAGCTCCAGTTTGAATTTCATATTATGATTCTTTTTCCTAAGTTGAATGGTAAAGAAGCCAAAGTTGCAAACCTATCCCCAATATGGAGTCTGGCTTGTGATGCCAAATCCACCCCATTCCAACTCTCTGTCCCAAACACTCAGTATAAAACTTGAAAAATTCAGAGACACCCGTAGGAAATAGAAAGGAGGGGCGTTGGCAGAGGATGCAGATACAGAAAATCCTTTTGATTTGGTTTTAGCCTTTTAGGTATATATATTAGAAGATCATCTGACAAAGAGATGGTGTGGAAAGTCACAATCACCGTCAACTACTTTTTGGGTTGAGGTTGGGGGCAAAAAAAAAAAAAAAAAAATCATTCATTCATATCTGATATCACCCAGTAATATAAAATCTGAGCCCGAGGTTCATATATTTATGGAATAAACTTTGGTATTATATTTGTAGAAAGTAATAACCCAACAATATTCCCAATTCCCAATTTCCCAATCCCTAAGCCAAGCAAGTAAAAGCATCCACGGCTCCCACGAGCCGTGGCCCCCCATCCCATTCTCTTCCACTCCATCATCTTATTCTTCATTGTTGTTTTTGTTTTTCATTAATTAATTACAACTCGTGGAATTTGAGTCATCTGTTTTTTTAATCCCTTACACGGAGTCGTGTAATTTCCATGTTCAGCTTTTATAGGAATATATGTATATAGTATCTCACATCTTTTGCTATTTTATAATTATATACAAATATTGCAGGCCACATTTAGTAACCACTCCATTTTTTGTTTTATATTTTAAGAATTATGCTACCTTTCTTACAATTTATTTTATGAATTTTTATCTTTATATCATATAAATTTGAATTCTCAGTTTTTTTAAACTATTTTTTTTCCATTTTTAAATTTTAAATTTGATTTTGAAATTATTTTTAAAAGATAACGTGGGAGTGGTATTTATAAGCTTAATTTTCAAAAATACAAAATAAAATAGCAATCACATATAGCCTAAATTATTAAAATTTTAATTCTTTAACAGATAAATGATTAATTGATACATAAACCTGAGGATAACTCAAAATGATTAATTGATACATAAACCTGAGGATAACTCAAAAGGCTAAGGTACTTATGTTCGATCAAAAAGTATACTTGAAAAATGGCTAATTGATGCATCTTATCGTTCATATATATATATATATATTTATTTATATTTTGTAAAAGAGATACATAATAAGATTAAGAGACGGAGAATTATTATGTTGAAGGTTGAGATGATATAATATTTTTAGCAATTTGCAAGAATAATTTAGTCAATATTATAAAAAAAAAAAGAAAAAAGAAAAAAATCCTTACATTTAGAGTAGGTTTGATTTATGCATCTATCATTTTAAAGGGTTTTCATTTATAACCGAATTTTGTAAAATTATTTCAAATTAACAAGTTTCATCAACTTTTTCATTAGAAAAAAAAAGTATGACCCAACAGGGTGAGATATAAAAGAGGTATTCAAAATCAATATGAAAATCTGATGTGCAATGAATGTAAATATTTTTTCTTTTTTATTTTTTAAACTGTGAACCATAAATAAATTGAAGTGTCTTAGTCACATTTTGAAATTGTGTAGTTTGGAGAAAGAGTTTTGAGAGTTAATATAAAATATTATTCCTCTTGCGATCAAATTTGTTTAGGGGAGGAAATAAAATTTTCAAAGGGGTAAATCAAATTTGGGGTTCCTTTCTCACGATAAATTGACAAAACTTAGGGTTAAAACACGAAAAAAAATTAGATGGAAGAGACGAACAAATAAACTCAAGATAGTCGAATTTGCAAGGATGGAAGAAGGATGGAAACCACACCTTCATCTATGGTCCCTATATTTTCAGCTTTGGTTCATTTTAGTCTTTATACTTTTAAAATATTCATTTTGGTCCTTGTACTTTATCCTTTAGTTCATTTTAGTCCATGCACTTTGAAAATGTTCATTTTGATCCCCGTACTTTTAAAAAGTGACCATTTTGATCATATCATTTTATTTTAAATCTCTTTTTTTCTACCACAATTTCAAACACTACACTCAATATATTTCTCCCCTACAATTCTTCTCTTTAATAAACATATTCCACAAAGATTTCTCTCTTTACCGTACTCTACTTTCATTTACCAATGCATGTGTGGCTTTTTAGACAGATCAGTTCTTAAAGGAATTAATTTAGGGCCCGTTTGCCATTTCATTTTCTGTTTTCAGTTTTTAAAACTCACCTGTTTTAATCAATTCAATTTTCTATTCTTTTGTTTTAAAAATGATTTTAAAATTCTATGTAAATTAAAAAAAAAATTAAAACATATTTCTATTTTTTTTAAATTTATATTTTTTTTCTTCTAATACTCAAAATTTATTTATCTTTTAACAAATTTCTTTTTCACTCTAAAATTTCTTTTCTTTGATAAATTTCTTTTTAAAAAAATAATATTTTAAATATTTATTAGGAAAAAATACATTTTTGATCCTGAAGTTTTAGGCAACTATATCCTTGAAATTTCAAAATAGATATTTTTAATTCCTAAAATTTGATAAATAGTTCTAAATGGTCCCTAATTTTATTGTAGGGTTAATTAACTAACGGAAATGTGACGTGTCAGTGTCAGTGATTGGACCAAGCGAGGTGGTCACCTCGTTCTTCTCTTTTCGTTTATTTCCTTTCTTCTCTCCCTCCGGCCAGTCTCGCCGACGCCGGCGACGATGATCTCCTCTCTCAACTTCACTTTTCTTTTTTTCTTAATTTCTTTCTTCCATACTTCTTCTCCAATTCCTGCGGACTGAGGCTCATTTTTCTCAAGTTGCACACCCATTATTGAAAGCTTCAGAGTCTGAAGCATTGGTCTATGTTTATGAAGAGGGCATAAATGAAATCACAAATAAATGAACGGGCAAAGGATAATATTCGTGCAAATACAATGGCGCCATGGGTCATTACAAGCATAGCCAAACTCCATCGTTCCAGATCTGAAGCTCTTTGTCGCCGTAGCCACAGATACTCCAGATCTGGCAGCATCTCTCTTCGTGCACAAGTTCATGCTAGAACGAGGAAGGAGCAGCAATACGGGCAGCGAAGGAGCCTCAGATCTGGGCTGCAGCAGCAAATGAAATTCAAATCTGGGCTTCGGGAGAAGTTCATATCGAAATGAAGGAGAAGCGACACGGGCAGCGAAGGAGTTTCAGATCTGGGCTACGACGGCAAAGGAGCTTTAGATCTAAGCTGCGTGCGACCACTGAGGGAGGGGAAGGATGACGGCGCAGGATTGCTATCAGAAAAGAAGAATGGTGAAAGAAAGAAAAGAAAAATAAGAGGGAAGGAGAGTGCTGAGATGCCCGTCACCGGCGCCGACGAGATTGGCCGGAGGGAGAGAAGAAAGGAAATAAACAAAAAGAGAAGAACAAGGTGACCACCTCACTAATTGGTCCAATCACTTAAAAAATAATATAATTGTCCAAGTCAGCAAATTTATTTGCCAACTAACTGACACATCACCTTACCTTTCCGTTAGTTAATTAACGGTTAAATAAAGTTAGGGAGCGTGGAACTAAAAATGTCTATTTTAAAATTTGAAGGATCAAATAAAGACCTAATTTAAACTTCAGTAACCAAAAAATCAAAATTATATTTTCTCTATTTATTATTACTTCTCTTAGAATTCTTCGTCTCTATTTGTTTTTATTTGTTTCTTTTTTTCTCTCCCTAAAATTTATTTTTATAAATTTTATTTTTCTTTCTAATCTATTCTTTCTTCCTTCCGAAAATTATATATTATTTTCTCATTAGTTCACTCTAACTTTTATTTATCTTTGTCTTTATTTATTTTCATTAAAAAATATATTTTGAATATTGTTTTTATCTCTATTTTCACTATAATTTTTCTTTTTCTTTCTAATTTCCTCTTTTTTCTTTTAACATATTTTACTCTCAACTTTATTCTCTTTCTCTAGAATTTTTCTCTTTTTGTCTTGAACTTTTATTCCACTAATTTTTTTCTACATTTTTTTATTTATCTCTCTAAAATTTATTTTTCAAAAGTTTATTTTCATCTCTCTAAATTTGCATTTTTATGTCTCTACATTATGTGACAAAAATTTGGGTCGGGTCCCCGCTCCAAGGATAAAAAATGCATGTCTCAATCTCGTCATCGATTCTATTTTTTAAAATAATTAATATATATTTTATTGATATATTAACAAAATTGTGAAAAAAAATAATAAATATTTTTTAAAACTAATTATTTATACTTGTAAATAATAATTCTAAAAATAATTAATATATATTTATTACATTTTTCATTTTTTAAATTCTACAAATAATGAAAATTAATTATACAACTAGTATTTTTCATTTTGTAAATTCTAAAAATAATTAAAATTAATTATACAACTAGTAATTTTTTCCGCGAATATCTCCATCCCCAAATAAGGATTCTTTAACCTAGATCTTGATTCCTGGACTGAAGAAAAGACAGTGGACTATAAATTTTCACAAACACGACAATCTCATTTCACAAGCAAAACAAGGAAAATTTTTCCAAGACTGAGTGGTTACAAAACAACTGCCAATTCTATTAACCATTTGCCTTTTCGATTTTTGTTTGGTTTAATTATTACTGATAAATTCCCCAACTGAAAGTGAAAAATACACAAAGTTTTCCCTGCAACAGTAGTGTGAGAGAACTTTCCCAAAGCAAGAGAATGAGAGAGGACATCCTCACTCTATCTCGCACTATTGTCATCCCTACTCTACATCGGATTTTCTCTCTCCAATATATATTTTAAATTTTATAACTTTTTAAGAACATATATGACACTAAAATGGTTACCAAACATGTTTGGTTTTCTATTTTTTAAAAACAAAAAAATAGTTATCAAACACACACATATATATAGTTTTTGTTTTCTAAAAATTAAAAGCACAAAATTAAAAAACCAAAAACCAAAAACATAAATCGTTATCAAATGGATCCTTAGCATTTGAGTTTTGCGTTTTGAGTTAGTCAAAACTTATAGAACCTTTGCAATTTTATGTTTCTTTGAGTTGCATGCCAAGAACATTCAAGTAGTATCGATCATCCTATTTCATAGCGTTGGACTTTTGAATCAAGGGATGTGTTCTTTTTGTCTCAAAAGCTTTGATCTTAAAGGGAAGGGATGTGTTCTTTTTGTCTCAAAAGCTTTGATCTTAAAGGGAATCTGTTTCAATTGAACGATTTGAGAGTTAATCTTGTGAATTAAGGGTTCATGTACTGTTCCTTTCTAATTCAATAGGGTTTCATGTCAGCTTTCTTAGCTTCCTTAATAAGAATAATTTTGAATGTGATTACTATTCATCTCTGTTATTTGTGCCCTCCATTTTTACATTTACTGCCATGTCATATTTTCATCTTTATTAATGAAATAGTTGTTTTGAAATAATTTTAAGAATTAAAGGTTGAAATGAAACTTTTCAAATAATAGAAAATTTGATCACAAAATTTAGGGTATATTGAAATTACTTATGTTGTCAACGTGTATCTTTGCATTTACATCATCACCCATCACATCCATATTTCCATTTTCTTTTAGTGAAAGATGGCATAATTTTAAATATTGAAGGTATAAAATGGAACATTTTAATGATACAGCATAATTGAACCATATCCTAAAGTTATTGGCATTTTGTATAATTTAATTAAAAAAAATTTAGTACAATATATAAGGATGATGATTTGAACTCACCATTAGTCGCATATAAGTGCCTAAAATAATTTATTACAACAGAACTCTAAAATAATTTATTAAATTTGGAAAACAAGTTTAACACTAAAATTCACTTTCACTTTTTGTTACAATTGGTAAGTTGATCCTCGAAACAAAAGTATTTAAAAAAAGAAACAGAAAATAAGTATATATATACATATACCTTGATAAAAGAATTGCCATATAACATATAATTGGGTAATAATCCGATTGAGTAGATAGATAACTTGATGAAATCAAACAATACAATAATATTTATAAAGAAAAAATAGCATCGAAAGTAGTTACAAGTGTGAATTAAACGAAAATTACAAAATAGTTTAATTTGCATAAGTAATGGGAGATTGAGTTAGGTGAGAAGTGTACTGGAGTTGCTAGAATTGGAAAAATATGAAACTTAATAGTGAAAGGTATGTGTTTAAGAGAATATATATTATTATTTATTTTGGGAAGTTGAATAAATAAAATAAAAAAAGAAAAAAAAAGAAAAAGAAGAGTTTGAAGTTAGTGGAGATTATTGTTGGTTAATGCGTAGAAGAGGGATGGCAAAAAAAGTGTTTGTTGTTTGAATGGTGAGATGTGGCGTGTGCGTCAGACAGTTGGTTAGAGTCAAAGAGGTCAAAGAAAAAGTGTGAGCGCGATACCAGTAAAAAAGTGAAATTGAAATTTAAATATATTGGAGGGCCGGAACCGGGTTCACTCACAAGTCACAACTCACTCACTCACTCGCTCACTCACTCACTCACAGTCTCTCCTTTATTTATTTAAGATTTGAAGGAGAGGAAATTGAAAGTTAAAACACCTCTCTCTTTCTCTTTCTCTTTCTCTTTCTCTCTCTCTTTCTCTGTGGTATTGTATGTGCAGTTAAAAGGGCAAGGCGAAGGCGAGGAAGGAGGGGGCTCATCGAAAGAAACATTCATCATCATCATCATCATCATCATCATCATCATCATCATCTAGGTTTATACGTATAGCCTACACCAGCGACTGTTGACTGTGACTGTGAGATTGTGAGGCTGTCCTCTCCCTCCCCAATATCCAATAATATCTTTTCTGGCCTCAACTCCAAGTTCACCCATGGGCGTGATCGTGAATAATAAGCTCCTTCATCATAATCTGTTCAATGCCTCTCGCCCCGTTCTGGCCATGTTGCTCGTCCAACTATTTGCCACCGGAATGCAACTTCTCAGCAAACTTATCCTCAATCAAGGCACCTTCATCTTTGCACTCATGGCCTACCGTCATGTCGTCGCCGCTCTCTGCGTTGCACCCTTTGCTTTCTTCTTCGACAGGTACCCCTAACCCTACGCTTCTTCTAATTCATCATATGTTTAATAATAATTATAGTGCCTTTTTATTAATTAATTAATTAATTAAATTTAATTTAATCAATCGCAATGCCCGCAACTGCAGAAGATCGCACGCAAACAAGTTCAGTTGGCAGGTTTTGTTTTGGCTCTTCCTCAGTGCCTTCACCGGGTACGACACTCATCCATCGCTTGCTTTTCTCATTTTATCCCCCACTCTCAACTCTCAACTCTCACCCTCAAACATAAAACAAAACAAAACAAAACAATATTATCATTATGTGTAGTGTATTCATACTCATATAAGGGAGTCATACCATCCTCAACCAATTTTAATTATTATTCTGTGCTCCTTTCCCTTTTTCCACTTACAGTTACACCACCTTCTGTCTTTGTCGTTTACTGTAATTTACACAATTTTCAAGGCCTTTATACATCTTCAATTTTGTTGACTCGTCCAAATTTATTCCATCTCAAAATTATGGTATTCTTTCATTCTAGCTACTTCCCTTATACCCATCATTAATATTATTTTATTTTCTATCCACTGTATATATAACAGTACGTATACTTTCTTCTCTAGAATCAAATTAATCATTTTGCTCGTGTGTGGTCTATCACATTCACGCCTACCTTTTCTAGATTTTGTATAAACCCATGGATGGAAGGAAAAGGGTAAGGGTTTCTACAAATTAAATAATAATGATCAGCACCATCGATATGAAGATCATCAGATGTGTGATGATGTGATTACCTGAAGCCTACTAATTAATAGCAAAACGTAAGTCCCGCGAATCTGAACCATTAGATAGTAGAGGAGAATATATATGGATGGGAAATGAAATGATCTGGTCTGGGCCGGGGGGGGGGGGGGGGGGGGTGTTTCTTTTACCCATTATTTTTGAGGTTCCCTTTCTCAGAGAGTGTCGTGCAGAATTTCGGCTACTAGATTAGATGCTTTATTTCATTTTTTTCTTTTCAAAAGAAGCATCAGATCATGAGAAACCAGAGGGCAATTATCTTTTATATGATCAAGAAATCGTAATTAAAATTATGTTGGGTAGGGTGTCATTCCCATTATTGTGTAATGTTAAATGTGCAATGCAGGATAACAGCGGCAATGGGAATGTACTACTATGGTCTTCGAGACACGACGGCTACTTATGCTACCAACTTCCTGAACTTGATTCCCGTAGTCACATTTGTCATCTCCTCCGTCCTTGGGTAATTACCTGCCTGGCCTCACCCTCTACTGTACTACTGTATTAAATATTAATTAATAATTATGGATGCATTGCACTGAATGGCGTTTACGTCAGATGGGAATTTATATATATATTTATTTATTCAAGACTAGGAAGAGAAATATAATATAGTTGTTTTTGGTGTGTACTACTAATTACACTGTAGGATGGAAAAGGTGAGTGTAAGGAGAAGAGCAGGGAAAGTAAAGATAGTGGGTGCAATTTTGTGTGTTGGGGGAGCATTAATTACGGTCTTTTACAAAGGAAAAGGATTCCACATTGGTCATCATGCTATTGCTGGCCACCGCGATGTCGCTGCTCCTGCTGTTATATTTAATGAGATCGAGGCTGACGCTGAGGCTCACTGGGGACGAGGCACCCTCCTGCTTCTTGGCAGCTGCTTCTGCTATGCGGCTTGGTTTGTCGTTCAAGTACGTAATGTTCTGTTCTGTTTTTGTTTTGTGTCGTGCTGGTGCTAGCTACATCCTCATTCAATTCTAATTAAACTCACCACCCATTTGTTCCTTCGGCATTGCCAATTGGCATAACATAACAGGTGAAGTTGCTCAAACTGTTTCCATCAAAGTACTTGGCTACCATGCTGACATGTGTCATAGCATGCATTCAGTCAACAGCGCTTGGATTGTGCTTGGACAGGAACAAGGCCGCTTGGACCTTGGGTTGGGATCTCCAACTTCTCACCATTTTGTACTCGGTATACCACATAATAGTATACAATTAATTAATACACACCATTACCTTATTATTAAATTAAAGCGTATTAATTCATTGATGCATGCATTCCTTTTTAAATTAAAACACAACTATAGTCTATAACTATGTGGGTATGCTAGTTGTTAACTATGTGCACTGCAGGGTGCACTGGCCACAGCAGCAACTTTTTGCTTAATGACATGGGCAATTTCAATCCAAGGACCCACTTTCCCACCCATGTTCAACCCGGTGACTCTAATTTTGGTGGCAATCTCAGAAGGCATCATACTTGGGGAGGAGATTAGAGTGGGCAAGTAGGGACATTTGCATGTCTTGTCTTGTTGTTGCCTGTTTGGTGTTGTGGTTGATGATGTTCATATATAATGTTTAGATTTAGAATTATAATTATATGGAATAAAATTAAATTGCAATAACTTGATTTGCAGCATAGTGGGGACGGCTGTGATGGTAGCGGGGCTCTACTGTTTTCTGTGGGGTAAGACAAAGGAGATGAAGAAATCGTCGCATCTCCCAAGAGCAGCAGCAGGTGCAGTGGAAGCGGCAACGGCAACTTCAGAACCTGCGCCGCTGCAGTCAGCAGCTGTAGTGCCCAGCGGTTCCCCCACTACAAATACTGTTTCTGTTGATGTATTAGAAGAGGCTGGTAGTGGCTGCAGCACAAGAAACCCTTGAAACCTACCTCTGCCCTTTCATTTTCTGTTGATTGCAACTCAAACATCCAATCCAACCAAAACCTCCGTTCGTCAGTTCCATATACCCATTTCAATCTAATCCCAATCCGTACGCATAATTGAAGCATTACCCACCATCCAACTCTATCGGTTAGTTTAGTTAATTACGTTGCCAAATTGAATAAATGTGTTTTGAATTACGAGTTTTAGGTTGTGTGCGGCTTCTGAAGAGGAGATATCAATTGCAATTTGCAAACCAAACAAACTTCGGTTAGCCTCAGCGGTGTATTGGCCATGATTAAGGGTGTTGGAAGGTGTTCAAAATCTTTCAAGCAACAATATATTTATCTGCAAACCATTTTTTTTTAATCGCCCATTAAATAACACTTTTTATAATCTACCACTCCGTTTTCCAAAGGTTATTAGGTACCTTCAAAACGCCTTTTATAGAAAAATAATAAGAAAATAGATTACTGAAAATTATATTTTTATCAAAGTGATGTAGGTTGTTTATTTAGACCATTGTACCTATGTTTTAGTCATTGTTTTGTCTCTTCATAAGCCTTTCCCAACCGATCCATATATACAACCATCTAAATCTCAGTACATATTATCGTTTCTTTTTCATTGGTTGGAGATCCACATTGACCATGATGAAGAATCTCCATTTTCAATGATACTTGGGTGGTAAGATTTTTTTGTTTTCTTTCTATTCTAAAATCAAGAACGGAAAGAACTTAGATGAGAGTTGTGCATCCCTCCCTTCTCTTTTGTTGACTTGATTTTGATTTTTGATGCCCAACATTATCTATTTGCTTGTAATTCAAAACAAAACATCTCGACATAAAAGTAAGGATGGGTGCCTTTAGTCTGTGATCTAAAAATAATGGATTTAATAAAAAGTAGAATTATATTCTATATTTTTGGCATTCTAAATATGGACGGAATAAAAACTCTAGAAAAAATCTCAAAATTTATGAAAATGGATGGAAATTGTTTGAATTAGTAAATAAACCTTTAATGATAGCTTAATTAGGCTATATTTGATCATTTTTAACCATGGTAAAAATATAAGAAACTTACTTATAGAAATGTCGATGGCGATAAAAATATCATAACAAAATAATGAAATATTGATGAAAATTATTTGAGTGAGTAAACTAAAGTTCAATGTTACTTAAATTATATATGTTTTATTGATAATTTATCATAACAAGCTACGAACTAATTATATATACGATGAATTTTATATGGTAAAGAAATGAATTCAAATTGAATGGAGGATTGATTTAGAAATATGTTTGAAAATTGTGTAAATTTAGATTTAAAATGGAAACTATTTAAAGTTAGATTAAAATAAAAAATAAATTGAATGGATTCGAAATAGTTTGAAAATTATGTATATTTAATGGGGAAAGTTGAATAAAAAAATGTTAAATTACCATTTTGGTCTCTATACTTTCTAGCCTTGTTAAATTTTAGCCCTCGTATTTTAAAAATATTCATTTTGGTCCCTGTACTTTAAACTTTGGTTCATTTTAGTTCTTGTATTTTGAAAATGTTCACTTTTGTAATAGGACTTCAAGGAAGAAAGTATAGGACCTCGACCTTTCCTAAACCCTATCTGTCGGATTGAGGCAAAAAAATATCTACAAAGACAATATTCAATAATTGAGAAAAAGCACATCCAAACTAATGGTATCAGCCTTGTTCGGCTGGGTAATGACTCGCAACTCCCCAGATTTGTTTGGTTTGGGAATCCATGAGCGGTACATCGAGAAAAACTAAAAGGTAGAGTGAAAGAGTGCCCTTTTCATTTTTTGCAATGTCCATTGGGGCGTTAGCTCCTTATAAATGGACTTCTGTCTCCCAAAGAGAATCCATTATTTTGACTAACTTACTTTTAAAAAGTGATCATTTGTCTTTTTTTGAAAATTTTTAACACAAATTTTATACCTGACGAAACTTAGTAAAAAGTAGTTGGTACTTTTGTAAATTCATATTATTATTATTATTATTATTTTGAACTACTTTTGGCAAAGCGCCTCAATGCCTCATTATTAAACTTAGTACTTAATAGAAGTTTGGGCCGCAGCAACCATCTCCCCTGCCCAATATGGGTCTCGGAAGTTGGGCCTTAGGACCGTCCGCTCGTGTTCGTTTCAAAATATATATCATAGTGGCCTTACCTCCCACTAAAAATTAATAGCTGCTTAACTTTTGAAAAAATATACACACACAAGGAGAACGGGGTGAGCGGGATCCTAATCTTCTGTGCCTCCAAATTGATGGACTAAAGAAAGAAAAGAAAGAAGGAGAAGAAATACAAATAGGTGGGCGTGGAACTTCGGCGTGTAGTTTGGGTATGTGATGTGTTGCCCCCAGTCCACAGATTTGAAATTGAGGCCCACCGCGTGACTGATTAAGCCCAAAACCATTTGCTCCCGCTGATGCCCTTTTGTTTTCAGAGTTGGGAAATGGGACCCACGATTCAATCATCCCAATCCCAACCCTTCTCTTTTCCACACTCCCAAATTCTCTAAATTTCTTCCACTTCATCCACCTCACCTCTTACAAATAAAATTACGAAAAACTATGTGTATGTGGATGTGGACGCAGATGTTACGAATATTTATATTTAAATTATTGGGTCTCTCAATTTTTCCTAATAAAACGAATAATCGTGTGCCACAAACAAAATAAGCAAATTGGAGTTGAGAAAGAGATATAGGGGAATCGGATTCGTAGAGCTATGTAGTCATACTCATATTTGGGAAACCACGATGGAATTTGATGTGTATTTGTATATGTAGGAAAAACTAAAACCATCAGATTTTTAATTTGGTAGAGGCTACAGTCAATGGCTAAAAATAAAAATAGGCACAATTTCCGGATTCTAAGAAGAAGGAGAAGGGACAAAGATAGTAGGCCAAGTCAGTACCTTTCGGCCATTAGTTGTAACTTTGAAGCAAAGATAGGCCCCTCCCCCCATTTTCGGTGTTAAATATTTGGCGAATCTAATGAATCCCACCCGACCAGGACCAAGAGGAGACCAAGAGAAGAGGTCCTTTTTCTCTCAAATATCACTTCTAAGTTTCAGTTTTCTTTTTAATTCTTTTATATATATCAATTATAAATAGGCATAGCCTAAGCTTGGGCCTGGGCGTTCCGCGAGAGATTGAGATAAGATTAAACGCGGGTGCTGGTGCTGGTGCTGGTGCTGCTGCTCCTGCTCCCCTCTCCTCTCCTCTCAGGCTCAGGCTCACCGCTTCCCCCTTCCTCTTCCGCTTCTGCCGGTTTTTTTACAGTTACTTTCTTCGCTGTCCAAATTTAATTATTTTGCCTAACCCTAACCCCCTCGCCTTTCCCTTCCCAATTCCAATTCACTTTTCATCTCTCTCTTTCTCTTTCTGGGGAAAGAAAAGTCTTTTCTCCTTCGTTGTGGTGAAAGAAAAGTCTCCTCTCTTTCATATCACGAATCGCGATCACCCCACTTGTCGTTTACGCCCATTATTTGATTCCAAGCAGGAAACCATTTTTTTAATATTTCTTCTACAGCATTTGCATTTCACGCTCCCGCTGGTTTTGTTATATAAGTAGATCGTACACTGGAGGGCCAGGAATCAAGAATGAGGAAGGAGAGAAGAAGAGATAAGAAGATGAAAGGAAGGATTTCAATGATTGGGAGCTACGCCATTGCTTCCTCCATTAAAGACCAGCATCATCAACGCCCTTGCATCACCTGCACTACCTTTAATATACTCGCTCCCATCTACAAGCGTCTCAACCAACAGGTTCCCCTCCATCCATCTTTCCCTTCAATTTTTATCTTTCTCCATTCCGATTCCCATTCATTTTCCATGAAAAAAACAGGATCCCAGTTGCCGTGAGAGCGATTACAGGACATACTGGCTAGCCAGAAATCAGAGGATACTCGATTGGCTCTTGTATGAGAAATCTTCCATTATCTGCCTTCAGGTTTCCATTTCTTTTCTAAGTCCATCTTTGTCTAATTCTTTCCGGGAAAACAAGGTCTCAAAACAATCGTTGATGTGTTTGTGTGTCCTTTTCTTTTCTTCTGTGGCCGTGAGCAGGAATTCTGGGTTGGAAACGAAGAACTTGTAAATATATACGAAAACCGACTAGCCAATGCCGGTTACCTCAGTTTCAAGCTTGCTCGGACCAATAACCGTGGTGATGGTACGTTTTTCTTTACCAATTCATTCCACCCCCTTTCCCTTCTTTCTTATACCAAGGATTGTTCGAGTGTACCAATCCAAATTCATTGTCCTTCAGAGTTCCTCGTCTTGGGTTTTCTCTTTTACTTCATGAATATTTGAGTCCACATTTAACACCAGGAATTGATGATTATGATGATTTGTGTATTGGTATTATGTTTATTAGCCGTGAAACCATTTTAAAGTGAAGTTGTTTGGATGTGAAACTACAGGTTTGTTGACTGCGGTGAATAAGGATTATTTTAAAGTGGTAAACTACCGAGAGCTGCTATTTAACGATTTTGGAGATCGCGTTGCTCAGCTATTGCATGTTGAATTAGCAGTTCCATTCTCACAGTGCCGGAACAATGATATCCGTCAGGAAATTCTCATTGTCAACACTCACTTGTTATTTCCTCACGATTCTAGTCTCTGTCTTGTCCGGTTGAATCAAGTAAGTTTGACTCACTGTCCTTGGATTCATGCAACTTCTTGCACTTTCCATTTCCAATTTTAATGATCTTAACCTTATTCTTTTCTCCAGGTATACAAAATCCTACAATATGTTGAATCTTATCAGAAAGAAAACAAACTCAATCCCATGCCCATCATACTTTGCGGGTAAACCTCATTCCCTGATCTTCATTCTTGTTCTTGTTTGCCCATCATCTTCTTCTTTTGTGGTAATTTCGAGATGGTTGTTTTGTTCTGTTTAGTGACTGGAACGGAAGCAAACGTGGGCATGTGTACAAGTTTCTAAGGTCGCAGGGGTTTGTATCCTCCTATGACACAGCTCATCAGTACACTGATGCAGATGCACGCAAGGTTAGCATCTTCAATTTTATTCCCTCATCCTCATCTAAAACTTAAAATTAATAGTCAACGTAGACTATTTTTCTAATCTTGGTTGTGGTTGTGGCTTTCATGTATGTAAACCAGTGGGTGAGTCACCGGAATCATCGGGGAAACATATGTGGGGTTGACTTCATTTGGCTTTTAAATCCTAATGGATACAGAAAATTGCTAAAAACTAGCTGGAGTGAAGCTGTTTTTGGCATGTTCAAGGTAACCACTTCTCCATTTCTGCCTGTTCTCCTCCCACACTAATTGCTGTGTCTTTCAAGTTTCAATTTATGAGCATACCTACGACTTATTTGTCTCGTACTATCATAATCATTTCCTTGTTTAAATTTTCAATTAGGATATATTATCTCTAGTACCTTGAGCATCAACCACTTGACTGCAGTTCTTCACTTTCCTTCATTATATTGCATGACGGACTTATGTTATCTGCTGGATTTGAAAACAGAGGGGACGTATGTGAATAATCAACTATTTAACAGCACTCTTCAGTTTCACTCGTCCAAAATTTATCACAAACACACTATTGACTATTGAGCCATGATATGAATTATTTAATTCTGCAATGCTATTTAATTGTAGTCCCTTGCTCTGCGGTGGCTACTTGAATTGTTTTATATCTGCATTTCTAATACAATCTTACCATTTTCAGTACCTACTTCGAAGAGCTTCACTTACAGAAGATGATGCATTTGCCTTTCTGCAGGCGGACAATGATGGTGACTATATAACCTACTCAGGTTTCTGTGAGGCACTTCGACAGGTATATAAGGCTTGGCTTGCTGATTTTGGGTTTGAAAATGTGGAACCTGTGTTGAATGTGATTGGGAGAAAGATCCTTGAATCGAAAAACTTATTTATGAATGCTTAATCATTTTGTTCAGCTCAATTTAACTGGGCATCCCCATGGGCTTAGCGTTGGAGAGATAGAGGACTTGTGGGTACAAGCAGATATTGATGGAAACGGCATTCTCGATTATAATGAATTTCAGGTAAATTTGTTGTCCTTTTGACACTGACATAAGGTAAAGTAGATAAAAAAAGTTGAAGAGCAATTGAGATTGATAGTAATGGGGTGGGTGTTTCGTGGTTTCTGACAGCAGAGAATTTGGAATTCTACGGGGAACGAGGAGAGGGATGGAAGAAGCAACGAGGTGGGGAGTGGTGGGGAGTCAAAGGAAAATCAGGAGCAAACGATTGGTTTCAGTGTTGAAAATGCGGTGCTGTTTCCTGCAGAAGTGGAGAAAGGAAGGTGGCCCGAGGACTACTCGCTTTCAGATCATGCACGACTCACTGTGGTGTTCGCACCCATAAGAATGCCCTGTTCACAGTTGATATCCTGACGCGGGCCTCGCCATTTTTCCTTTGCCACCCTCAACAGCTTTGCGTTGTTGAATCTCGCACCAGCACCAGCAGATGAAAACTTGGCGTCACCATTTTTGGGGATGGGGAGCATCCGCATCCACATCTACACACTACACTACAGTTGAATAAGTAAGAAAAGGATAGGAAAGAGCTGATTAAGTGTACAGACAGTTACAGTTACAGTTACAGTTACAGTTGCAGTTATATGGGTTTTAGAAATCGTGGCTTTTGTAATTTTAGTGCCGTATACATATAGGAGGCAGGAGCAACATTTGTACAGTAAATGAATTCATGGAAGTCCCGGATGGAGGAGCAGAGCATAGCATACCAGTACCATTACCATTATATGGTTATTACTGTAGAAATATATGCAAATGCAAATGGATGCTTAAAGGTGATGTTTTTAAAGAGACAAACAGTTGGCATTCCAATCCCTTCCTTAATGAACAAGGAAATCAAATATCGTTTCCCCAGTCCCAGTACCAGTCCCAGATTAAGCATAAAGGTGCTCCGCCAGCACCGCTCTGTCTTTTACATTCAAATACATTTGATTTTCCTTGGGAACCAAAAGTCGCTTCTTTGTCTGATTCTCTTCTGGGTAAATCGTAATTCATGGCACTGTCTTATTATGACAATTCTACCACAAGCCACTCCATTTGCTCACTCCCAACACCCAATTCCTTTTTCTTTTTATAAAATACCATAATAGAAGTACTGATTTTTGTATAAGCGAAAAATCAACGCTCAAAATGCACCATAGAAATGATTAAAGAATGAGGAATGTCTAAATATTGATTATAAATTAACTCTTGAAACTCTTCTGGTGCAAGTAGAATGTTTATTTCATTTTGTAAGTAGTTTTGGAAGAAAACTGATTAAAGTCGTGCACCCAAGTGATTTTCAGTAGTTTAATTATAATTGATATTGTAAAAAATATTTAATAAGAAGTTATTTTAATATTTGGTTCTATACTTTTAAAAGTAATTTTTTTTTTTTTTTTTTTGTAAAAAGGAAAAAGGAAAACATATGTTGAGAGGTGATTTTAGTACAACTGTAATTACTTTCTTTTACCACTTTCTAAAAACAATTGTATATCATTGTGTTAACATTATGACATGTTTGGAAGCTATAGTAATGGTTTTTTTTTTTTTTTCAAACAATACAGGAGGATCTTAAAAGATGCTAAGTTAAAAAATCATTCTCAAACATATCATTGATCTCTAGAAACAATTTAAACATAGGATACATGATTTACTTCGATATCACATGGGCATAAATGAAAGAAAATAATTGTGTTTTTGATACATTAAAATAGAGTTAAAATAAAGATGAGAATGATTTATTTCTAACTTTGAAGTCTAAGTACTTTATTTCTCTTTCAAAGTTAATTGTTTTTCTTTTGACTTTTGCTATCGCTGCTCGTAGATTTCATGGTCTATAAAAATAGCTTCAAAAGCTCTAAAGATGAAAGCAAATTTCATTTTCGACATAGAGATAAGTAGATAGAAAAATTCATAAGTCGGCCCAAAATGAAAGTCATACATACAACAAGGGAGGGGGTCCCACTTGCGTTTGTCCATTCCGAATTTCGTTTTTTTCCCTTTTTCTTTTTAAATAAATATTCTGTCCTTGTATGAACTATGCAGCTGTGCGTGTTTTTACTTTTGTTTGTAAACTCATTTCCTCTGTTCCACTTTTCTGTGTTCACACTCTCAAGTCTCCAGTGTAAATTCTCATAATTTGAAAGAAAAAATAATCATAATCATATTTTCATCAAATTATTTATTCATAATTGTTTATTTCATTGTTTCTAAAAAGGAAAAAGATCGGGAAAGTTACTATTTTATACGTTCAAAGAGAAATTCAGAAAGAAATGTTACTTAAATTGGATCTGAAAGGAATAAACAAAAAGTAATTTTTATTATATATTTTTGGCTTTAGTAATGAGATAACTAAAGTCTAAAATATATAGATATATTATAAACTATTGTTTCTTTAAAGAGCGAAACTGAACCAAACCCCACTACGCCCATCAATCACCATCTTCTTTCGACGATATCCACTGTGAATTGTGATACCTCAAATTATTCCCTTAAAACTAATTCCCACCCAGAATAACCCTACTTCCACCTTTTCTTTTCTCTTTTATTTTATAAATAAAAATAGATTTCAGCGTCATTTAACTAACACTAACAATTGTTTGCCTTTTATGAATCTTGTAATTCCAAATAAAATACTAAATCTCAAATTACTTTTCATAATTAATTTTTTAAATATTAATTATGAAAAGTAATATCTGATGAATGTAATTGAGACTTTAAATTTGGAATTGAGATGCAAAAGGCAAACTAAATTTTAGTTGGACCAAATTTAATTTACATAAACAATAAACTAGCTTGTTAAAAAAGAAAAAAAGAATTAATTCAGCCTCGTGCACAGTGCACGCCTACGACTCTCGCTTGGCCTACAATTAAAAAAGAAAAATCTGGAGACATCAACTTTACCTTTTCTTTCTATCTCTCCTCTTTACGGGAGATTTACGAAATTGCTAGCATTAAAGTTAAATTAAATAATCAAAATAGATTTGATTCGACAGAAATGATTTTAACGTTTAAAATTTTATAATACGATTCTCTTTTACAATATTTGCAAGATTCCTCACCAGTTCGCCTCAACATCTTTCCTTCTTTTTCTCCCACAAAATTTGTACGAGTGAATAATATTTACCCTGTTATCCCATCTACAGTAGATGTGGCTAAACCATGCTTAAATTAGGTTGGTGATTAAATTTACAACTCCAAAATGTCAAAATATAAAACGTTTTACACTTTAGGAGCCGTTTGTTTCATTGGAACGTAAATGACTCAAATTTCATATGTATTGAATATTAGATGCTTGGCATTTTGTATAGCAATAATAGAAAAATGTATAAAAATGTTGGTAATATTAGATAGCTATTTTATAGTAAAATATGTAGGAATAAGGATTTAAACTGGTTCCTTTGAAAATAGATTACAAACATAAATAAGTTTTGGAGACCAAAAACTATACTTTAACCCAACCCAATATGTCTTTGGAGTTCAATAGATTTTGAAAAAAGATAATAAAAAAAATGTCATTTCTTTAACCTATTTTTTAATTAGTTTCTGTCACTGATGTAATCTTCTTTTTTTCACACCGTATTTAATAGATTTTTTGTTCATTCAATTTTAAACTAGTGAATTGTTTATATTCTCCATTTTATTATAATAGAAAGTACATCAATTGAGTATATCACACTGATATATTAAATATAAGATATATTTAAGGTACATCGATGTTATATCTAACATATATCATGACTATATCAGTGATAAATTAATAAATGGTAAATCATATAACCATATAAGAAGTTATATAAATGGTATATCAGTTCTATATACCAATAATTCCAACATGCAGTTACATGTTATATATACCAACAACATGTAATCACATCAATTGTTTATTTTAAACCAAAACTTCGATCTCAAAAACAATTTTTTTTTTATGGAACATGATATAATCATATCAAAAGTATATATATCAATACACATGTATCATAGCTATATCAGAAATATATCACTGGTAAATTGGAATACGTCAACTACATATCAAACATATATCAATAGTAAATCAATGATAAATCATATATCAGTGGTAAATCTCATATTAGAAGTTATATGAGTAGATGAATTAATAGTAAATCATATAATCACATAAGAAGTTATATCAATAGATATCATAGTTATATCAAAAGTAAATCAATTGTATATTAAATGTGTTTCAAATATATATTAAACATATATGTAGTGGTAAATCAATCAATAATAAATATATAATCATATAAGAAGTTATATTAGTAGATATCATGGTTATATTAGAGGTATACCAATGGTAAATTAGATACATATCAAGTATATATCACAAATATATCAATGTTATATCAATGGTAAATTATATAATCATATAATAAGTTATATCGGCAGATATCATAGTTATATCAGAAGTATATTACTTGTATATCAATGATAAATTAAAAGTATATCAAACATATATATAAGTGGAAATCGAAGGGAAATCGAAACGTAGGGTTTTCTAGCACATTTTGGGCTTAAATAGTAAAAACTAAAAGGGAAATTTGAGTGGATGACTAAATTTTGCCACCTGTTTTAAAAAATGTCTATTAGTTTTAAATTTTGCACAAATGGCTAAAGGGTATTTTAGAAGTTTTATAACGTAGTTTTTCAACAATACCATTTTCTATGTCTTTTTGGCTTTTTCTTATATTCAACCACCTAACAAACTTTGTTTTGAATTCAAAATGTTTTTCCAGGGATTTCAAGTTAATTATTTTAATTATTTTGTTTTGTATTTCAGTTAATTTAAACAATTTGTGTACAACGATTCATCTCTCATCTCATCGTTATGTAATTGTTGTATCTTCTTAATGTATATATACATATTGGCATCAATTGGTATATATACCTAACCACCAACGAGTATATGCTGTCACAGGTTATTTGTATTCTTGTTTTCCTATTTCTTTATCATTTAATAAATCATCTACAACAAAAGTAAATTAAAAAAAAATCAAAGACTAACAATCCATAAATCAAAACGATTAGAAAAATAGGTGATGCCTCTTAAATTTGTAGCCTTTGGGCGTGTATCGTCATCAGATTCAGTTTCTTAAACTTCTTTTGACGATGAGTTATTTTTCTTATGTTCATCGGTGGATTCATTATTCACTCTTTCATTCTCTTAATTAGACTTTGTATCGTCCTTTAAAATATTAGAAAATTTATCAAAATTAAAAGGTTAATAAATGTATATACCAACTAAAGAAAAATCAAAATTAGAATTCAATACACGTATATATTACCATGAAACTCAATTATGTCAATACATGTATATACCAATTCAAGAATTAACAAAATACAAAAGTCAATACATGTATATACAACTATACAACTCAAATATCATAAGAAGAATGTCAATATATGTATATACCAATAATTACCTCACTAACACGTTCGTCCTCAACTATCTTGAAACCCTTTCATTTTCCTGTAGCTCAGTGAATCTAATTTGTAAATATTACTGTAAAAATTAACAAACAAGAAATATATAAACTACTGCACCTATACATATTTTTCACTTTCTAAGTTGATTTTGCACGATTCCTTTGAACGTCATGTTATACCAATAGCTTTTAATCATTGTTGAGATGTTCCTCCTCTAACTTTAACCATATCTATAGATTCTATTTAGAATTTAAGCTATATAAATATAGTAAGTCTGTTGCAGTTGTAGATATATAGTTCTCAGATCTAATTATAAACAAAAGACACGTGTCGGTCCCACACTAGTATTTTTTTAAATACCCTAAAATATAGGAAAACCAAAACTATCTTTTTAAATACCCCTAAAATACGCAAAATCTGAACAAAGGGTCTTACCTCCCTCTTGCTAGAAGATGGGAGTTGGGCGGCAAATTGAAAACATATCGAAGCGGCAGTAGGTGGATCTGGTCTGGGGTGGTCGGCGGATCGTATTGGCCTTGGGCGGATCTGGTCGGGTGGCGGGATGGTAGATTTGGTTTGGGACATGGCGTCTCAAGCAAATATGGTACGTGTTGCGACCAACAGGGAGGGTGGCAGCGGTTGGGTGCGGAGGCGATATGTCTGGTTTTGGTTCGTGGACGGCGGCGTGAAGGTGAGCGACGCACGGATCTGCTTCGTGAGGTGAGCAGCAAGACAGGATGGTGGCCTTGAAGGTGAGTGGCGGGATGGCGGCTTGCGGATCTGCTTCGTGAGGAAGATGATGTATGTGGAGCGCATGAAGTTACGTGACACCAAAAGGTAGGAAGAAGGTGGGACTCCTAAAACCCCTAACTCAAGTCAAAGGTGATAACTAAATTTTATCATTTACCTAGTAATAATCTTATTTATCCCCTTATTTTGGGATTTTATAGAGGTAAATTTTAAAATCTACCCAACACATTTTTAATATTTTTTCTTAAATCAACTCTCAAATTATGATTATCAATTTTAAATTAGATTTAAGCTAATTATTTAAATTTGATTCATTTGACTATGATTTCGTAAAATGAAGGCCCGTTGTTTTTGCTATTATTTAAAATCTTAAATCCCTAAAATTATATTTTAGAATTTAACGGAAAAAATCAATTAACCATTATTACACTATTTCATAAGTTTGAACATTTTTTAAAACGGATTATTAATTTTAGTCATTCTTGCAATTGCCCCAGACTAAAAAGCTACTGATTTGTTGCGGGCTAGAGATAATAAGAAGTCTAAGCCCAAATCTTATATTTTGGTAATCTAATTTTGTTAAAACATTTTTTTAGATAGATAAATATGGTCAATTCATTTAATATTTTTTATGATATATTTATAACTGACTACAATTTTAGTAATATTTTATAAATAATATGAATATTATTAACAATATTTGATAAATTAGGGAGAAACAAAAAAGGAGATACTATAGTACCTTTTATATACTATATAGCTATAAATGAATGAATTTTGAAAAATGACACCTTTTATATACTATATAGATGTAGATTGATGGATAAGATAAATGAATGAATTTTGAAAATATAGTAAAGAAGATTATAGCCCACTTAAGATAATTTAAGGCTTGAGGTAAAAAAATTATATTCTGTTTTAATTTATTAACAAAATTTATATTTATTATAATTTTATATCTATTGATCGTATATCTGATCAATATTTATTTTAATTGTGTTTTTGAATTCATCCAAAAGTTGATTTTTTGTCGAGATGTTGTCCTCACATATATACCTATCATCTTCTTCTTTAATCAATATAAATCAAACAGTTCGTATCTTAAACGAATAACGATAATGTAATTTAGATAGATATTAATGATTGAAAGAGGGAATGATATATAATGGATAAAGAATAGCATTTCAAATGTGAACTAGAGATCGCATTTTCATTGCTATCTAAATAGAATCTCAATTTTCTTATGAATATACCAAACAACTTTAATTTGCTATAAAGTCTGGATTCTAATCCAACAAACTCTAGTTTTTTCTAAGTATAGACGAGGCCGAAGAAAAAACAAACAAAATAACTCCATCCAATCCAAAGCGCCAAACATAAACATAATTGTCATTTTTTTCTCAAATTTTAAAACAGACAAAATATAAACTTCATGTTTTGAAGAATTGGAAATAGATAAGAACAACAAAACCAAATCAAAGTGTTTTATTCCAACATTTATCCAAAATCTAAAAACACACTTCTTAATTATAAATAATAAAAACTTATATATTTTTAAAAAAGAAACTAAAATCAACAAACAAGAATCTATCTAAACTATCCCTAAATAATACATAATGCACTACAAATTTTACTCCATCATTTAACCAACTAGTAAAATTCTCTGTAGTTGAATCAAAATGGGTCATTTAATTTTTCACAAATTCATACCTAATAGTTGATCGATGGTGAAGCACGATTTATATGTTCAATACTCTTGATGTATAAATTTGACCAGATCTGTCAAATTTGTAGAATAAAAGGGATCAACGAGACATGCAAAACAAAAAAAAGCATTAAAGATTAGTGTAAGTCAGAATCGAAGTAATCGAATAGGAAGAATAAAGTGTTTTTTCATAGTAAATAGTGGAGGTTTGTAACATACCATATTTTCCTTCTATTTACGAGGAAAAACCTAATACCCTACGAGAATCTAGAGACAATCGAGATATTTTTCCTTTGGAATTTGAATGGCAGAAAAATAGAAATTTTTTCATCCATAACAAATAAAAAATGAATCATAACTTCAGGTTGGAGAGACATTCATTCAATTTGAATGGTAAAATTTTAAGTTATTTAAAAAAAAGATAAAATGAAATTTGATGAATTAAAGAATAGATTATTGGCAAGACGATGCAATGGGTTTGCGTCAATATTATTGTAATTGGAGAAAACAAAATAGTTGAATTGTATTCGTGAAGAGAAAGAGAAGAGAAGGCGCGATGGCGACGAGGAGGAGTAAGGAGTGTAAGTTCGTGGCAATTTCTCTGATTGGACCCGGAAAGTGACACTGACGTATCGCTTTTCTCACTACGTGTCAATCTCTTATTTGTGAGCCTGCGACATCTTACTTTTGCTTTTCCCATTCTAACCCTCGCGCTCGCTACATTCAAGAATGGCAGAGATGTTATTTTAGTAAAAGGCCAGGGGTAATAGAACACAGTGTATGCAAAACGCGTTTTTGATTTTGTCATTAGAAAAACCAAAACCAAAACAGGGAAAAGAAAAGAAAAGAAAAGAAAAGAAAGTAAAAGAGACCGCCCATATAAAAGTGCGTTCTTCCTTTCACGGTTCTTCTTCATTTTCATTCTCTCTCAAAACTCAAAAAGTAAATCGCACTCTCTGATGCCTGAGGCCTGAGCCTGAGCGAGCTTTTGACCCTTTTTTTTTTTTTTTTTTTTCTATCAAAGAAAGGATTAGGAAGAAAGAATCTCTCCCCCCTGCCCCGATTACTTCTCCTTCTTCATCTTTCCCCATCCACTCTGCCTTTCTCCTTCGAGTTGTTTCGCCATGGCCGTTTTAACCTTGAATTCCCTGCCGCTCGGCTTCCGATTCAGACCCACCGACGAGGAGCTCATCGACTACTACCTCCGCTCCAAGATCAATGGAAACCACGACGATGTCAGCGTTATACGTGAAATCGATGTCTGTAAATGGGAGCCCTGGGATCTTCCTGGTACCCTCTCTGCCTTCCCCAATTTTCCTTTCTTTCTTTTACGTCTTATCACTCACATATCTCTCTTCACCTGCTCTTTACGGACATCTCGAATATGATTTCATTCTATTCCATTTTCGCTTCTCACTCTCTCTTCCTCCATCGACTTATCCCTAGTTTCTGTATCGCTTCAACTGACTCGACTGTTTTGATTAGCTCTACCCGATCACCTTTTATTTTATCACCCCTATCCGGAGTTTGATTTTTCTAACAACATGTTTTCCCCCCCCCCTCCTATTTTGTTGGGCGCAGATCTATCGATTATAAAGACGAAAGATCCGGAGTGGTTCTTCTTTTGTCCACAGGACAGGAAGTACCCCAACGGCTACCGCTTGAAGAGAGCTACCACTGCTGGCTACTGGAAGGCAACGGGTAAGGATCGCAAAATCAAGTCTGGAACTAAGTTGATTGGGATGAAGAAGACATTGGTCTTCTACACCGGTCGTGCTCCCAAGGGAAAGAGAACCAATTGGGTTGTCCATGAGTATCGTACTACTCTTAAGGAACTTGATGGCACTAACCCTGGGCAGGTATGATTTTCTTCTAGTTCCTCCTTTTCGCTAGCCGCCCGAATTCATGATTACGATTCTGTCTTATTAGTCTAGTCCTCAACGGTGACATTTAAGATCCTCATACAGTTGCTTGGAACGATTTCTATCTCTCTTTCCTGCATTCAGAATCCGTGATGGACGATTTCATTTAGTCAGAGAAATTCAATATTTGTTTCTGTTGAACCGCTACTTAATAGTGTCTAAACTTCTCACTATGTTAACATTGGGGTTTTCTTCCAGCTTATTCTTTGCAGCATCTTATATTTATATTCAAAATCCCTACTGACAAACATTCCGATATATTGTCTATTTGTTACTTGAGAATACACTTCGAGAATTCTTCAACTTCTTCTTCTGTACAACTAAGTTCGTCCTTTATATTTATCAGTTCTTAGTGTTCAGCGTTCCCGTGAAGTCTATTTTTTGAATATTCGAATGTTCCTGTTTCAATACTTATTAAGGTGTTGTTTCTGTTGTTCCAGACTGCCTTTGTCCTCTGTCGTCTGTTTAAGAAGCAGGATGAGAGTATTGAAGAGTCTAATGGCGATGAAGCTGAAGCTGCTATTTCATCTCCTACCACAGCTGAATCATCTCCTGTAGATACCAATTTAGAGCCAATACTACCTTCAGTTTCTCCTTCACTGCAAAGACTGCCTGAAAATTCTGATGGAGTGCTATCTGAAATAGTAGAACCTACTGATGGTTCAGCTGAAATTCATGGTTTTGAACAACATAATGCAGCAGTAAGAGATTTGCTTATTCTTTTCTTTCTTATTATAAGAATTTGTGCATAATCTAAATTGTGTCAGAGTCTACTTGTTGCAGATGGATCCCCATCCAGATGAAGAGTGGAAAAGGTTCTGCAATTTCGAGGACGAAACACTTGACAGCAAACTATTTTCCCCATTGCACTTGCAGATGCAAGCAGAGCTAGGATCGTCTGGCATATACTACTCTGATAGCAATTACCTGAACTGTGGAGCTAATGCAGGGCATATACAGAGTGGGACAAAGGAGTCGGATGCCTATATCTCGCAGTTCATAGAATCTGTCCTGAATAGTTCGGAAGATTATTCATTTGAAGACTTTCAGCAAGAAACCATGTCCCAAAGTGAGTTTCTGGATAATACAGTGGCTAGCTCAGACAATGGATTTTATGGCGAAGTGGAGGCTGAAAATGCTAAAGCTGTGGTTAGTGAAACCTTTCTTGCAGGCTTTTTCTTTTAAAATATAATCTTACATGTTCACTCAATGGTTTCTGTTTTTGTTTTGAATAAGTTCCTTGTTAATTTATTGTCTCTAAGCAGGTTATGCCAGACTTTGAAAGCTCACTTTATCTGGAGGATATCGAAAGAAAGACTCCTATTATTGATCATATGAAAATTGCACCAACAGAACAAGGTGCTGCTCCTCTCTCTTCTCACAATAATGTCAACGAGCCTACGACATATCTTCTTAAAATAATCTTGCATGCTAAATGTTTCTGGCAGGTCATTTTTACAACCTATCAGGTAGCCTTCAGGAATCATGCAATAAATTGTCTGCCGTTGGAAGTACTGAAGCTGCAACTGGCATTAGTAGAAGAAGCCGCTGGTCAAGAAGTCAGCAGCCACCGAATGAGTTTTCTACATATCAGGGGACTGCAATTAGAAGGTTACGTCTGCAACGCAAACTTCAAGTGCCATCCTCACGCTCTAGTAATATGTCTAGTGACTCTGGTGGCCGACAGGGGGATGATGACCCCCCATCATTCTCAAGCGAGGTAAAGTAGTAGTTCATCAAGTAAAATGCAACTTGGAACCATTACTATAATATCATGCTGAAAATTTATATACGGTTATTGCCACGCAGTTGAAAGAAGCTTCAGAAAACCAACAGACTATTGGAGGTGGTTCTGCCTGTAATGGTGATTCCGTGGTGGCCACGGTTGATGTTGTGAAACAGAAGGACCAGATGATGCCAGTTGCAGAGCCAGGCATGAGCAGTAGTAAAGCCTCCCAGGAAGCCAGTGCGAAGTCAGCAGTCACAAGCTATGGCTCAAAAATTGACTTCTTAACGGGCAAAAGAAGATTGGTGAAGGCGCTGCCACCCTCAATCCTTTCCTACGTTTCTGTAGTTAGGCTTGTAGTTGTAGTATTGTCCATAATTTTTATTAGCATCTGGAAGTGCTCTAACCGTAACCAGCGCAGCTACCTTTTCTCTCTCTTCTGTTAGCCTCCATAGTTTTTTATGCCCTTTATGGGGGGTTACAGAAAAAAAAGAAAGGTTTTTGGAAATAACAGCTTAGGATTGTGAGGTATAATATGTATGTCGTCAACGTCAATATTTAGTTTGGGCCTTGTGTATGTACTATGTACGCCCTCAGCTTCAGGAGTCCCATGTTCTTGTATAAAACAGCTTCACTGTTCATCTCCTTTTTCTTAAGGTGTTTTATGTATATGTTTTGAAATGTAGTCGAGTTCACTAGATCCTAGCCTTTTATTCTACAGCTGACAATTACTTCAAGAATTGGTGTTGATCTAACATTGTGGATGGAATCACAATGCTATATTTCTGAACCCAGATTATAGAATAGAAGTTTCTATAGCTGCGGGAATTTCGTTAATAGAAACAAGGCTGGATGCCCGTAAAGTTGATTTTTGCAACTACATATACAATTTTACAACAGTTAACATTGAACTCTTAGACCTTTTTTGATCCAATCAATGCAATTCAACTTCACCAGTGTCCCATTTCTAGTCATACAATTTCATGTTGATACGAGTGAATTTCCATCCGTGTTGCACCAACCATATTGAAGTTTGGGGATTCTGTAATTTCCACACTGCCCAGTGAATGAAAATAAAATAGCATGTAGTTTATTCGGCGGGAACATGGGCAGGGGGAGGAGATGTTATACAAATTTGGTATGCTAAGAAAAAGAAAGCCGGAATCAAATGATGGAGCTATTCCACCAACTAAAAATCCCAATATTATATGCGTTTGTAGATGAGCAAATTGGAGTTTTGTTCCAACTGTGTAATAGCAATAATTAAGTAGAGAAAAGGTAGAGAGAAGAATTGCATGGACGGCTGATTGTTGCAGTAATTAAAGTTGTGTGCAACTGCAAGGCCAAGAAGATCCATGGCGGTGCATATTGGCTGTAGTGTGAGGAAGGAAATTTGGTGGTTGAATGGCAGGCTCGAGGATCCATGGTGGTGCATATTGCCTTTATGTAAAATGTCCGATGATGACTCATTTCCACGTGTTACCCTCCTCATTAAGTAAAGTAAAGTAAAGTAAAGTAAAAGGGTTACGCTCACCTTTTCTCTCTGCTTCATTGGTGGTTAAAGTTTTCAGTCTTTCTTAGTCGAATCTTTTTTCAATTTTTAATTTATCTGAATACTTCAGTGCAGTCAGAGTGTGCAGTTGCAGCTGGGTTAGTTTACTTTAATTAAGTTGGTGAAGTATATACGTAACGCTTTCCTTTTGTGTAGAAAAGTAATAGGTTAAAATTTGGGTTTTATCTTGGTGGATGGTGGCGAGGGAGTAAAAATGTGGAGCGTAGAGAGAGATGGAGCAACCCATGTGAGAGCCACTTTTGATATTTTTTTTAAAAAAAGGGATCTTTACACGAAACGAAACTGAGTTCCAGCATCCCCACGTTTTGAAAAGGAGGGAGTCCCACGGAAGTAAGGGTAGGTGGCTAGTTGGGTAAAATATTTGGTTGAATGCAGAAAGCACAAGGAGTAGAAACATGGAGAAAGAATTTGAAGTTTGTATATTGAACTGCATGAAATGAAATGGTGATTACTCGTCATATATTAGAAATTAGAATTAGATAAGCGTAGGCTGCGTGCTTTGTGATTTGTGATTTGTGATTTGTGACGCACATATAATATAATATAGGCCTTAATGTGTGTGCCACTGCCACATCACATTCATTCAGTAATCAGTATTCGCTGCTTACTACCTTGTGATGGAAAGAAAAGAAAATGAAAAATGAAAATCCAGGTCATGCCGGTGGGTGATGTTAGGGCTTACCGGTTACCAGTTCAGCCCCCCTGCTTTCATATTTCTTCTATAAATCCGACGCCCCCTTCCCCTTGCCTTACTTTACTTTACTTGTTCCCCAATCCATGTTGTTTTTATAAATTCCTGACGCTCAATTACTCCGATATCGCACATTCGCATATTCTGCAATCCCACGCTTGGGCCCTACTTCTTCTATTCTGCTCTCTCTTCACCACTCACCACTCACGTTTTCGTTTTCTGACACCAAACCCAACATGGGTGAAGAAGCTGTTCAAGTTAAGATGGTGAATATCATCATACAATTAAGATTAACAATACATGATCAATTGGGTGCTTCTAAATTCTAATTTTATTTTCTTAGTTGTTCTAATTAACTAATAAAAGTGAGTTGTAATTTCTAAATTTTATTGTTGGACGCAGCAGGTAGAAGAAGCAAAGGTAGAAGAGACGCCTCCTCCTCCTCCTCCTCCTCCTCCTCCTCCTCCTCCTCCTCCTCCTGCTTCTCCATTCGTGCTGTTTGTGGATCTGCATTGCACTGGGTGTGCAAAGAAAATCGAAAAGTCTGTTATGAAAATTAGAGGTAGGCACTAGGTAGATGGTAGGTGTTTTAATTACTGTGTATATTTGCGATGGAGCAGAGAAATTGAATTGATGAAATATGCAGGAGTTGAAGGGGTGGGGATTGACATGGCAAAAAATGAAGTAACCATCAAAGGAGTAGTAGAGCCACACGCAATTTGCGCCAGAATCAGCAAGAAAACCAAGAGGGTGGCTAAAGTGTTGTCCCCATTACCATCAGCCGAGGGTGAACTTGTTAACTCCCAGGTACCTATTTCTTTCACTCTCCACGTAAATTACGTATACGTATTCATTAATTAATGGGTTTGGTCTGGTGAAAGGTGGGTGGATTAACGGTCGTGGAATTGAACGTCAACATGCACTGCGAGGCCTGTGCTCAGCAACTCAAGAAGAAGATACTCAAAATGAGAGGTAAAGTATTCAACTTTCATTCAACAGAATCCAATCCATCCAGATCATACCAATTAATAATTAACTAAGGATCGGAGGAAATTATTGATCAGGAGTGCAAACGGCATCAACAGAACTCAGCACGGGCAAAGTGGTGGTTACTGGAACTATGGATGGGAATAAGCTAGTGGATTATGTGTATAGACGCACCAAAAAGCAAGCCAGAATAGTTCCCCAGCCCCAGCCTGAGCCCCAGCCCCAACCCGAACCCACGCCGCCGCAAGATCAAAACAACCCACCACCGCCACCGCCACCGCCACCGCCACCAGAAGAAGCACCTAAATTAGTTGAGCAAGTGAAGAAAGAAGAGGCACCAGAGACGACTAAGGCAGAAGAGGCGGCGGGCCCCGAGACAAAGAAGGAAATATTAGAAGAACCAAAAGCGGAAACCACGACGACAGGGACAGGGGAACAACAGGGCGAGGTGAAAGCATGTGTGGATCACGCGGCGGCGGAGGGTAGTGGAGAAGCAGATAACCAGAATCAGAACCAGATTATGGATAATAATAAGATGATGGGTTCGGGCATGGAAGATCACGAAAACATGAAGAGGATGATGTATCGATATTATCAATATCAGCCACTTTACATTATCGAACGAATTCCACCCCCTCAGCTATTCAGCGATGAGAATCCCAATGCTTGTTGCATCCTATAAATTCCCGGTTCCACTCTCTATTATAAATTTACAAATCAAATGTATTGTATTGTATACTCATCTTCTTCACCCCTGTTCCTTACCTTAATTATGTCTCTCTTATGTTATACAATTTTATATTCATATACCATCAGCTCTAAATGCATGTGATTGTTCATCTTATACATATTTAATTAATTTTATCGATCTCATTAGTTCAATAGCTGTGGCATGTGATGCCCAAGCATAGATCTTCCCAATCAATTCTTTAAACAATACAAAATATATATATATATATATAGAGGTACTAGGAGAGTATAGAATTGAAATAATAATTTGAGTAAATTGGAAAAGAAAAGGAATAAGAATGAATATTATTCTACTTAAAAATGGAAATGATTGATCAAAAGTATAAAGAAAAAATAAAAAAGATCTGAATTTAGAATATAAGGGTGAATGTTTAAGAATGATTGTATGATATAATTATTTTGTTAATGTGGAAGTGGAATTAATGAGATTGGATCTAAACTGGTGGTTTAATTTGAAATAACGAGGAAATGAGAAGTGGTTAAAGTAGATGGAGCATGCAATTAGTGTTGAAAATGAAAGAAGTTGGGGAGGTTAGGTAGTAAACCAAAAAATAAACAGTATGTAGAGTTTCGAGTTTGGAGAAAGAAATCCACGTCACACTCCACTCACCACTGTCCTAATACTTAAAAATACGAATTTTAGTTTGTATGACAACATCAAAAGGTTAATGGCGGCCACGTGTTCATGTTCTGGCTCGTCCTGATTTTGGCTTTTTTGGTTATTGTGGTAAGAAAAGATGCATTGGATGCTGCTCTCTTAATTGGTTTCTGTGTATTATATATAATTTAAATCAAGCGTCCGTTCCAAGTTCCAAGTTCCAACGTAGGATTAGGACGGTGATCACCATCTTTTGATTTGTAACACTAACAGCAGTAACTGTGTACAGAAACAGAAGTGAGGGGATTGCAGTGGGAGGAGATAATTGAATTCCCAAAAGGGAGAGGGTGACGCTGCTTTCCACTCTTCCAACTGGATCACTGTCCTGTCACTCTGCAATACGTTCCTCGTCATCCAATTCCCATACATAAAGCCTAAAGCTGACCACTTTTCCAAAGCTAATCGAACCAATGGGCATGGGGTGCCGCTGCGCTATTTAACCCCTCTAATCTAATCACTAATCACTAATCACTCTGCTCACTGCTAGCTAGCTCCAGAGGTGGCCACAGAAATCTATGCATATGGCTAAGTTGCACATAGTTCCAGCCGACACCAGATATTCATATAATGTGGAGCCGCAGTTGGTGGAGATGATGGTTCCCCTTTACTCTCACGGTTGCGCCAACAAGGTCCACAAGGCGCTCTCCCATCTCAAAGGTCAACTTAAAACTTAAAACTTAAAGGGGAATTAAGGGCCAAGGGGAAATGGGATGGGCATTGAATTTCACATTGCATATTGCAGGGATATATTCAGTTAATGTGGATTGCAATCAGCAGAAAGTGACGGTGTGGGGAATATGCAACAAATACCAAGTGCTGAGCACTGTGAGGAGCAAGAGAAAAGCGGCTCGGTTCTGGAACCACGAAACAGAACAAGAAGCTGACAACAGCGGCCCAGTAGTCCCTCCTCCAGCTCCTCCTCTGAGCTTCAGGCCTCGTTTTGCCGTTCGTTCCCTTAGCTTGAAACTAGCGTGCAAGAAGGTCCTCAATCTCACCACACCCAGATCATACTCCTTCCGGAGGAGCATATAGCTACCAGCTACCTATATATATGTTTCTTTTCTAATTTCTAATTTATTTCTAGTCTGCACTACTCTACAGTCTTCTACATGCTATTGCTCATCAATCCTTCCCCTTCTTTGCCCATCTTCCAACACATGGGGATTATAGTTTCAATCTATTCTTTTACTACTCTTACTCTTCACTTCAACTCATTAATTAATTATAATTACTCCAGATCGATTTACAGCACTACCAAAATTATCAAGTTGAGAACGAACGACCTGCACAATCTTAAACTTATATCAACCATCGAAAAAAAAGAGGTAGTTAGAGACCAGATTAATTCTTTTTTTTTTACATATTTTATAAATAATTAAAATTTTCATTATCCATCTAGTTAAACTTTTGAGTTTAATAGTGATTTAAATTTGTATTAATAAATGATTAAGTTTATTCTAATCTATGGCTCAAAAGAACTAAGTTCACTGTGATTTAATATGTTTAATCAATTTATGTAGCTGACCTTCTCTATTACGTGGTGTTGTGGTGTAGTTAGTTATAATATCAAGACACTGAAAATCTCTCATTCAAATATCTCTACTAATTTCTAAATATAGCAAAAACTTGAGTTTCAACCTTCATTTTTTCTAAAGTTAATTATACCCCTCATATTGATATATCTTACCCGACTAGCATAATTAATATCAATGATATATTTAATGTTGGATACGTTAGCTATATATATATATATAATATAATGCATATCAAAGTGACATACCTAATATGAAATATATATATAATTTATATACTTATCATTAGGAATTAATTCGTATAGGTGGCAATCATAAGATTTAAACATATTCCCTCCCAATTTATCCCAGTTCTTTTGGTTCAATGAGTCATCCATAATGGTTAAGAAAACTACAATATTACTTATACTAAAATCTTCGATTCGAAAACTTTTTATTGGTGATATACAATATTCAAATATCTAGTGTCACTGATATACTTTATATTAGGTGTATTATCTATATCAGTAATATAATTTATATACAATAGATCAATTATTTATACCTAATATAAAATATATCGCAAATTAAATTGAGGTAAATGAATTTTGTAATATAATTAAAAAAATGTTTAGCATATTTCAAAATTAAAAAGTTGCTGCCATTGACAAATATTTTTGTTAGATATTAGAAATACCCAAACATTGTACTAAAAAAACGGATACAGAGTCAATTTTTTAAAATTATAAACGGATTAATCCAGTCGGGTATGGGTAGAAATAAGGAATTTTGATTTTGTTAAAGAGGAGGTAGAAAGGAAATAGGGGATAAAGTTAGGGGCCAAAAAGTAAAATAACGGAACGACCGAAAATTCTATTCCAATTTCGAGGCAGAGGCAGAGGAAGAGAGTTGGATGGCAATTGCGAGAAGAGAACACAGAGATTTTCTAGTTTCCGTCCCTGAGAAGGTGGAAGAGGACACCGCACTGCCACCTCTTACTTCATCCCCTGCTCCACTTCACCATTCTGGTTCTGCTTATTTCTTCCTTCTTCTTCTTCTTCTTTTTAATTTCTGCGCCACGGTTTCCACATCGTCCTTGTTTCATTTCCCTAAAAAAAAAATCTCTACTTTTGCGATTTATACCGTTCTTTCTGGTTCTTTGTATGTAGGAATCTTGAATGCGACTCTTATGGACTGGTGATGTTCTATCTTCTTTTGGTTGATTTGGTCTAATAACTCGTCGATTTCACCAATTAGCTTGCTCCTCTTCTACAATATGAACATGGGTTTTGCTTCTGTTGGTACTGGTATCGGTAATGGAGGATCTTCATCATCCTTTTCCAATTTATCACCTTTGGCGCCCCCTTTTACTCTTGAACGTTTGGTTACCAGACCTATTTCAACCCCACTTGTTGATATGACAGAACCATCGTTTGGGGTTGGGGTTCCCCTGAATTGGCACCCTTCCAGCTCCCAAACCTCAGGACTTGATTTCTTTCTCAACCCCAGCTCCGAATTTGATTGGTTACCCTTATCTAGTGGGTCTAAATACCCAAGGTCGCAGGCTATGGAGCCTGCTGATAACCGTGGACCTCTTTTCGGTTGTTTTACGATGTCCTCAACTGACGCCTCCTTGTATGGTGAGACCTCTGGCGGTCTAATAACCAGTATTGGCAAAGCAAAACCCTACTATCCTTCCTATGCCTCGACTTCATGTAACAAAGGTTGCCCTACGGTGATCGTTGATCATCCAAGTTATGATCGGCTATCTAACTCCCATGTTGCTACATTCGACGAGCCCCCATCCACCACTTGTGGATCTAGAGGCTCTGAGAGATCAGTTGAAGAGGCTTTAAATTCTATTGATATGCTTGATCGGAATAAATTCAACGAGCTTGTAAGAGAATGTCCAAATGCAGAATTATTATTGGAGCGTAACCTTAACATTGAGCCGGTTAAGAATTCAAGAACATCTAACATAGATGCTCATTCTGCATTTCCAGGATGTCACCCTAAAACTAGGACACTACCTTTGAATCTCGCTACAAGTTCTCAGAACAACTGTCAATTCCTAAAAAATGCTCCATATCAAGAAATATTGACAGAGCAAGATGATAGACTAAGTGTGACTACAACAATTGTCAATTCTCCTGCTACTTTTTCCATCAGACCACCTGTTGTCAGCACTGATTCTTTTGTTTGGAACATCGGTCCATGTAATATTTCAGATTATGGATATGATTCCTCTGAAGAAAAACTTGGTGGCAATGACCTTTCGACTGGAAAGGAGTTCCTTCCGGTTAATTCTGAAAGCAAAGCATTCTTTAGTACAGAGAACCATGGCACATGTATAGATAAAAATGATCCTGTAGTTACCGAGTCCTCATTAACAAAAATTCACAACTTACCAAATAATATACATGCTGCTAAGGATTCACCAGATCGTATATTGAAGACTGGAATGGGGCTTCATATTCCTGATGCCAGTCCCCATTTTAGTTTGGACCTTAAAACTATTGAAACTGCTAAGGCAATTGAAAGCTCCTCCGAAAGTTTTGATCAGTACAACCTTTCAGCAGTAGACTCACCTTGCTGGAAAGGTGCTCCAGTTAGTCGTATTTCTCCTTTTCAAGCTTTTGAGATTGTTAACCCAAGTCGTGTGAAGAAAGTAGAAGTTTGCAATAGCGTGAATCTCCCATTGCCTCAAGTACCCACTTCTACTGCTGAGGATACCGTGAAAGTCTTCGTTCATGAACCAAATGAAAGCACCATAGGTAGCCGTCTGGAGAAAGGTGCAACATCTTCTCCAAAGATGCCTTCAGTTGCTTGTTCCTTGCTTGCAGAACATAAAACTATTGATTCTGGGAAAGTAGGAGATTTTTATTCAAAAATGAGCTGCTTCCATCCAGCCATCAATAGCATCCAGAAACCAGTGGTAGATGGTGGTGAGTGCGATTCTTCCTGTTGCACGCCAGAAAATAATTTTAAGTATAATTTCATGTCCGGAATAAGGATTGCACCTACAAGTTGCATGGAAAAGCATGCAGATGCAAAATTAAATAGTGGCAACTCCTCTGAAGATGGTTTGAATCATACGTCACGTGATGCTGCAGAACATGTCCAGAATTTGCCTTCTGAGCTAGCAAAAGAATATCATGAAGAATCGGTCTCGAAAATAGATGTTCAGATTCTGGTTGATAAATTGCATAGTCTATCAGAGTTGCTCCTTTCATATTGTTCAAATGGGTTGGATGCATTGCACCAAAAAAATGTCGAGTCCCTTGAGACTGTGATGAGTAACCTTGATACGTGTATAAATAGCGTTCGACCACAAGGTTCTCTCTCACCTGAGGAAATGGCTTCACAAAACCTTGGACAGTTTCATCAGCTTCATTCAGTATGTTATGTTTACTATGTCTACTTTCTTCTCCGTTAAGTTCAGGAAGTGAATAAATTAAAAAACCAACGGATGAAAATCTAGTAGCAGGGTTATCATTTTTCTGTTAAAAAGAATGGAAAAATGCAAAGATATCACAGTGTGCTCATACAACGTAACATCCTATATAGGTTAGGTTCTCGTTGATTATTTATATACTCATCATTTAAAAATAACCTTCCAACTTTTTTGCAATCTTTTGCTAGATTGATATGTATCTAATTCCTTAATTCCAACAAAGATAAACCTTTGAAGGATATTACTTTCTTCTTGCTGATACTAGATGAACGAAATAGTTTGTTTGGTTTTAATTTATTACTGTGGATTCCTCATCGAAAGTTCATGTTATCCTTATATTTTAATAAGTTTCTCATTCTTTTGAGAGTGGTGGCAGAAGTTTGAGGTAGGTGTGAATGCTATGACTTGGGGTAGTTTGAGACGCAGGATTTTTAGTTTGTCATCTGCGATTGGGTTGCCTTGTGATTTTTCAATTTAGTATAGCATTTAGTAATTCTTCATTTTGATATTATGTTTACTCTTTCTCCCTTTCTTCCTTTATTAAGTCATTTACAATATATCAACCTAGTGTATGCCTCCCCACTATTTGTTTTATTTTTGGAGAGCTATTTCGTTTAGTCTGTCTATAACCTTTGACAATGCTTAAGGATTCACTGCAATGTAGCAATGCAAACTATGATTATATAATATACTTTTTTATCGGCATTTCCAGGAGGTGGGAGTGCTCAAATCCTATATGAAAAGGACTGAAGGTGCAAATTTAGAGTGTTCATTAAAAAATCGGAATGGCATCGAGAAAAAGAATCAATACATATTGTCCGTCAAAAAAGACAAAGAAGATGCTGACTCTCCTTATCTGAGGAATGGCCTTGACCCGATGAAAGAAGATAGCATAACCCAGGTAAGGTATCTATTAGGGTGACAATGGCAAATCGTTCTCTGTTTAGTGGAAGCGTGCCGAGATAAATTGACCTCTGGCAACATACAAAGAATGATATCAACTCACATCATTATCACATTTTTTAGGCTCTCAAGAAGGTTCTGTGTGAAAACTTTCGTGATGAAGAAGGAGAAAATCCTCAAACTCTCGTGTACAAGAACCTATGGCTTGAGGCAGAAGCTGCATTATGTGCCTCCAATTTAAGAGCTCGTTTTAATAGTGCAAAGTTGGAAATGGAGAAACATGAACCACCAAAAGTGATAAGTAAGTTTTGATTTTACAACTTTTCCCGTACGGCATTTTTGTTTTCGCCTGTCGGCTTAAAGTTCACCTTAGATTAATTTTTATGCCAGAAAATGCCCAAAATCAGGATGAGCTACCTGTTCCTGATACATCCAAGACTAAAGTTGGTTCAGAGCCACATGCTTCCATCAAGACTTCTCCTGTTGCAAGTGTATTTAGTCAGGCAGCAGGGGATGTGATGACTAGATTCCATATTCTCAAATGCCGAGATGATGAAGCAAAACTTAGGGATGCTGAAAATTCAGGAACACTATCTGATTTTAAGGTTTCTGTTGAACAAGACATGGTTGAAAAAGACAAAAAACGACCTGCAGTCCCATATATCAAAGACATGGATTTTCCCTTCCCCACCTCAAAGAATGAGTCTGGGCCTGCTCTTCCACCCGCTTCCCCCACCTTGAGTTGGAGCAACCATGTAGATGATGATGTCATGTCCAGATTTCAAGTTCTGAAATCTCGAGATGAGTGCATAAGTTGTGTATCCGGAAAGGTAAGCTCCAATTCCAATAACATCGATGAGGTAGTAGCAGCTAAAAGGGATACGGATGCTATAGGTGTCTCAATGAAACATCATCCTGTTGCAGATAACGATGGAAAAGATGTTGATAATTTAGATGCTTCAGTAATGGCCAGATTGGATGTCCTTAGGAGTCGTGGAAACAACATAAGCTCGACCGCTGCTGGAGAACAATTAGAGGAGGTCGAGGTAGCGTACCAGTATGATGGTGCGAGCAAGAGAGATTATTGGTCCAGAATGAGAGGAGGAGGTTTGAGCGTTGAAATGGAACCTCCTCCCGGTGTCAGTGCAAAAGACAACTTAACTAGGAACGGGAAGGAAAGTAGAAGGCATGTTGAGGGCAAGCATCTTGGTGGTGGTTCTGATGGGTCCTCATCGGACTGGGAACATGTTCTTTGGGGGTGACTGAGTGTTGTATGGTATTGGCTGCTTGTAATGAACCTTTTGTAAATGCCTCCATTATACTTTTTGATTTCTGTTGAATGTTTGAATGAACTGTCTGTTTGACTCAGATTCTCTGCAGCTCCGGAGCAGTACTATAAGAATCGGTACAGTACTATAACAATCATCCCTTGTGTACATGATTGTACATGCTTCTATAGGAACGAAATATTTTGATTAGTACATTTGCTCATGTAATCTTACTATTGAAGGAGCCATTTTTATTGTTCTGTCTAGATCGTCCTCGTTGTGCAGCACAGCTTATAAATCATATATCCTTTTTGAAATTACTTGACTTGGGCAACTGCAAGCGTTTGTTATTGATCACCAAGTCATAAAAGACGATTCACAAACTAAAACCAGACGAAGAGGGAGGATTGAAGCTGCAGGAGGGAGGAAATGAATATTAGTGTTTAGTTTGGATGTTGAACATAATACTAATACATGGAAATGGATTCACAAGAATTGAATATAATATATAATTGGTATGATGGAAGGCGGCAAAAGTGATAAAAGGGGAAAAAGATAGTGATTTCAATGAAAATAGAGGATAGTTTATATTGCAACGAAAGGTAAAGATGTACAAGACAACCCGGGGAAGTTGGTGGAAAGTGATGTGTGTGATTGTGGAAGGGAAGGGGGGAAGGGAGTAAAACAAAAAAAGCTAATGCAGAGTGGAAGGCATGTTGATGTTGTTGTTGTAGTAGTGCCTTGAGTATTCCCAGAGTGGATTGGTATGCGAAGCACTGCAATGGAACGACCAGTGGTCGCATGGTGCTCTCGAATCACACACGTAACAGAAACACTGCATTCAACACATTTCTGATATCAGTTTTCACCATCCCAATTAACACAACACATTTTCAAAAGAATAAAATTTTCTTACCATCGTGCAGCAACTCTGGTGAGGGGTTGTGTCGAAGGGGAATTTGACACACAAATACCTAGCGTGTGGGTAGTCTCTACAGGCCACCTACCATAAGCAAAAAGCCAGAGTCTGAAAGTCCAAACTATATAAAAACGTTTATTTTATTGTTTCAGAAAGGAAAACACAAAGAAACAAAGACAAGGGTGAATACCTGACCCTTCTCCCCCACAATGGAAAGTTCAGAGTCAGTGTCCTTGGAAATTGAGGGGTCGGGGGAGTGGAAGGGGTCAAAGTCTAACACGTAACAATCCTCCCTCTCGTCGAAACGCTTCAAATCCACGACATTTTTTACGCACAAAATAGATCGGAGGGGGGAATGATGCTCCCCTACTTGCATTCTACCATTTATCATCTCTCTCTCTCGCCCTTTCACTTTCGACCCACTCATTTCACGATCACCTCTGCTCTTCTACTTGTATTTTTTAACCTATTTTATATTATTTTCACTCTCGACCTACTTACTACTACTTACTTACTGCCACGGCCCGCCAACATTCCAGCCTTGGCCCATATACCAAAATGGCCCAATTAAAATAAAAGTCGTGCTAAGTGGTAACTACTCCTAGTCCTACATTGATTATTCTTTCTTTATACAGGTAAGTTGGCAAGCTGGTTAGGTTAGGCGAGATGGTAAACCATCCCACTGCACCAAATCCCGCACCCTACTAAAATGAAAATTCCATATTTGAATTCTATCACGGAAAAACTTAGAATTTTAATTTTTAAATGTGCATATATTTGTTTTTATTAAGTTTGACACTGGTTCGGATAATGTATTTATTCATTCATTCTTGATGTTTCCTCTTCCCATACTTCTTGTCACACTTTCAATAATTCTCATTTCCAACAAAAGATTCTATCAAAATAAACTATTTTTTAGAACTCTTACTCTCTTATTAATCTTAACCACACCCTTCACATTAAGTCATAATATAAAGACCAGTTATTACAAAAAATAATCAATATTTGAATCTTGAGCATAGTTCAATTGATTTAGACATCTATCTCCGTCCAAAAAGTCATGAGTTCGAATCTCCACCAACATGTCGTATTTGGAAAATGAATTGAGTTATAAAAACCTTAATATTGATTTCAACAATATACTTATCATATTATTAATAAGTGATGACAAATTTAATAAATAGAGATAAACATATCAGGAACATTAATGTAGCCAATCAATTTTTTAAGATCAACTAATTAAATGGTATGAATCATTAAAATAAGAGACATAAAAGTCAAAGGTCACCAACTCTTGGATAATTAAAAAAATTAAAATAAGATGAATTAAACTGTATATAAACAAATTAAAACTATTAATCAATGATTAATAATGTATTTTCAATTGTTTTTTTTTTCCTATTTTTCTTTTTTAACTCTGTGTTGTAGATATGGAATAAATTCAATGCCATGCCAATATGAATTGTCAAAAAGATGGGTTCCGAGTCTGGACACTTATTTTGTCCAAAAGGTACGTTTTCTTCGACTTCAATTAACCTAATTTCTACATCAGAACTCTCAAGAAAGACATATAACCAACTCTTTTTAAGGCTTATAAAATGTGGATTAAATTAAAAGTTTAGTGCATGAACCTTTTCCTTTCTATTTCTATTTAATAACTCTATGAATTTAATAATGCCGGGTAGATCTTTAAACTTTCAATTTTGGTTTTAATATAACTCCTAACATATTTAATTTTTTAAATTTAATGAATCTATTATACATAAAATTGAATTTATTGTAGAGTACTACCTTACACTTTGGATTTTTAAGCTTAATTAATTTTAAAATTTAAAAAAATTGTTGATTGGGTCAAAAATTTATTAAATACAAAATTGAAAGTTAGAATGAATCAAATACTTTTCAAAATTTGGGACATAATTAGACACAAAATTAAGTTGAACCTAAATGTTTGGGGGTTAAATTTGTAATTTACCTTATTATCTTTTAATCTCAACCAAACACATTACACAGCTCCTAAAAAAGTTAAAATTGAGAAATAGGAAATACACAGGTACATAAACTTGTGCGTGTGGCAACAAAAAGATGGGTTGAACTTTGAGAATGAATGTTTATAAACGTCCAGTGAAAATATAAAAACAAGGATTGGATATGAGACCTATGAAGGGGTGGAGATAATTATAGAGTTACCTCACAAAATTAATTGACAAGGAACAAAGTAATTCAGGTTTCTTATCCTTGATAAAAAAAAAAATATGAAATTGAGAATGAAATTATGAAAGCTTAATTAGTATGCTATGAGGAGGCATGGTGGGCAGGTCAATAAGATTCGAGGTCATATGCAGAGGACCCACTCACCAACTTAGTTTGGAATTGGGCATCCTACCATGAGAAGACAAGTGTGAGGTTGTGGGGGCGAGTGCGGTTGGTGGGTGATGTGCCATTCCTCCCTCCACTGCAAATCAATTCACTATAAGAAAACGCATTGCCAGTTACAGCTACCATTACCATTACCATTAAGCAGTTGCAGCAGAGCACTTGCATTTGGGTGAAAATGGGCTCCACCGCCGCCCAAACCCAGACGCAGATCACCCCGACCCAAGTTAGCGACGAGGAAGCCCACCTGTTCGCGATGCAATTGGCCAGCGCCTCGGTTCTTCCGATGGTGCTGAAGGCCGCCATTGAGCTGGACGTGCTTGAGATCGTAGCCAGAGCTGGGCCCGGGGCTCTGCTCTCCCCCTCCCAAATCGCCGCTCAGCTTCCGGCGGTCACAAACCCTCACGCGGATGTCGCACTGGACCGCATCTTGCGCCTCCTCGCCAGCTACTCCATCCTCACCTGCTCCCTCAGAACCCACCCCGATGGCACACCCCAGAGGCTCTACGGCCTCGCCCCTGTCTGCAAGTTCTTGACCAACAACCAAGATGGCGTCTCTATTGCCCCGCTTTGTCTCATGAATCAGGACAAGGTCCTCATGGAGAGCTGGTAATTGTGATTCGGATTCCCCTTCTCTTTCCATCCATCCATTCTAATCAAATCACTATGGTGATCCTAGTTTAAGATCTTTTAAGTTATATTCGGACTAGTATTTTTAGGAGTAATGTTATTTGTGCAAAGTTATAAAACCTCCATGTTTTTATATGAAGACGGTCAATCTTAGACATCCAAATTTGACTAAATTGTAGAAAGACTTTAAAAATCAAAACACCCATTCATACGATAGTATGAAAATGTGTGGTTAGGAAGTTGTGCTCTGTAATTTCCTCTCCATTAATGCTTAGACAGAGACACTTCTAATTGGTGTGTGTTTCTGAATGAAATATGAAGGTACCATTTGAAGGATGCAGTAGTGGAAGGAGGGATTCCGTTCAACAGAGCATACGGAATGACGGCGTTCGATTACCATGGAACCGATCCCAGATTCAACAAGGTGTTCAACAGGGGAATGTCGGAGCATTCGAGCATCACCATGAAGAAGATTCTGGAGAGCTACAAAGGGTTCGAAGGGGTTTCTTCGGTGGTGGACGTGGGCGGTGGAACCGGAGCTGTTCTGAACATGATCGTTTCAAGGTACCCTTCTATTAGGGGCATCAACTTCGACTTGCCTCACGTCATTCAGGACGCTCCTCCATACCCAGGGGTCCAGCACCTTGGGGGCGACATGTTTGTGAGCGTCCCAAAGGGGGATGCTATTTTCATGAAGGTATTTTATTCACTTACTTCTTGTTCTTAATTAATTAATTAACTCCATGATTAATTTTGAACCGTGGCAGTGGATCTGTCACGATTGGAGTGACCAGCACTGCTTGAAGCTGTTGAAGAATTGCCACGACGCGCTGCCGGAGCATGGCAAGGTGATCGTGGCCGAATGCATTCTCCCCGTGGAACCAGACACCAGCCTCGCCACCAAGGGAGTCGTTCACATCGATGTCATAATGCTGGCTCACAACCCCGGAGGAAAAGAGAGAACCCAGAAGGAATTCCACGAATTGGCCAACGCCGCTGGATTTCAGGGCTTCAACCTCCACTGCTGTGCTTTCAACACTTATGTCATGGAATTTCTCAAGACTGTTTAGTTTAGTTTATACGCCTACCTCCCTCATCTTTTGGGTTTTGCTTTTCTACTGTTTGCAATAACTAATCTTTCGGACTGCTCTATAACTTGTGTGATTCCGGTTCATGACCAAACATAATGGCAGATTGGCACCATAGAATATAGATTCCTCTAATCTCTGCTATAAAACCAATCCCATTAATAATCTTTGGTCACCTTCTCTTGATTTCGTTACTCCTTCCAGGTTTCACCTGGTTTCTCAAACAAGCTTCAATTCAATAGTTGAGTTGTTGCTGGTTCTCATGCTTTATGATGCAGACGAGACGATGAAGAGTGGCAATCTCAATCCCTTTCTTTCAAACTTTTATGGCCTATAAGATGACTAAAACTTGAGTGCTAATTTAATTGAATAATGAATGTGCGGCTCTTTTAGCTACACCATTTGATTTTGCTCTAAAATTCTTCCAACTTAAATGCACATACAATACAATATTTTCCACACTGTCTCATGAAAGGAATGCTTAATTAAATAGGAATTTGTCTATAGCTAAGTTACACATGGGCTTGGTTGGGCCAACCCAACCTCTAATAAGCAAGCCCATGTGTAAAGCGTACTCATTTATTTATTTAAATTTTGAATCGATTTATTATATATCAACTTTCTAAAATATTTTAACAGTTTTTAAAAATAAAATTTTATTAAGATTTGATAGATTAATATTTTCTGTCCATTTTTTGTTCCTATAAAATTATTCAAGTTATAAATTCTCTCTTATTCTTTTAGTTTTTCTAATTCTTTTATTCACTATAATTCTATAATATATGAAGGATGAGTTATCAAGTTGACCTAGTCAAACTATAACTTGATTAGGCCCCCTTTGGCCCATGGACCTCTGGATGAGGTCAAGTGTGATGGAGCAGCCCAATAACATAAGGGTGGCCAAGTTTTGTACTAGAAGAAATGAAAAAAAAAAAAAAAGGGGGTTTTATAGATAATTGCTTCCTGGTACTAGTAAAATATAATTAATTATGGATATACTCTCACAAGAGATAACCCAGATTACAAGTTGAGTATGAAAGGAATTTAATTGAAACAACATAGAGATTTAAAACATAAAGTTTTTATTGAAATGGAAATGGAAGGTTGAAAAGCGTGTAAAAAGTAGATAGTGGATATTAATTAGAATTAGAAGGATTTTGAAAGAGTTCCAAGCAATGGTTCTGATCCAAGTTTCTGCTCCAAAACTTGTTGTAGTACTCGGTGTAGGTGAAGGGTCTGTATATGGCGGGAGACGCATGATTGTTGGTGAGGGGTGGGGCGGGGGCGATGAGGGCGTCGTCGTAAGGGCACAGGAAAGAAGCAACCGACAGCCTTGGCTTGTCCACATTAACAACCGCCCGGTGCCACACGCTCTTGTAAACGCCATTGCTCAATGCCTGTGCATGGGCTTAAAGATGTTAATAATAAATAGAATTAAATATTAATGGGTGTAGAGTGTATAGTGTAGAGTGATACCTGCAGCTGGTCGCCAATGTTGATGACAAAGGCATTGGGGTGGGGATTGACAGCCACCCAGTTGCCATCTTTGAGAACTTGGAGTCCCGCAACGTGCAGGTCCTGAAGTAGAATAGTGAGGGCATTGGGATCCGTGTGGCCCGGGAGTCCGTACGTGAGTTCCGGCTGGGGACACGGCGGGTAATAATTCACGGCCATGTGCTGCCCCTGCTCCCCCAGCACCTTCCTTATGTACTCTTTCTCCAGCCCCAGGCTCTCCGATATCACCTCTTCTATTCTGTACCCAAGTTCCCGTACCTCCACGCAGTAATTACTCACTATTTCCCTGTCAACTCTCAACTATCAATTTTACTTTTACTTTTACCTTTACTTTTCTAATCACACCCACCCTTTCAATCTTTAAAAATCAAAACTTGACTATTTCCTTTTTCTTTTTCTTCCAAACCAATCAAAGCTTCATATTTTATTAATCTGGGACAGAATAAAAGGCGTAATGACATCAAATTGAAATGAAAGGCATTGATTACATTACGATTCTTCTTTCATTTTTCCTAAAAGTATTAAATTATGGTTAACGTATCAATCGGGAATCGATATCGAAACAAGCTTGAATAAAATAAAATAAATAATAGCAGTATCCATCAAGGATGGCGTGTTTCATTGTTTGCCATTCGATGATAGGGATGCTTACGTCAACGCGGTTCAGACGATGACGTCACTAAATATGGATTATTTGATGGGCTAGGACTTACAGAGCGGTGCCGTCACCGCCGTCCATTTTGATAGATTATCTTTTTACCTAGAGGACTCCACAAAATTAGAATTTTCAAATACACGTGGACCCATTTCTACTGTCGGAGTCAATGGTCGTTGTCCATTTTCTCCCCCCAAATTCTGAATCAGAAATCCTCTTTCCGAATTCATGATTCAATAGACACACAAAATGAAAAGAAAACGATTCCTTCATCTTCAAGATCGAACAAGTTGTACGAATCCCACAATTATTTTTAATTCAATTGTTTCACAATTTTTCTTCTTGCAAAATAACAAAATATCAACATTTCTTTTGTATTTCATCAGTTATCATTTCTTCTCCACCAAAAATTTGACGAAAAACAGGTCGTTTCTGAATTCTAAGTGTGTGGCCGTACGAGTGAAATTGAAAGAACCAATAATATATATCCACGTCAGATACAACCATCATATCATCTAAGAATCCCAGCCGTCAAACTTACGGTTGTCGAACGATAAGGTTGATGAAAGATGGTTGAGAAATTGGGTGGAGGGGAGGAATAAGAAAGAAGATGAAAGGGGGAAACTAAAAAGGGTTGGGAAGTGCCTCCTATACCCCTATGCTACATATCCTCCTTTGTTTATTTAATTCTTTTCCATATTCTAATGATTCACTTTTTTAAAAAAGAAAGAAAAAAGAATTTTGAGGGTTCATTTAAAAAATATGATATACAGTTTATACAGTTGGAAACTTCCATGTACGGATTTATTCTTATAAAAATATAACAGATTCAGACAAACAGACAATTTAGTTCAGACATATTTTATATTAAGAATTTGAAAATATATATCAATATAAAATTATGAATATATATAATTTAACGGGTTAAAGTATATATTATAGAAAAAAATATATTGATTGAGTTGAATAAAAGTAAAACAAAGGAAAAAAAAAAGTGTTAATGAGGAAGTAGAAAGAAAAAAAAAGGGGGGAAATGAGGTAACCTGAAGGAAGGAGGGTTTGATGGCCAATGAGGGATGTAGTGATGGAGAGGATGGCAGTGGAGTCTGAGGTAATCCCTCCAGTTGTGGAACTGCTCCTTCCGGACATTGAAGCTTGTGGACAGCCTGACGGTCTTGGAGGGATCGTCGGAATACAGTTTCAACTTCTCCTCCACCGGCAACGCAAAGAACTCATTCCCCACTTCTATCATTCTCTCCACTACTTCTGCCCTCACTCCGTGATTGATAACCTTCAATTAATTCACCACACAACATTATTAATTAATTAAAACACCCAATCCATTATATACAAATACCCATTAATTGAATTACCTGGAAAAAGCCGTAAGACTTGCAGGCTTCCCCCACTTCCTGCACCACCCTACTTCTGTCGCCGCATCCCAAGTCGATGATCGGAACGTTCTCGCAAGCACTCACTTCCGACAGCCGAGGCCTCTCGGATTCCGGCCTCGCATATTTTTCCGGCAAGTTCTCGTACCGGACGCCCGAAGACAGCACTTTGATGTCCATTTAATTATTTTTTGTATATCTATCCGGTGCTGCTGCTGCATCAATTATTAGCTCTACCAAAGTAAAAAAGATATGTGGGAGAGAGGCTCAATCCTGATTCCGCTTTCCCCCCTTTACTTACTCTTCAACCTCACCTTCCACGAACTTGTGTCTTCACACTCCTCACCACCAACAATGCATACATATATATATATATAAATAATAAATAATATATTTTGATAATACAACATTTTCACTGCGGTGTGAGATTTGAATGGACCTCCACAACCGTATTGTCTATACTATGTTCAGATTGACAAATTAGGTCTAGGATTAAATTTTGAGAAGTTATTTAGTCCAATTTTTTAAATAAAATTTGTACTAGTGCTGACCATAATTTATTTTCTCAAAAGTTTGAGTTTCAAATTTCTCATTCAAAACGAGAAAAAAATAATAATAAAGAGAAGATGATTGGTTATTCGCGAACAATGTGACGAAGATAATATATTCTACCATTAAATGCATCACATTTGTTTAATATATTCACATATTTTGTTAGTATTCAAGTAGCATGTTTCTCCCTATACTATTTTCACCATTTGTTTAAACAAAATAAAAATAAAAAGAATAGTGTTAGCACATGTCTGAATCTACTAGAAATAATAAATTAATGACAACTTGATTTTCAATTAAAAATATTTGAAAAACTTTTTTATTGAAAATAGTTAATTGAGAAAAATCAATACATTATAGGTAAATGTTCAAAAAGTTTTTAAACTTAGGACAAAATTAAAATTTTGATTATTTTAATATTTTTATAAAAATCGTCATAGGTGCAATCCTTCAATTCCGTGATTTTTGACTTACAGAAATAAAAAAATAAAAAAAAAAGTTCAGTACGATATAGTTGTATTATAATACTTATTAATTACACATGCTTGTGTTACTTTAATCCCTTTTCTTTTACCATTTTCAAACCTATCAATTATCTTTTGCCGCCATTTATAGACTAATAATGTCAACATTATATTGCGGATTCAGCCCACTTTTATTTTTAAAAAATAAAACAGAGAAGAAGAAACTACGAACAGAAATCTAAGGCAAATTGATCCCTTTATCTACGTTAGGGATCATCGAAAAATTACCACCCCAAACCATTGAGTTAGCACTTTTCGAAAGATTGTTGGATTTGTAAGGAGTGCAAACAAAGTCTCACATTGGTTAGAGGAGAGAATGATCATGGATATATAAGAGAGGACAATTATCTTCATTGGTACAAAGTCTTTTGGGTGAAACCAAAAGCAAAGCCGTCCGAACTATGTCCAAAGTGGACAATATCATATCATTATGAAGGTACACGGGATACTTGGGGTACTATTGTCCTTAACAGGTGGTATTAGAACCATGAAAAACCTAGTTGTGTGGGAGAGGAATCCTTGGGGTTGAGCAAGAGTGATAGGTGAACCTAATAGTCATTACGGAACTTGTAGATGAATCTCTAAATTGGACAAAAATTACTCGTAGTGGGGAGCGCAATGACATGCTCTGTGCTTGGGTGACGAGCAATCCCTATCAAGTCGGGGTAGATTGATAGGAAGCCTATCACAGTCGGGTAGACTGACAGGAAGAATGAGGTATCTTTGTTCGAAGGGAGGAGATTGAGGATGCAGTAGAATGACACCAGGTGTTCTCACAATGTTGGTTCGTGTAGCAAGTGATCTATCTAGAAATGCTAGATAGAAGTAGGCTATCATTGACAGCCGGGAGTAGATGAGTGCATGAATATTCAAAGCAAGATACAAGTGGCATTTTGTTCGAGGGGAAGATTGTTGGGTTTGTAAGGAGTGCAAACAAAGTTTCACATTGATTAGGGAAGAGAATGAAAGACAATTATGTCCATTGGTACGAGATCTTTTGGGTGAAACAAAAAACAAAGTCATGCGGGCTATGCCCAAAATGGACAATATCATACAATTGTGGAGATACGTGAGATACTCGGAGTATCATTGTCCTTAACGTGCGATTGCATGTGCCAAATGATTTGCATCCCTTTTGATGACACATTCAAATACCTTTCCAAATTCAATCAAATTTGTTTCCATAAAAATTGGAATTCCATGTGGATTTTGAAGATTCCTGGGACCTTCTAACATAGTCTCATAGCTTCCAACTGCTTGATACTAGTTTTTGTCCGGACAATACATTTTCCAGCAAACACGATTCAAGAATTGAAGACAGTTGGCGGATTCAGCCGACTCAAATAAATTAGATATATATAATTTAATTTATCCCCATAATTGTGAAATTAAAAAAGAACAACAAAATATCAACATTAATGTCTATTCTTAGAGTGGGTTGGGAAGCTCAAAATCATAGAAAATTCTATGGATTAATCATATTTGACAAGTTAAAATTTTGATATCACTTTGATTGTGATATTTTTATAAAATCACGCATTCTATCATCATTCTCAAACGCACCCTTAATATTGATATGTGATTTCGGTAAGGATACTTTTCTTCATCATCGAAGAGTAAGTTGGTAGTTATTTAACGTGCTATAAAGAGAATCAAAGATTGGCATATAAAATAAACAGATAAAGAATAGTTAGAAAATAATTGTGGCCCCTAAAATTTACTTCCAATTGGATCCCTAAAGACTCACTAATTTTTATTGTAACTCAATTTTTTTTTTTTTTTTTTTAGTTTCAGTTAGAGAATGGCAAAAAAGAAAAATTAGATAGGAAGATAAGAAGATGAATATGAGTTTAGAAAAAATGGAGTAATTGAACAGGTAGGAAAGGAAAGAGGCGTGAAAGAGTAATAGAATAAATTAAAAGTAGTATTACATAAGAATTAATTTGGAGGGCTAAAAGTAAATGAAATATATGTGAATATGAAATGATAAACCTAACACCTGGGGTTTGGGATGAAGTTGTGGTGTGGAAACTCTGAAAATGAAGAGATGGATGAGGCGAGAGGCAGAGTTGCAATCCAAGTTTTCTGTTTGGGTCCCCTTCCCAAGTCCCAACCCACACGGCCATGTCCCAATCAGCGGTCATGAAAATAAATTAAAACATGGTCAGTCTTCGTCTTCATATAAGACTAAATTAACCCGACAATACGTTCTGGGTGTACCCCGCTTTCCATTTTCCACTACCTCACTCGCCCCATCTTTTACTTTAATTTGACCCTTTCAAATTCTCCCCTTTCTCCCGCATTCACTCTTTATTTTTGTTAGATTGATTAAAAAATGAAATAATAATAAGACGAACACAATCTCAAGTTACCCATATCCAATGACCAAATCAAAACTACAAGTCGTTGCTAGTTGGCAGAGACGAAAAAGAAACTAAAAACTAAATATGAATGAGGGGATAAGAGAGAGAAGAAGATTGTTGGTATTTTAATTTGTACTAAAGTTAAAATAGAGAAAGTATGGTTAAGGAGTGACGTCATGGAAGGGACGTCATGGTATGGGTAGATGATGAGGAGGTCGTGAGTTGTAAACAGCTAAGCTCAATCCCTACTCTCTAGGAACTACAAGGCTCGAACACAGAGAAGATAAGTGACTTCACTGCCCAAAATATTCATCATAAATCATAATTCATATCCAATCAAATTAATTCCCAATTTACCTGAAACTCCAACTGCACTGCATTACACTTCCAAGTTCCACATAACACATGGGACGATTTTGATTAACACACCCTCCCACATTATTCAGTAAATTGTCCTCATTTCAGATATTATTCTATTTGACCCTTCCAATTTCAACAGGTCATCCATAGAAGTTGTTTCCCAGTTGAATTCCATCTCTCTCTCTCTCTCTCTCTCTCTCTCTCTCTCTTTTTCTAATAATAAAAACAACACACTTTTATTGTATTCAAGTTAAAGTTTCCTTTCTTCGTTCCTTTTTTGATATTCTAGATTTCAGTGAGCAACAATTCAAATTGGACTCCGACCTCAGATTTGGTTCATAAAATTGAACATTCTCTGATCGGAACTATCCTTTCAAGTTTCCGAGTCATCATCCAAATGTTAAACTACAAATTTAGTTCCCGACTTTTAAAATTGTATTTAATAGATCTTTTAACTTTACTTTTTAATATATCGAAAAAAGTTCTTAAATTATTGGTTTTATGTCTAATATATCTCTAAATATTAAATTATGTCTCTATTAGGTCCCTGATTTATTAACGTTTTTTTATAATTAATCAATTTATTATACATAAAATTTAATTTTGATTCTAATGGATCCTTAACTTGTATTTTTATGTCTTGTTGATTCATGAATTAAGAAATGTTGATTAGATTAGTGATCTATTAGACAAAATTATTGAAAATTCAGGGATCTATCTAATATTTACGTACTTGTAATACACAAAATTTGTAGTTTATAATTCACTGCACCTTTTAAAATTTTTAGTAAAAAAAAAATAGGGATATTAGAGTTTGAACTTCAGAAACAATTGATGTCAATTACTGTGTTCATCTTGACTACATAAGATAGACTTAAACTTTAAATTTGAATTTGAAAGTTCAAGATTACTTAAAAAGATTAAAGTAATCCATTTATTTTTATAAGAAGAAAAATGATTGGTCAAATTATATGACAATTAATAAAATAAAGTTATGGATTTAGACAGGAAAGAAGTGGTAAAAGTTATAAAATAATAATAGCAAAAAATACAGGGTTTATAAAACAATGAATAAAAATGAGATTTTATTAAGTTTCTAGAGAAGAAACGACTGTCTATTAATGATTTTTTAAAATGAGAAGTTATACTAAACGATACAAAATAAATATGTATTTAAACAATATAATTATTTTGTTATTTCTAGTGGGCTCACATAATTGTATAAGTTTGTAATTTTTTTTTTGAAAATTTTATTTTATAAAATTTTAAACTTAATACTATATATGAAAATATATTTCCTTTGTGTTATTTTTCTACTTTACTATTTAATAAAATTTTCAACTTAATACTATATATGAAAATATATTTCCTTTGTGTTATTTTTCTACTTTACTATTTTTAAATCTATACAATTGATTATGCTTGGATAGCGTTTAGTGGGTGATTTGAAATCAAGATATTAAATGAAAAATAGAGCTGTATTCTTTTTTTTTTTCAATATTTTTAGATTTGTGTTTCGCAGTAGTTTTGAAAAAAATTGAATGTTAATTTAAAAGATTGTTTGTTTAGTAATATTTTTGTATATTAGTGAGAGTTGTCAACTAAATATTAGTTCAATCTAAAAGTAATATTAATTAATTTATTAAAATTTTTTATAATTATTTTTGTATAATTATTATTTTAAAATATTATAGAAATTATAATATACTATAATTTACATGTTTTAATTTTAGCCAAATAGAAAATGATTTTATAATATGAGATAATTTGAAAACATAAACATATTATTTTTAGAATTTATTATAGAATATGAAAACCGTTTAAAAAAATAAAAATGCCAAATCGAGGTTCTATAAATACAATTCATGAAATAAACCGACCTAAAAATGTGAAAGAGGAAGGAGTGGAGGAGAGAGAAGAATGGGTGCATTGATGAGACGGAAAGGAGAACACGACTTGAGAGAGCGACTAGGGACTAGGGAGACACTATTTCTTTTTCTTTTTTTTTTTTTTTATAAGTGAGATAAGGTATTAAAAGAGAGAGTGAGGAAGAATATTAAGGAGAATATGAGGAGAGAGATAGATATCATCGTAATATTGAAGAAAATACGGAAAGCGGATTGATTCAAAATCAATACGAGGGATAAATTGATATTTTTTCTAATATTACAAAAAAAATCTACAAAATATAAAAAATACCACTAACATAGATATATAATATTAATATCAATTATTTTCAACTTTGTTAATCTAAATATTTTTTATAAAATTTTTGTTTTTATAATCTTTACAATACCTTATCGATATGATTTTCATTAAAAAAAAAAAATGGTTAGAAGAATATTTTATATATAAAAAAAAAAAAGGAGAATGGGTGGAAAAAGAGGAGTTTGATGGGTGGGTCATGAGTGTTGGTCCCCGGACGGCGGGACCCGACCGTGTTGCAGGAGCTATAATTAATAATTGCATTGCAACTGCAAGCCCGCCCATGAGCTTGGCACCACACCATCCCATTCCCATTCCCCACCACGCTGAGCTACTACACCTCATACAATAACACATGCTAACTAAAAAACATCACTTTTGCTGACTTTTTCTTTTTTTTTTTAAAAAAAAAACCTCAAATAAAATATTCCAAAGTGAGAATCAAACCATCGGAGAAATGCCTTATTCGCTAAATTATTGAAAATTTACTTATCTAATAAGTGTCATATAGAAATACACTAAATTTTTTTTGAATAATAAAAATAAATGTTGTTAATCGGTGTTTAGACCAATATTATTCTAGTTAGAAGTTAGAATTTAGACTTACTGCACTATTGACTTTTTAAAACTTTTACCTTCATAAAACCTTTGTATCTACTACCTCAAATTACCATAATAAAGCAAATGATATTTTTTCAACTAGTTTACTCCTGTTTCTACCAAATGGTTAGTATGTATAGTTACAAAGAAACTATTTTTGCTCCGTCATAACCCTTAAAATTTCAAAATCTTTGATGTTACTGTTACTTTTTGGTTTAGGGTTATATAGATTTCCAATCTTTCAAATTTCAAAATTTTCTTTTGACCCATACGTGTTGCAAATCAGTCCACATTTCCTAACTTGTGAAATATGTGGCATGTCACTTGAGATGCCATGCCAGGCTAAAAAATCAAAATCCCTTTCATTTCTGTCTTTCACCTCATATATAAGTTAGAGAGACTCGTATCTTGATGTGATTAGCGTAGAATTCTGTAGACGGGCCGGGCCGTGAATGCTCAATGGGCTTCCATTTTGGGCCTTAGCCCAATTGTAGCAGAGCGACGTCTGCAAATCTTCTTGGGCGGGAACCTTGGACTAAATCAACATCGCATTCTCAGTGTTTGTGTTTGACCAGTTTGAAGTAGCAGCAGCAGCCCAAATGTGACTTTCTGACGAGAAAGTCGAAACCCCCCGTTTCCTAGAAACTCATCTCATTCCTAATCCTTCCTTCCGTCTCCATTTTTAATCGTCGTCCTCCCCTCAACTTTCCCCAGAAATCCTCAAATATGGAGAACGCGGCGAAAGATTCCGGCTCGAGATCCGAATACTTGGTGACCTACGAGTCCCCCCACCCTCTGTATGCTATGGCCATCTCTTCTCGCAGTTTCCCCAATCGCATTGCCGTTGGTAGCTTCATCGAAGAGTACACCAACCGTGTCGACATTGTCTCATTCGATCCAGATTCGCTCTCCATCAAAACACATCCTTCCCTCTCCTTCGAGCACCCCTACCCACCCACCAAGCTCATCTTCAACCCCACTGCCCTCCGCAACTCTTCCGATCTCCTCGCCTCCTCCGGCGACTATCTTCGCCTCTGGGAAGTTGGAGAGACCTCTATCGAACCCGTTTCTGTTCTCAACAATAGCAAAACCAGCGAATTTTGCGCCCCATTAACCTCCTTCGACTGGAATGAAGTTGAGCCCCGGAGAATTGGAACTTCCAGCATTGACACCACGTGTACCATTTGGGATATTGAGAAGGGCGTGGTGGAAACCCAGTTCATAGCTCACGACAAAGAGGTTTATGACATTGCTTGGGGGGAAGCGCGGGTATTTGCTTCCGTTTCTGCTGACGGCTCGGTGAGGATCTTCGACTTGAGAGATAAAGAGCACTCCACCATCATATACGAAAGCCCGCAGCCGGATACTCCTCTGCTTAGACTGGCTTGGAACAAGCAGGACCTGCGGTACATGGCCACAATACTGATGGATAGCAACAAGGTTGTTATTCTGGACATTCGGTCCCCCAGTGTGCCGGTTGCTGAGCTAGAGAGGCATCAATCCAGCGTAAATGCAATTGCCTGGGCTCCTAGGAGTTGCAGGCATATTTGTTCCGCAGGGGATGACCGGCAGGCGCTCATTTGGGAGTTGCCTATGGTAGCAGGCCCAAATGGCATTGATCCGATGTCCATGTATTCTGCTCCACACGAAATTAACCAGCTGCAGTGGTCTGCCGCGCACCCCGATTGGATTTCTATAGCCTTTTCCAACAAAATGCAGCTTCTTAAAGTTTGAGGTGTGAGAACCTGTAGCTATTAATTATGTATCTACTGTATGTAATATCCTTCCTTTTTTTTTTCTCCTGTTCCACAAGTCGGATATCTTTCTTGCTACAAGTTTAGTTTCTTATACTGCTAATATGTTACTGTTACTCTACTAGTATAAATGATGATGCTTCTTCTTGTTCTTGCTAACAGACAAATCTTTTAGTTGCCTAGCTTGAATTCTGTAAAGTATCAGTCGAACTTGTTATGCCCAAACATTTTTCCTCTCCTAGCCAAATGGATTTTGCGACGTGACTTCAAAGTTGGTACTGCTCCTTAATTTGATTTGTTTATTTTATTTGCCTAACATGTTGCAGTAGGAACCTTGTTCTTTTTGAGTAATAATGTAACCCCTCAACTCAGTTGGTGACCATGGAAATATATGCATCAGATTGCAACAAGGGTTCATAAGAGTCAGATTATTAGATTTTCTGATGATGGGAGCTGTTTCAGTTTGAAGATTGATTTTAGTTTGGACAACCACGTTGTGCTATTAGTTGCAAAGGTCGAATAACATTTATTCACCAAAATAATTACATGACAAGGCATCTGCTGCTGCACCTGCAATTCCTTTGAGCTATGGCGTATAATCTCAATCTCGGCTTTTGATTTGAGCTGGATGGACTGGCTAAAGTTACAATGCAATAGTGTAGCCATTCAGATTCAATGGCTTACAAACAAATTCATCATTCATCCGTGTTTTGTTTGTCATAACTATAATAATAATGCAAAAAATCATTTACATTATGAAGTAGACATAGAATGCATTCACTGCACATTTTAGCACTTCAGTGTAGGGTAAAAAATCCTTTACAATATCCATCCAAGTGGTCCATAAGCTCAATTTTTGGAGCATTCGTATTTGTCACTCTATGGGCTCCTCTTTCTCACAGATTTCGGATAACGCTGCAAAACACCAGATCTTTTTTCTTTTGTTTTGTTTTTAAATAATTTTAGTTTTATAGCTTTGATATAGCTTATTTGTCCAAAAAAAAAAGGGAGTTGTTTTAAAAGAGTTATCTTACTAATTATTAAGATTTTCTAAGCTGCCTGGAATTGGATTAAACTTTTAGAAGCTAATTAAAGTTGATTACCTTTAGATTTTGTGTCTTGTAAAAAAAACAATAAGAGGCCGAACATAGGAAAGTAAAAGATATAATAACGTTGCAATGCAAAGTTGGAGCATAATTAGTTTAATAAGGATATGGGAAGGAAAAAGAAATGGTGGAGTGGCGTCCACAAAAACTCTATTTAATCTTTTATCCATTTGTTTTCAAAGCCAAAATCCCATCACTTTCTTTCTTCGATTTCCAAGTTTTCAAACAATGGCTACTCTCACCTCTTCCATGCACACTAATCTCCTTTCCGCTCCTTCTTCTTCTTCTACCTTTTCCACTTTCCCCGCTTCATTCTCTCTTCTCACTTCTACCAACTCCTCTGCCCTCAAAATCCACCCTCTTTCTTCCCATACTTCACCTTTCTTCAACTCCTGCAACTGCTTCACAACCATTCAGATTGCTCCCCGGAACCGCCATGCCGCAAACTCTTTCACTATTCGCATGTCCTGGGATGGCCCCCTCTCCTCTGTTAAATTAATTGTCCAAGGCAAGAATTTGGAGGTATTTCTACTTCCTCTTCACTGTTGCTTCTCACATAATGCAATATTCTCTTCAAATTCTTACTTTCACCATTTCGCATCTACTCTACTGACCTAAATTGTTCCACTCCTAGCTGTTGAACACTTCTTTACTTCATCAGTTTCTGAATCTACAGTCTTGCGCTCCTTCTTAGTAGGAGTAAGATTTTGCGAGAAATAAAAGTGGGGCAGTAATGAGCTACTCACGTACGTTTGAAGGATAAACTTCGTTATATTTAGCCTCATGAGAACCTAAATGTGATTCAGACTGAAAATGCTCACTAACTCACTGCTACCAATTATTGGATTGCACTGGATGGTGATAAACTACCCACTAATTAGAAACCCTAATAATTCCTCCCTTGAACTGAATGCTCCAAGCACTCAGGCCCTTCGCAGCTTCAAGAAAACATCCGACTTCAAAGGCTTAGTCACCATGCCGGCCAACTGTTCTTGTCCGTCCAAACGTTTAAGATTCCTTTGTATCAGCTCTGATTCTTCGGAAGTTTGATTCGGGAGCTACTATCATAATGAATAATATCACTAGGGTGCTCCACAAAAGCATCTTGATTCAACTCAGCATATAAAATTTAAATTACCATCTAACCGGTAGATAGCCCATCCTCCATGAGCTACAGGTGCTAACCCACCATATGCCACCACTGAACGTATCCCTTTGCTAAAAGCTTAGCCTTGTATTTGTCGACTTCTCCATTTCCATTTAATTTAGTATTATGAACCCATTTCAATTTTATTTTATTTCCTCCAGGTAAATCTGTTAATTTCCAAGTGCCATTTCTTCCAATGGCTTCGGTATCAACATTCATGGCCCTTCTTCATTTTTAACTCTTCGCAGCCTCTTTGAAGTGAACGGGATCAACAATAGTAAAAATGGCATTACGAGACCACTATCTTTTTCAAATTTCAGTATCTCATCCAAATTGCTAGTCTTCTATATCTTCGTTTGTTGCATCTAGGAGACAATTCTTTGGTCAAAGATTCGGGGCAAATTCATTTTCTTCTCATCAGCATCTAAACTAGATTCACTCTCCTCTACATTCTCATCAAACACAACCATTTCCCCCTCATGATTATCCCATTCAAAATCACACACAATGGCTTCTTCAGACTTCCAATTGTGAGTGTTATCTTCTTCAGATACAACAGATCTGCTTTTGGGAATCACTTGTAAAATTGGATCATAAAGTCCATATATAAGCCTTTGGCTTATTACTAAATCCAAGCAACACAACTCAAGCTTTTATCATCCAGCTTAGTTCTTTTACTGCCCGGTGCACGAACATGAGACGCAGTGAAGTACTCAACCAAAGGCTCAACACTTCGAGCTGGAGATCTATTTTTCACTGTCGAGCTTTAGGTTTCCACTGTAAACGGCCCAATTTTCTGGTTCAGAAAATTCTGGGCATTTTTTAAAGCATACCAATATCCATAATGGTTTTTATTTTTAAAGCATGCTAATATTTATCATGGTGGTTATATTGTTATGTTATGCAATTACATTTTACTATCCTGTTTATGCAACCATCAGTTGTATGGTTTTTGCATCCCAAAATCTGGTGAACTCTTGTGGTATGAATATAAACTCTCCTCAATCAGCACATAGGACCTGGACTAATAGAAACAGGTTTGATATGTCCACATGTTAGAGTGTACTTGTAGAAGGATATGCGAAGCTCTCTAGCTGCTCCTTAATGGCAAGGATTCCCTTTGTTCGTTGCCTAATAAGTAAGCACTGGATTACTTTGAAGAAGACGTAAGCTAGGGTCTAGCTTTCTAAGTTGAAGATTCATTAAGCCCTTAAAGCTCAACGATCCATATCTTCGATGCTAAAGTTGCACCATATTTTCACAAATAGATATTATAGGTTGAGATATAACTTTGAGCATGAACATTTACATTCCTTTCAAGGACATTTTCATCACCGCTATTAAACTTCTTTCCAGATGGAAACACCCTGCACTTTTCATTTTGAATTAAAATATCAAGCCTTTTTTCTAGCACTAGTCCGATTGGTCCCTTTCCCCTTCTATTTGCAGCTTGTGTAATTTGAATGAGGATCCGTTGGATCATGTCTTATTACGTTGCTCTTTGGCCCAGAAGGCTTGGTCCTATGTCCTTGCGGGAAATAGGATTTTCTATTTGTCTCAACCACAAAATCAATGATTTGATAACAAAAAATTTTGGAGGCATGATTCTTAGAGGAAAGGATTATATTCTTTGGAATTGTGCGGCCCATGCCCTTTTGTGGTTGATTTGGAAAGAAACGAATAGTAGGCTCTTTGAAGGGAAAACAACCTTGGTGAATTCTTTTTGTGATAGTTTACGTCACACTTCTTTGAGGGATGCATAAACCACAAGAAATTCTTTTGCAATTATAGTATAGCCTCATTATGATTATAAGTGATTGGAAGACTCTTATTACTGTGTGCCTGGGAGAGGGTGACCTCCACCCTTTGCCCTTTCTTCCTCTTGTGATTAATACATCTCCATTTTTTATTAGGAAAAAAAAAGGATTGTTTAAAGAAATAGGTCTCTGGTAGGAATGACCTTTGGGGTAATTAGGGATATTATTAGGGTATTGAGGGAGATGTGGACAAAGATAACTGCTCCAAATTAGATAATGACAAGAATGATAAATTTTGTAAGAAGAAGATTAGAGTATTAAGGGTACGTACCTTAGTAATTAGATAGGGAAGTAGAGTTGTTATAAATGGAGTGAGGGTGTAAGAATGAAGGTATGCTGTGGTCTAGGCTTGAGTGATATCAGCCTCTATAAGGGGAGGGTCCAAGTACTTCTAATACTTGGGTTATAGTGTAGTTCTTCTATCTTTTATATTTCAATACATTGTTAGTTGTTCGGATCCTATTAGCACCCAAACTTCCTAGCATTGAAAGAAAGAAATGGATTAAAAAAAAAAGTAGAACGCTTTGCGGCAAATACCTTTGCTGTAACCTTGTCGAGAATTGTCTCCTAAATTGAAGAATCTAATGCGATAGACAGTTCTTGGCTTTCAAATTTTTTAGCTTCTAACTGTAAATGTTCTTCCTTTACGCCCATGTGAGAACATCTTCTTCTGCTGTAGCTATCCTAGTTTCCACTAGGCCTCTGTACACCTCTGAATGTAAGGAGTTTTTCATGAAGATCACAGTGCCCATCAAATTTTACTGGTTGCACAAACGAAATCTCTGTCACGGTACCACAGACAAGACGGGCATTAAAAGACGGCTGCTTCTAAATTTAACCAGGCCCCAATCCCCATGATGGATCTTTGACACCAAATATTAGGAATAAGATCTTCAACGGAATAAAGTGAGAGAAAAAGACTCTTACAAGCACGATGAGAAAGACAACTTACCCCATCTAACAAAGTTTAGATTGGTGGTCATCATACTTAAGCTACCTACTACATGCAGATAAAGGAACTACCTTCTGACACTTGTAAACAAACTAACCTTAATAATAGAAATTCATTTACTGCAGGATGACAAGGCTACCCACAAACTACAAATCCTAACACATCTTTCTAGAAATGTTCAGAATTTCAGCCACCCAATTTTTCTCATCGAGTTGTTTACTTAAGCTACCTACTACGTGCATATAAAGGAACTACCTTCTGACACTTGTAAACAAACTAACCTTAATAATAGAAATTCATTTACTGCAGGATGACAAGGCCACCCACAAACTACAAATCCTAGCACCTCTTTCTAGAAATGTTCAGAATTTCAGCTACCCAATTTTTCTCATCGAGTTGTTTACTTAAGCTACCTACTACATGCATATAAAGGAACTACCTTCTGACACTTGTAAACAAACTAACCTTAATAATAGAAATTCATTTACTTCATGATGATAAAGCCGCCTACAAACTACAAATCCTAACACCTCTTTCTAGGAACGTTCAGGATTTCAGCTACCCAATTTTTCTGATCGAGTTGTTTCAAGTGTTGAACCTTGAGTGGACTTTTTGTTTTTTAAATTGTGCATAAAACTAGTTGACTGAAGCAGTTAAGAAGCATGTGGAAGAGAAGGTTGGCAAGGCAGTTCAGAAGCACAGTCACTTAGTGAGAGAAGTAGATGTCAGGCTATCAGTTCGAGGTGGAGAGTTTGGGAAGGGTCCGAGGATTAGAAGATGCGAGGTATTATATTGCTCCTTTATTTTAAATTTATCCATATGAATTGAATCCTCATTATTTTTTAAACATGTTTTTGTTTGTATAGGTTACTTTATTCACGAAGAAGCATGGAGTTGTGCGTGGAGAGGAAGATGCTGAGACTGTCTATGCGAGCATTGATTTGGTATCTTCTATCATACAAAGGAAGTTGAGAAAGATTAAAGAGAAAGATTCAGACCGTGGCCGACACATGAAAGGATTTGACAGATTGAAAGTAAGAGAACCTGCACCAATAGTTGTTGAAGATGAGGAAGAGGAAGAGGAAGTTTCTCTGGAAGATAGTGGAGAAGTTATTGATGAGGTTATTTCTTGAACCTTTGGGCTTTTTTACTTTGAGTTCATTTTGCTGCATAAAATTTGATCATTTAGGTAGATATTTGCCTATAAAAGGTCATGTATTCCATGCCTATTAATTATTTGGTTAAAAAACATTTTTGGCCCCTCTATTTTCATTAAAGTAATGATTTAGTCCTTGAAATTGGGTTTTAACAATTTATTATCCGTATTTTTTAATTTGTAATAATTTAGTCATGAACTTTGGTATGTAACAGTTTAGTCCTTATACTTTTAAATTTCTAACAATTTAGCCATTATCGTGAAAAATGTTGTTAAAATTTAATGGGGTTTTTTTATATATATAGATCAATAGATTGACGAAGGATCAAATGATTTATAAACTACGAAGACTAAATTATTACATCATGAAAATTGATATTGAATTTTGATGATATTTTCCACGGCTAAAGAGACTAGGTTATAAATTTTAAACTATAGGGACTAAATTATTACCAATCTTAAAATATAGGACTAAATCATTACAAATTCAAAGTTAGGGATTAAATTCATTACTTCAATAAAAGTACAAGGAGTAATTAGTCATAATTGGGGTCTCTTGGTTATACTGGCTCTGAGGTCTCAAGTTTGAACCTTCTGGTTAGCTTAATACCAAAAATCCTTGATGTCTCTCGGGTTCCGGCCTTGGAGTGGGTGCGGCTATCTTGGGGTATAGGAGAACAAAGCTCCGACTCCTAGTAATTAAAAAAAAAATAAAGTAAAACCAAAAGTATTTTTTAACATAATTATTTTGGATATGTAAAAGCCAATTATATGTGTCAGAATTGCTAAATTGCAGCATACTCCCCGAGTTATTAGTAAGTTCATTTGTTTAGAGTTTATTTTTCTTGCTTCTTTCCAGTGATTAGTCAGGGGGAAATACTAGATGCATGCTCAGAATTAATGCCTGTTAGTTGATCCATATACAATAAGTTACTCTGTGGAGGGAAGAACAGAAAGCAGTGCATTCTCAATTTTGTTTTCACCCTATGACGTGCGTTTTGATTGGAATGCTTTTGGATAATTAGAGATATTAATGGAATAGCAAGGGTACATTAGCAATTAGTTAAAAAAATTGGTTAGTAGGAATTTAATGTAAATTGAGTGAGAGGAAGGGATGAAGGTAGGAAATTGTTCAATATGGTTTAGACTTGAGTAAGAATAGTCAAGAGAGGGGAGGGTTCAAGTACCTCAAATTACTTGAGAGTTATTATGTTCCTTCTATATAGTTTGGGTTCTATCAACTTTTTTATCTGACATTGTATGCAAACCTATCATACTTTTATTTGTACCATAGGAGTAATTAGTCAGATCTTTTTTCTTCACGGAATGATATTTGAGATGAACGTAAAAGTCAAAGAATTGGAAGTCGGATCACACAGCTGTTATATCTCCATGGTTTATAGGTGCCTGTTACTTGTATTTCTTGCTGAGTAATTAACATTCTGCTCAACTGTTATTGATTAACTTTTTACTGTTGGATAGAAGGCCTTCATTGTTTACAGGGGCCCGTTACATTAGACTTCCCTTTCTACTTAATTCTTTCAACCTGCTTAGAGTCAACGAGTTGGTTCTTCATAGTAACTGGGAATCCCTCTGAAGTTTTTACTGATCCTTTGCTCTTAATGGGTGTTTTGCGGCCATTCAAATGTATTTGATCGTTACAGCTTTTGATTCACTTGCTTATTTTGTTGACGTTTAATTTTGGTTGCAAGAAGCTCCTCTGCATGCCTTGTTGATCTTTGTCCTTTTTAGTTTATTAGAGCATTTATTCGTTTAAATATTGAGTTTTTTACTCATTTTTAACTTGATTTCAGATCGTTCGGACAAAATACTTTGATATGCCTCCTTTGACTGTTGAAGAAGCAATCGAACAACTCAAAAATATTGACCATGATTTCTATGGTTTCCGGAACGAAGAAACTGGTATGTTGATTAACATAATAGTCTTTTTTTTTGTTGGGAATCTGTGCTATTTATATCTGGGAGCTTATTGTCTTCATCTTTGCCCCAGGTGAGATTAACATCTTATATAAAAGAAAGGATGGAGGATATGGACTTATCATCCCAAAAGAAAATGGCAGAGCTGAGAAATTAGAGCCTGTGACAGTTGAGCCAGCCAGAGAACCTTCCTTGGCGGAATGATTGGAGTTCACAGAGAAAGTTTCATGTTGAAGATATCTTACAACTGCTAGATTCACTTAAAACTTGGCATAATTTTACTGGCACTGTTGCATCTGAAGGCATAGCTTGCAGAGAGTATATAGATATAGTTTTGAGGTAACATGATGATGAGACAATTTTGGAATAAGAAATATGAGTATCAAGTGTTGAGTAAAATGAGATGCAGAATGTTGTAATGAATGAACGATTCAGCATGCAGTGATTACCAACATGCAAATATGCTATAATCTTTTCTAATCGTGGCCAGTTTTGGTTATATTCTAGTGTTGGTACTTGATACATCTTTGTTCCTTTCATAAAGGACAGCTGCCTCAGTTTTCCACATTTTTACTTAAATTCATATGCGAGATGATATTGATCATACAAATCTGCCCATTTGAGTGCAACGTCAAATATCAGTTAAATGATATTGATCATACAAATCTGCCCATTTGAGTGCAATGTCAAATGTCAGTTCTTACGGATATTGGGATTCTAACAGAATGAACCCCATCAAGCCATGTCAAGCTTCCAAAACAGTATCCGGTTGTGACTCTATGATTAGAAGAGACAGTGACGGTGAAGGAGATGATCTTCCTCTTGTGGTTGAATTTTAGCATACGAGGCTTTACAGCTATGGCTATGCCGGGCCCGGGTGGAGTCTCAATGGCAGCCTTGTATGTGGAGTTGACTGCACCCACATTGGTGACAGTTCTGGTGACAGTCACGGAGTGTTTGAGGCCAGGTATTGTTATGGATGGCACGTTTGTGTCAAGAATAGATGGCCGTCTTTTGGGGCAAGATATGGGCTTCTTGGTAATCCCTGAAATGGCAGAGTCATTGTAGCCCATGGCACAGAAATACCGAATATAGTCTGCCATTCCCATGTCATATACAAGACCAGGGTCCACTGCTTTATTGGGGTTCACAATTCCACCTCCAAAATCAAAAGGACCCGCAGACTTGATTGGGCGTCCCTCTGCGAATATTGTTTCACCATATGGATCCGAAGTCCAGGCTGCACGTTATAGATATAAATTTATAATGTAAATGCTTGATATCTTAAATACATCATAACTTTGGTGGTAAAATTCTACCTGTTGTAACGATAGCTGACTTAATTGCAGCAGGGGACCAATGCGAGTGCAAAGATTTGAGAAGGGCAACAATGGCTGATACATGAGGAGTTGCCATGGATGTCCCAGAAATAAAAGCGTAAGAGTTTTTATCCTTTGGATCAGAGGGAGGAACTGCAGCTAAAATAGCAACGCCTGGAGCAGCAATATCGGGCTGTACTAATTGCAGACTCATTCAGCAAAGAGTCGTGGTAAGGACGAATTTCCCAGGAAGAAGACTGGAATTGAACGGTTACCTTCAGTATTGCTGGAGCAACTGAATTAGGTCCTCGAGACGAAAAGTAGGCCACAGTGGTGGACAATGATTGGCCGATTCGTGTCCTCGAAGGACCGATGTTGACTTGAGGATTTCTGTAGGGTTAGTAACAAGTAACAGTGTCATGGCCATAGCCATTGAAGGCAGAGCATGAAATAGAGGGCGGAGGAGGAATATACCTGGTAGAGCGGATATAGTTAAGTATATGCATTCCAATCTCAAGGCTTACTTGAACGCATGGAAAGTGGTTTATGAATGGTTCAACGTCCTTGGTAGGGTTCTTGGCAACAATGAGCCCCAACGCACCAACTTTTTTGACAGACCGAGAAGTATGGTGTGTATTGTCATTAAAATCGTCTGATGCGAAACAGAGAACCACATTTCCGGCTGCCCACGTATCATTTAAGGATAGAGATTCGCAGGCGCTGTTAACAAAATTTCAAGTTGAAAAAGTGAAGCATCCAGCTGATAGATGTCAAACGACTAAAAATATAATACTTGTACTAACCGTTCATCCTCCAGATCAGAAACCTCGGGATATACTAAATTGTGGAACCTCCTCAACTTTCCACTGAACATCCCTTGTCCCTACAGCGTTAATGGTCAATACAAATAGCTCTCTTAGAACTAACTGATTGCTGTTTGCATGATGAGGTTCGATAAGAATTACCACGGTAGTCCAGTTGTTTCCCAATGTAATCGCTACTAAGAATGAACGATCCACAGAACTTGCAGCGACTGTCAACAACCATGGTTCTATATTTGCTACAGAGTAAGCAGCTGGACCATAATTTCCTGCTGCACCAACGACAACTATCCCCTTCACGATAGCATGAAATGTTCCAATTGCAACCCCATTGTGCATGTCGACATCAGAATATGAAGGAAAGGTAGGGCCAAGGGACAGAGAGAGAACATCTACGCCATCGTGTATGGCTTGGTCGATGGCCTTGAGAATGTCTGCGTCTGAGCATACTCCTCCATTCAGTTGCCAGCAGACTTTATACATAGCGAGCCGAGACTGGGGTGCGCCACCTCTTACTGTTCCAACAGCTAGGCCATGGTAACTAACATTGGCTACAAAGGAGCCACTGGCAACTGAAGAGACGTGTGTGCCATGTCCTGCGTAATCTCTCGGAGACAAGTAATCTTGGAACCCACTATTATTGTATGGATGTCCATATGCAGCTTCCAGCCCCTTGATGAAATACCGGGCTCCAATTAGCTTTCTGCTACAGGCCTTACCTGGACTGAACAACTCTCCTGACTCACAGATACCCTTCCACCTAGAGGGAACGGGCCCTAGACCATTGTCACTGAATACTTCAGATTCTGGCCAGATCCCTGCTCGTGACATTCGAGAGTTAGCTTGGGACCTCAGTCTCAGACAATACAAGGACAAAGATTGAGGTAGAGGAAGGACAGAAATCTGAACCTGTATCAAGGAGGCCAATGATGGCCCCGTTTCCCATTCTCGATTTCTGTAGAAGAGAGTTCTGAAGTCGTGGAGAGAGTTGAAGGTAGTCCCAGCTCCTAGTGGTTTGCATTTTGTGAAGACGATTCGGTATGACTTTAATCACAGTAGGCAACTCTACAACCAAAAAATGAAATGTACTTGTTAATTATGGCGTGCTTTCATTTAAATTAAGCACTACCAAACCAAACATTCGTAGAAGTCGAGATCTTTATATATCATTCGACTCCCTCGCTCCCCTTTTGTGATTAATCCGAACTCCAAAGTCATTAATCCACACATACACCCTCATTACTCGTTAACTAGAGATAAACAAATGCTTGGTCGAAGGGAGTTTATGTGTCTTAAAAAATAAAGTTGATGGGCTCTATCAAGACTCAAGAGGGCAGAGGGCTTGTCATATGGTGAGCAGCAACACTTTTCCAAGTTATCAGCCACTTTAGTTTCAGTTCTCACTTCTCCATAATGTTGAATGTATGTAACACGATAATAGTTCATGGTTGAAAACTATGCACAAGAACATTTTAGTGCATCAGCAACAGAAAATACCTGAGATCTTTTGTGCTTGAGCCATTGTAAGCTTTGCTGCAAAACCCGAAAATCCATATTTATAGTTATACACCATGGAATCTGCAGGTGCTTCTTGGCTGCAAAGTAGAGAAGCATTAGTTCTTTCAGAATTTGTTCTGAAATATAATCATCAAATCTATAGAGCAATATGCATATATTGAAGTTCATGATCTACCTCCCAAGGACGGAGGCAAGAACTCCATGATGGGTCTTTACCAACAGCTCTTCATTGTCATGTGGTCTTTTGCCCATATAAACAACGTACACCTGTTGAGCTCCCAACAAAAATTAGTAATCAATTTAAGAAAAAATGGAGAAAAAATGTGATTGGAAGTTGAGGGTAGAGAACTAACGTGGCTTTTGGCATCCACAGGAACGAGTAATGTACACAGATCACTCAGAAGTGTGAAAAAAGAAATAAAAAGCAAGAGGATGGTAGTGCTGCTGCTCTTTCCATGTGCAAACGAACTCATGTTGGAGAGCTATTGCTTGCAGATAACCTGGGGGTTGCATTTTATATGCCGAAGTAAAAGGGATCGAAAAATGTGCAGTTGTCTTTCGCTTAGTCAAATCTCTTTCATCCAAGTGGAGAAATAAACAAATAAACAGCAACCACACTTGTTTAGTGGGGAGAATGGCAAAGGCAAACTGCGCTGTGTGCTCCTTTCTCAACTTTTTGACACAAATCACAAATCTTGGTGTCTCTGAAGGAAGCATTCCATTGTAATGGATGATGCCTTTTCTTAGTTCAACTCCACAATCAATTGCAATGCTAAATAAATGAGTGCAGCACTGACCCTGAAAAACATTCCCCTTTACCCACCCTAATACACTTGCACAACCTACTCTACTCTATCAGATACCTTCCAATTTCAAATATTCTCGCTCGTAATAATGAGATTTTTGCCACTTTCTTTTTGGCCTCTTGTGTTGAGTATCTATTCATTCCCTTCTCGTTATAATGTGCATATGGGCAATGCTCTTGGTTTAAAAGCTGAATTATTTACAAAAGGTAAAGTTAAGACTAGAAGTAACACGATCTGTTCTTTTCTTTTCTGGATGCATTGTCAATTTGATCAATGAAGGAATATGCTGAATGATCAACAACTAATCAATTATAGTTTTGAAATTGATTTCTTTTGTGAAGAATGGAGAACCTTTTCCAAAAGAATGGAGTGCATTCAGCATACGCATACTGCGGAATTACACTAAAACCATCACCGTTATATTTGAAACAAAAACCAAGGCATATGCTATAATATACTACACCAAAGTTTAATTAGTAAGTCGTACACTCCACCCCTGCAATTGCAGCGACTGTAATAAAATGGGACGTCATTCTAAATCAAGGGATCTGAACAACTGGAAGAATTTCAAACAGCCAATCCATCCATTGAATGTACTAATTTTTTAACAACTCTGATCAATTTTCTCTTACGCCTTCAATAAAATGATTGATTAGCTTCTCTTACTAGATCCTCGGGTGATCTGAACGGGAAAATTACAAGAGCACATCCATATAAGTTCATAGAACTGAAGAACAGAAAATCACATGCAAGAAAACTTGCCACTTCTTTCAGTATCATCATAGCTTCCATTCTCAGGTGAGACAGTGAAAGCGTTTTCCTTTTTGTTATCTGGTGCATTTGCACTAATTTCTGGGCCCGAACAGTACTGAGGAGTATATCCCTGCAAGAAATTAAAAAAAAAAAAAAAATCTTGAAGGTAAGCAAAAATTGATAAACAATTTTCTGGTGAAAAAATCAAAAGGAGAGAGAGAGAGAGAGAGAGTTAAACAGTAGAAATAAGTAGCCACAAGTTCATCCAGAAGGCTCATCAAGACAGGCAAAAAGAGTGCATATCGAATTAGATTCACTCCCATTATGTTTTTAAACAACTATAAAAATAGAATAGCATTCAATATCTGAGTTGATGATACACCTTCTGTAGTGCCCCACAAAAACACTTCTTCCAAATACTGTCTTAGGAAGGAAGGAACATCATAAAATCATGTAGTAGCTGCTACTCCAACACTTGTTCCACTTCGATATGCTCAGTTAAAAGATGATATCAACGATAGGAATCGTGACTAAGATCAGATTGGGGTCCAATGTTAAGGCATACAATTATGTTATTAATTTAATATCAGCATAGCATGGGACTCGTAAACACATAGGTAAGACTGTACCTAAGACCACAAACACACTGAGCAGTTTGAATTGAGACGACAATATATGACAAGTAGGGACTAGAAGAAAATTGTTGCTTCCCCTTCACAACGGAAACATACAAAGTGAACATGAATATACTAATGGCAAGTATTTACAACTTATTCAACAAATAACTCAAATGATTATCAGGAATTTTTTGATTTTATGATTTTTCCATCTGTCAAGATTCGTCTATCAGTAATGCTTGCGTTCGTACACAAATATAGTTTATGAATATTTCACTTGACAGCTAGGGTAGTAGAGACGTATTTGAAGTTGAAGATATCAACATTTCTTAAGAATGCACGCCAAAAGTGATATATGGGGAAGCAGACAAGACAAACTAACTCTTAAACAGAAAGTAGAAACAGAATGGTCCGGGGAGTGGGGATTACATGTATATAAAGACCAAAAATCGTGATTTCATGATGAAAACCAAAAGAAAACAATAGCAGCAATGCACGTATATGTGGTAATTGCAGGAGTAGAATGAAGGGAGTATGAAAGTAATGATGAATCTTACTTTGTCGAATGGGTGGAGTTGCTGGGCGGTGAAATGGAAGCGCTCGTGAGAACCCCAGAGTTTGGATTTCTTATTAGCGGAAGCAGTGGTATCCGTAGTTTGAGGAGAGTGCAGCTTGCGCTTCTTCCTTCCGTAGCTCCTGGACTTGGCCTTCTTGTCCTTGACCTTCCAGACATTGTTTCTTCTGAAAATGAGCTTGTCGGAGTTCCAGACGTCGCAGCTAGTATCTATGACCGTCACCTCGGTCTTGGAGTATCCTACAAGTTGTCTGTCAGTCTCATCATCCTCCGCCTCTTGCTCTTCAAGCGGCTCGGGTGAGTTGGAAGTATTGGATGAGAGGATGTTGGGTAAGTGTTGTGGTTGGTTGGGATCATTAGGAGGAATAATAATGGGGCAAAGCTTGGGGTTGGGCTGCTTCCTGGGGAACTTTTTGGCACAGCATTTGGAGGGAGGAGTGACGTTGAAGAGGTCGGAGAGGATGCCGGTAATGAGAAGGTACGATGATGCTGCTGGGTTGGGGTTTCCATCTCCATCTCCATCGCCATCTCCATCTCCATCGCCATCTCCATCTCCGTCTCCATCTCCATCTCCATCTCCATCTTGAGAGTGAAAGGAATCGGGATCGGGGCAGGGATTGGGATTATGATTACGATTATGATTATGAAGGTCTTGGCGAGTGAGGAAGTGATCGAGGCCAAGGTCGTCGCCGATCGGAAAACCCTTGTTTGAACGGAGCCGGTCCAGCCAGTTGGAGTTGGGACCGCCCGAACAAAGCATCGCCAATTCCAATTGCAAATACAACGGATTCAGATTCGGATTCGCTGGAGAACACCGGTGCGCTGCGCTGCGGTGTCTCTCCCCGTCTGCACCCAATTTCCACGATTATGGCTTCGCTACTACCACTACCCACCACGCACGCTTAAGCCGATAAATAAATAATAAATAATTTCCACGTGCCCCCATTTGATTGCTTCTAATGAAATGGTTACAGGGAACACCAGCGACGCCGACGGCGTCATATTTAGCCGCCGGGCTTTAGAATTAAGAACAATTACGATTTTAACTCGAGTATTAAAACTTCGAATTTCACCCCTACATTATAAGATAATAATAATCACAATCTAATCTAATCTAATGTTTTGTGATCTTTGTTGATGATCATACATGTACTTATAAGTTTACAGGGGCAGACGAGGATAAGTAAAAGGAATACTAAAAGTAGAAAATGGTTTCAAAGCAGTGAAGGCCATCCAACTCCGGCGCCAACCTTACCTTGCCCTTACTCTTCTTCACGCCCTGCTCGCTCTTCGATTTCATCTCCATCGTCTCACCGCCGGAACCAAATAAACGGATCATCTTCATCATGATCGTTAATTTAATATATTATTGAAAACCGATGAGAAAATGAGGATGGATTAATCTGTTGGTGGCGTGGCGTGAAGTTGAAGCGAGGAGAAGCTTCGAACTTGTATGGACGGTCAGGATATGCCCAGGTCGGTCATTCTGGTCTGTAGTTTGGACGCCCCCCAACGTCGACTACGTGCCCTGCCCCCCACTCCACGTTTAAGCCCATCCATTTGAAACAACCAATTTACAATAATAATAATAATATCATTATATTTCATCTTTTTTATCTATAATAATCTCGTTCTTGTTCTGATCCCGACACTCCAACAACATTACGATTGAGTTCAATGCACTCGCACATACTCGACCCCACCTAAGATTCATAAAAATACTTAACCATCTCACTCATTTGGTATTGTTGCATGCATGACTTGTTTCCTACTCACATTCTTAACAAACCTTTTTAAATCAATCATTACTGTTACGTCCCTGCGCTACAAAAATTATATTGCAACAGAAGAATATGAGGGTGAAGACTTTTAACCTAAACATTCCCACGGTTGAAATCAAGAAGTTCATAATATCTAACGCATTTCCATCCACTTTCATATTTCAACCACATAATAGGATGGGACACAGGTACGAAATAAAGCAGTACGATTTCGCAAGTAACCTGAAACTCAAAAACAGAGAAACCATGGTTCTACTTATCGTAAGGTTTAAACTCACTGCATTGTAAAGTAAATCAAACAAATGTGTGGAAACATCCATTTTCCCTCGCAACTTAAACAAAAGAAAACAAGAAACTCCCTGCCAATTAAAAAAATAAAACAAAAAACTTCGACAATTGAACAGAAAACAATCAAGGTTCTAAAAGTCTAAAGTAAAATCCAATAAGGCTACCACCCAAAAATTTCCTAATGCAATCCAATGAGAGACACAAGAGCCTCCTAATCGAATAAGCTGAATCCCATGTCGTCATCGCTCTCCTCTTTCGGCTCTTCCTGCAAAAACACGCTCAAATAAACAACAAATCGCAAGTGGCCAAGGAAACGAAATTGCGACAAGCAAGATTAATGCTAAATGAACTACCAATGTCAATGTTACATGGCGAATATAAATTGTAAAAGTACGAGTTTGATCGTTATTGTTAGATCTTAGAGAAGTCCAAAGAGAAGCTGAAACAAACTTACGTTGTAAAAGAACGAAATAATTCTAACAAAGCTGTTGCTAAATTATAACAATAACAAGAAATAACATTCACAATCGTACCTTCTTTTCCTCAACGGCAGGAGCGGCGGCAGAGGCAGCAGCACCACCAGCAGGAGCGGCTACAGACACGGGAGCCGCAGCGCCACCACCACAACCAACGTTGAGAAGAAGGTCGCCGATATTCCTCTTCTCCGCCAACTTTGCAAAGAGGCTGGGCCAGTAAGATTCCACACAGAGCCCCGCGGCTGCAACTACGGCTGCAATCTTCTCCGCCTAAATCCAATTTTCAGATTAGTAATGCATTAGGCAGTTAAACAAAAATAAAACGGACGAGAGGTCATTCATACAGTGATTGCAATTCCATCGTCGTAAAGAGCCATGGCGGCGTAAGCGCAAGCAAGCTCACTGGTAGACATGGTTAGCGCCCTATATACAACGACGACCTGTGAATAAAACGATTAGAAGGCAATCGAAAACGATGGGGAGAGATAAAGATACTGGAGAAGCGACATACCAGATACTATTTGGAGCGAAATGAGCGCAAACGAGATCACCACTGCTCTGTGTACGGTATATATTGGGCGAGGGAATTAGGGTTTTTGGTCATCAGTCGGTGTCGGACCGGGGTGCATTTGGGTTGGGCTTGAAATCTAGTCTAAACGGGCCGTTTTAGTAAATATAAACGGGCTTTTGCTTTTGCAGTGACAACAAATTTATTACCAGATTTGTATGGTATATTAGTGATACGCATATCAATTATGTAGATGCAAAGTATCAATATAAGTTATATTAATGATATAAAAATGGTAGATGAATGATACACGAGGGATAATTTTATCATATTTGCAAATTATGTTTCAGTGTACAAAATTACAAATATGGTAATTAGTTTGTCATCCACTATTGTTAACTTTAAGAAGAATGAGAGAAAATAGGGTAATTGTTCAAGTTGAGGTACAAATTTAATAACCTATTTATGCTAATATAATCTCAAATCATAATTCAAATAATATAATCTAAAATATATCTTTTTTAAATAATATAATCGGATCACTATAACTTGTCTAGAGAGCCAACATGAGCAAAGTTCCGTATTAATTAGTATAAACTCCTTCTCTAGGTCGGAGGTTAAATCTCCCAAAGCAAAAAAAGATTGGGTGAGGTTTGTGCATAAATCTTAGAGATTTATGGTAATAGTGACATATGATACAAAATGGTTAGTTCTGTTTTGATGTATAAAAAGGGGGAATTGGTATGCTTTGGAAGTGATTGGTTTATCCAACACTATCTAGAAAAAAGAAAGTAATGGGTAGAAGTCCAAAGAGGAAAATATAAACTTGGGCGCGATGTAGTGATACTTTTGGAGCAGGGAAGAGCTAAATGATGGTGGTTTAGTTATTTATTCAATTGAAGATACTATATGAAGTAATAATGGTGATTTAATTAAATGTGACTGAGACTGGGGAGTGCAGGGAGCAATAAGTGGAATGGAATCTTGCATGGGAGTGGTCCAAATTAAAAATGGCTGTTGTTAAATGTTATGTTACCCATATAGCTGTGCGAGTGTGCTACTGCTGCTGCAGCCTATGGAAATTGCAGATCAAGAGAAGCAAAAACCTGGTTTCCTTTTGTGCTTAACCATTTTCAGCAAAACTCAGCTGGAGGCTGCCTCACCTATGCCTGTGCCTATATGCCTTTTCCTTTGCATTTGCTAATTGGTTTCGGAAATTGGAAATACCTTCATTTTCCTCTTCCTCCCTCGATTATTTCATCTTGGGTGGCTGAGGATGGAGATGGGAAAGAATGGTTGAAAGTAAGGGCCGGGACGCAGCAATAATCGCCATTTTCCAATGTCGCCAATGCCATCCATATCAATCTACTCTCCCTTTTTCTTTTTACTTATTCCTAAACGCCAACAAAACAACTTCCACTTCCATATTTCACTGCTTTCTCCTCACAATTATTTTCAATTCTCGATTTCACTTTTCATTATCTAATTAAAACAATACTCACACAACAAAGTACACATTTCTATGTTTTTTTTTTTTTTTTTTTTGTACAATTTTATGTTTTTTTACTTCAACAATATGAAGAGGCAAGGATTCGAATCCATCTTCAATTTTTTGATTGATAATATATATTTCAAATAGTTGAGATAGACTTTGTGTAGATATTCATATTTTGTGAATGAAAAATGAATTTTTTATTTTTTAAAAAATGGAAGATGAAATTAAATGCTATAAAGACAGACAGGATTATTATATGATCTAAAATATTCACTTTGGGAGTAGTCAACTCCCTCCCTCTGCTGCGGACGCATTATAGCCAAAAACATGAGATATTTTCCTCCAAAGATAAAAAAAAGAAAAAAAATTGATTATTTAAAGAAAAATAAGAGCAGAATTTAGGGTGGTTTAAAGGAGATGCGAAATGGGAAGAGTGAAGACAAAATGAAAGGAAAAGCAAGTAATCGGGTTTGGAGGCTTCCTAATAAACAAATCCCAATAAGAAACATGTGCACTCCTAGCCTTCTACTACTACTAACTCATCATTGTGCTGTCCCCAAGTTTTTGTTTTAATAGCCTCCACAGGCCACAATTTTCTATTTATAAAATATTATCTAATTTCTTCCTCTAAATTTTCTTTTCTTTTCCAATCTAATATTTTATTTACTTCTTTCTTATCCAGAAAGAAACAAGTGTCCCCAAACATAAATCTGTGTCCCATCTTCATTTGCCATCATCCATTACAATTTCTACGCATCATATAAAGATAAATAATTCGTTTTAGAAAGCAATATCTGATTCTCTTCCCTAAAAAAAAAAAAAAAAAAAGTAATAAATATGGTTGATTCCCTTAGGCAAATCAGGGTATAATTCGACACCACGCCACATTGTGCAATCAACTCACACCACTCCTCTTCTAATATCAAGTCCAAGTTTAAGAAATTTTCTACTCTTTGGAGAAAAATTCCAGCTCCCATCCATTCAATGCTTAGGAACCGGTTGATGGAGACAGATTAGTGTGATTCAACACGTGGCACCATCACACGAATGTGAAATGATACATGAGGATGCACCAAATCACATCCATCCCACCCTTCCATTTCCTCACCTATCATTATTTTTTTCATGCCACACGCATATTAAAATATAAATAATTCAAATTTTCTTACACCAGAAATTAATTCTATTAATTTTTTGGCGAATTCTTTTTCAACTAAAATTTAAAGCAATTGGATATTAAGTTTTTTCTAAAAATATCTTTTTGTCGCCTTTTCTTTTGAAACTTAATTTTATACACCAACATTTTCAATCCTTCTATTGCTATATTCTGAAAAAAAAAAAAAAAGGAAATTCAGTTTTGTTTTGCAACGTATGTTTTATAAAGTATGTTACAAAATTAATTTTCAAGAATATAAAATGAATAAAAAATTCAAGGACTCTATATCGTCTCATTAATTTAACCGAAGCTGCCATATGTTGGTATTTTATATATTTTTCATTTTTTAATTAGAAAATTGATTTTTTTATAAAATAAATAATTTAAACTTTCAATATTTCTTTTAATAAATCCAAATTCATACATTCATATAAATAGTAATAATAAATATAACGTGTTGTTTGTCTTTATTTTAGCTTGTTCTTTAAACTATTTAAATTAAAATAATCTTAATTTTATTTAGAAAAATTACTAGAAATTTGTTGTATTTCAAAACAACAATCATAACTTTTAATACTTGTTTTACAATAATTTTAGTTTGGTTTTCAATTTTACATAATATTAATGTTAAAAATAAATTTATCTGAGATTATTATTTGGAAATGAAATCATTTTACCGTTGTCCTTGACACATCTCACTAGTTTCTGTATATTCGTATCATATATTTTCTTGTACCAACCTCTTTGGTTCATATATTTTTTTTCTTGGTCTCTTTTTACCTATACTCTCTCATTTAAAAAAAAAAAAGAAAAAACTTTGATCCCTTTCTTCTTTTTAACCAAAATTATAGAGGAAATTGAATTTTTGTTAATATAATATGGACATTATAAATTTTACTGAAATGATAAGAATCATACTAAAATGTTTAACAAAGGTCAACTCTAAAATTATCAGAATAACTATATAATTGAAGGAAAAAATTCTCAATCTTGTCCATTTGTGTAAATTTGTCATTGCCCCCACTAGAACCTTCTTGGGTCAGTTAATGTAAGGCATACAGTTGTAGACCCCACTCTCTAAAACCTACAAAATAAACTTCACCACGTTTATAAGTATGCATCTTCAGAATCCACATCTTTCACCGATCAATCCAAAAATTAATCAAGACATATTTGTGTATTTATTTTAAAATTAAAATTTTTTAGTTTATTTCTTCCATGGATATTCTTTTTTCAAAATAATTGAAGTTATTAAGATATAGAGAGTAAATAAAATGTACGTAATTTCAATAACGAAGTAAGGTCTATATATATAGACCACCAAAATAAGTTACACACAGTAACACAATAATCTAATAACTAATCAAACCAATTACAAAGTTTAATAGAAGTAAGTAAAAACAAAATTATGTCACTAAATACTCACATGCACAAACTCTAATATGTAAATTAGATGCAGTAATTAACTAAAAAAATTATCAAAATTTGTTATCATGGAAATACCATGATAGCCTTTTGCCTCATAATTATGAGAATCCATCTCTCTTTCCCTTTCCAACATTTTTCCATTAAATTGAAAAATATTTGCATCTATAAGACTAGCTAAAACTAAAGAAGCTAGGGGGGGTTGAGCATATGAGAAAGTTCAAGCAAGCTATGGTGGCTCAGAATAATGCCTGTGGAGCTATGAATCCTCTTATTAGTAAATGCGTGGGAAAATTACTTCAAGGTAAATTTTGTGGTGCGAAGTTGACTAAGGAGAAACCCTTTTCCATTAGATTGATATTTTGAACATCAGATTAATTTTTCTTAGAGATTAATAGTGTGTTTGAAAAAAAAAAGATTTTTAAATAAGATCGTTCCCCTTAAGGCACTTCATTCATTTTCACATCAAATTAAAGTAAGGGCGGATTGAGAATGATTTTAGAAAAAATAGATCAATTATAATTATTTTGGTTTTTAGATAATTATTTTAATGTTTGGTTATACACTTTTTCAAGTGATTTTTCTATAATTAAAAATGATTTTGAAAGATTAATGTTTTAAGTTTAAACCGGTAATTTGACAAAAGTTTCAGAGAGAGTAGTTACAAGGGAACAAAAATCTTATAGGGTGGAAGATAAAAATTTTAGAGGGATAAATAAACTTTAAAAACAGATGGGCGCTAAAAACTTAGAGAGATTACAAAATTTTTTAGATGAAAAGATTAGGAAAACAAACAAAATTAAAGATAAGTAAAGTTAAAAGCGTGACACAGTTTTTTGAAAAGAAAATATTTCTCAAAATTTAAGGTGGAAGTAGGGTGAAATAGAAATACATATTTGAAATTCAAAATCATAACTATTTTTAAAACTAATTTTGAACCAATAATTACTTGAGAAATTACAATACTGTAATTTTGGATTTTTCTAAAATCATCACAGAATCATTGCCAAACCTATTGTATACGTTTAAAATGACTAATAAATCTAAGTGGAATTGTAATGAAAAGTTGAATGGAGAGAATTTTAATAAAGATGAGGTATTTATCTTAGATAGTTCCTTAAACAAAATTTTGTAGTTAGAATGACCTGACATAACGAGGAGTAAGAAGAATACGTAATGTTAGAGTGGCTATAAATTTAGAAGTACGGTCATAGTTCTTCAACTTTGTCAGCTCAATCACAGAAAGTTGGTGGGAAGACGTCTTCAAAACGATAACTTTCAAATAAATTAAAAAAGTATATATTTTAATAGAAATTCATAGCTACAAATATTTGTGGAGTGGAAGATAATTGAAAAGGCAAAGTATGATGGTTGCGAGTGACTATAGGAAATTAAAATCTTTTAATAACTGTTTTTAAATAAAAAAAATATAGTAGTAAAGATACTTTTATCACGAAAAAAACTCGGAAATGTAAAATTTTCAAATCCAGCCTTGTAATCTCCATTAGGGTCAAGTCCGTGCTACATTTTTTAAAAAAGTATACAGAAAAACAATATTTTGATATCTTTCATTATTTATTTTAAGTAATTTATGACAGTGCGCAACATTTTTATAGTAATTTCCAAATTTATTTATTTTTGAAATGAAAATATATAATCGTTTGGAGAATAATTGTTTCTTTATAAAATATTTTTGCAAAATAAAAATTTTTAGTGCTTTAATTTCCAAATTACTGAAGTTGGATTTGAGCACTTATCATCTAGGAAAGGATTTGCTGCTTATATAGAGGTCCTAGGTAGGACTTAGGAGGGATGAGATGGTACATATGTTCTAACTTGTATGCCGTGATGGAGAGAGAGAAATTTTAAATAAGGTAAATTTAATTACATAAAAGAAAAAAGGTAAAAGATGGTAAAAAGAAAACGTGGTGTTGGATGGTGAAAGGTATTTCCATTTATAATGTGAGAAATTAAATGTGATGGATGGTGGATGATGGATGATGGATGATGGATGGTGGGTGATGGATGGTGGATGGTGGATGGTGGATGGTGGATGGTGCACGGGAGGGAGATGGGCATTTTGGGAAGTTTGAAAAGGTTTGGTTTGATGAGTCCGGTTTGGTTTGTTTGTCCCTGAAATATGTTGAAAGTTGAGGTGAGGGGCAGGAAAAATTCATCTCATCGGTCATTTCTGTTCTGGGATGCTGTGAAAGGAGAAGGAGGGCCGAAAAGCCAGTCCACCGCAATCCGACGATCTGATTCTGAACAACCAAACCAACGTACACACTCCTCTTCTCTCATCTCATCTCATCTCATCTCCTGCACTAATTACTAATTACTAATTCACCGATACGCGATAAGATTGTTTCTTTTTCTTTTTCTTTTTCTTTTTCTATTTGATTCTAACAGGAAACTCAGACTTCGCTACCCCTCTCTCTAACTTTCTCTTCAATTCGCGCACAGGGTTTTTCGTTTTCCTTTCGATCCTCCTCAATTTTGTTTCTGCTCTCTTACTCCTTCTACTCAACGATCTCCAGGTGGGTTTGGTCGTTTACCATTCCAAATGTATTAGATAACCCCAGCCCCTCAGGTAAATTTAATACTATAGGCAACCTCTTCTTTGACCCCTCTTTTTTTTTTTTTTAAATTCTTTTTTGCCAATACTTTTCCTATTCCCTATCTCACGCATATCTTGATCATGGGATTTCAATTTATTTTTCAGAAACAAGATTGCAAAAGCTCGATCTTGATACGCAGACCTCTCTCTCATCATGGCGGTTGCTGAGAATGTTGGCCCCAAAATCGGCTCTCCAAGTCAAACTTTGGATAATACTATGGTTTCCTCTGATTCTAATGAAGCCAAGGGTGTTGAAAATCAGAAGCCTAAGAACGATTCTACGGGTCCGATGAATGCAGAACCCGACTTTCATCCCAACGGTAATGATCAGAATATTCACAAGAAGGCACAGCTTCAGGAGAGAGCAGCTGCGGCAACTTCTTTTACACTTCCTTCCAATTTCAAGCCTCAAATGGGTCAGATGCCAAACGGGTTTGAAACTAATGGGGTTAAGAACCAGCAGCTGATGGTGAAGTCTGCTGCTGCTGCTGGTTATGGAATTAGTATGTCTAATGGAGTGAGAAATGGACCTGATGGAGGTGAAAACTTCAAAAGAGATATGAGGGATCTGGAGGATTTACTATCCAAATTGAATCCCATGGCTGAGGAATTTGTCCCTCCTTCGCTGGCCAAAAGTTTTCCCGGTTACTTTGGCAGTGCGCTTGGGTATACTAACGAGTTTCTATTGCAAGCTAATTCTGTCAACAACGACGGGCATACTAATCGAAGGGTATGTGAGGCTTTTGGTTGTTTTGAAAGATGTTGAAATGATATTGATACTATTATTAAGCTTTGAATGCTGTACATTTTGTTTTCAGTTTTAGAGAACAAAACCCATTAGAAGTTAAACATGGCTGATGGTCTTCTAGGGTTGAGTGTTGAGGTTTTTGTATATTTTAGGTGTTCCTTCTTTAGGTTTGTACTGCAGTGAACCTGTTGGAAGTGTTCATCTATATCATGTATTATTTGATTTTAGAGAAACTATTTTATTTCTTTGATTTATGTTGAATGAATCTCCAATTGATTTAGATTTCTTTGTTTTCTCTTTGTTTCACTTAGAAGAAGAATGGTTTTAGTCAAGGTAGACGGAGGATGAATAATAAGATGAATGCAGTGAAGCGAGATGAGATGACTCGGAGGACAGTGTATGTATCTGACATCGACCAGCAGGTAAGAGTGAGAACTCCTGATTATATGCCTTGCCACGGTCATTTTTAACCTATTCATTTCTTACTTGTATTGTGGAATTGCCATGTTCTGATTATAGGTGACTGAAGAACTACTTGCTACTGTCTTTGCTAGCTGTGGAGAGGTAACGGGTTGTTCTCTTTTTCCATTTTGTTATCTGATTCTTGGCATTTTAGTTTTTACTGTCAGCTTAGCTTCATCTTGTGTCTTCTTCAATAGGTTGTTGACTGTCGAATCTGTGGTGATCCCAACTCCATTCTTCATTTTGCCTTTATCGAATTCACTGATGAAGGTACAATTCCAAGCTCAGGACCACATTTCATGGATGCATTTTGTACTTGATATGATATCTAATTTACTTCGTGCTACAGAGGGTGCAAGATCTTCCTTGAATCTTTCAGGCACAGTTCTTGGTTTCTATCCAGTCAGAGTGCTGCCCTCAAAAACTGCAATAGCACCTGTCAATCCTGACTTTTTACCCAGGGTTAGGATTGTCTTAACTGTCCTCATTGTCATTCATCAACTTTACTACATTATAATTCGCTGTTATGATGCTATCAACTCCTTTCAATTTATTCTTAATTGGTTTTCTTGTGTTTTATTGTTTCTAGTCGGATGACGAACGTGAGATGTGCTCAAGAACTATCTATTGTACAAATATTGACAAGAAGGTAGATTTGAAATTGAAAAATCTTTTGGAATGTATTTGAGACCTTATTTTTTGAAGATGAGAACATGAAAGAACGTAGATATGCATGATTTCTTCATTGATTGTTTACATGTCATGTCATATAGGTTACTCAAGCAGAGGTTAAACTGTTCTTTGAATCACTATGTGGAGAGGTTTGCTATTCCTCGTATAACATATTTCATATTATCCAGGCTTTAATTTGATTTTCTTTGCAGTGCTTTTTTGTTTTCTGGTTGTGACTTTCTATGTCGTCTGATAACCTTTTGTAGGTTCAGCGCCTTAGGCTACTTGGAGATTACCATCATTCCACTCGTATAGCATTTGTTGAGTTTACAATGGTAATCTTGTTCTCTTCCAGTTGATTTTGTAGCTTCGTCTGTAACCCTTTCCCCTGCCATGTTCACACGTTTTTCTTATCTTTTTTGGGGGTTGGGGGAGGGTGGAGATATAGTATTGGAGTGGCAGTGAGGCGAGGATGGATGCCATATCAACCAGTCTGTTGTGGTTCTTGTATTTACCATTCACTAATACATATTTGCTTTTGTGGTGTATAGAATGCATTCAGACCACCTGCTTTTATGTATTAAATCTATCTATTGGTGAACTTAAAGATGCAGCAATTGATGTGGTGGCTTTAAGTTTGCATTTCGCCTCTGCCGAGCGATGTCAAATATCTTTGCAATGATATTTCATTTTTTCAAATCATCTAATATACAATTATTTTCATTTCAGTGTGTTTATTGTTTTTTTTTTTGGTGAATATCAAAACAGTACCTATGCTTTTAAAGTCTTTCTAGAAAACAGTGGTTACCCACTGATGAGTCATACTTTCGCAGTTACATGATTGTTCTCTTATGCTTGGCTGTAACTTCACCGTAGCTTTGCATAAGTGTTTGCATTTGTAATTTTCAGGCCGAAAGTGCCATTGCTGCTCTTAACTGCAGTGGAGTTGTCTTGGGTTCCCTGCCAATAAGGTTATTATAGCGTGTTCCTGTTTTCCTTTTTCGTTTTTGGGGATTTAAATAATAAGGCATCATGTTTCCGTTTGAAAAAGTATAACCATTCTGATTCTTATGGGTTTGTTTTCAGGGTGAGCCCATCAAAAACCCCAGTTCGTCCTCGCTCTCCTCGTGCTCAGCTGAACTGAATGAATGATCCCTGCATCTATCCCATGTCGGCCTGGTGCGCCCGATAGATATATTTATATATATTGCATATATATATTATGGTTATAGAGATATGTTCAGATGGGGTTGTGGGCTTTGGTGGTATGCACGATCCTCTGCAGTGGAGTTGGTACCTTTTGGTACCTAGAACTAGAGGGTATTGTTGGTGATGATGAGATATTTTTAGTTTAGTTTTTTTTTTTTTTTTTTTATTTTTTTTATTTATAGAGTGGATGGCATTTTGAGGCTCTTAGTCGTTTAAATCTCTGATGACGTTATGATGGATGGACCAAAGCATTCTGTAGGGATGGGATGGTCCCTGGGAACACTTGGAACTTGCTTTCAATGTTTCTAACTGGAAACTCTCGTAATCAACTCCTCTTTTTTAGTCTCTTCTCTCGAGTGAGTGTTCGTCTTGAATGTTATTGGCATTCATTCTGGATGGTGTGTGTTTGTTTTGTTGTGTTGTGTTCATTCTTGTGCTACACAGATATTAGATAGATAAATAATGGTCCATGCGAAAGAACTTGGTGTGGTGGTAGGTAGAAATATGTGCATAAATGTTTTCCCCTTCCAACAGCTGAATGTTTGTAAGGGGAAGTAGTTGGACGATCTGTTGTTTTGTTGAATGATTTGGTCAAAAGGAGTATAGAATTAGAATACGTGAAGTTAGGAAATTAAAGAGTCGGGTCCGGCAGGAGCAAGTATGGGTAGGAGATGATTAAAGAAAGCAGAATTTGCAAGTAATGAGGATTGAGGAACCAAAACCAACAGCAAAAAAGACAAAAAGATGGGGAGGCAATTTTGGAAGCTTGAGAGAGTAGTCATTTTTGTCGGAGAGCGATTTGGCAATTTTCTCCAATTTATTTTGGATTCACATTCTCATTTCTCAGAGTTATCGGTGTTGGAATTGGAATTCCAGTTCCAATTTGTTGTGGATAAGAATTAAGAATTAGTCACTCTTCTCTTCCTCCACTACTTGCATTTGGCATTTGCATTGTGATGTGTGATTGTCCTTTACCCGAATCCTCTTACCAAATTATTTCAATCTTCATTTCATTTGCCACAACCTACCTTTGTCTTTGCCTTTGCCTTTGCCTTTGCCTTTTGCTTTCATAAACCCAACTTCCTCACATTTATCCATAATCTCATCACGTTTACTGTAACAAGCAATCCTATTGGTCCAACACAAATAAGTCAACAGCTCTATGTCGTTATGTTTCCATTATTCCAGTCCATTTAACAATTCAAAGGAAAAAAAAAAATTGAAATTAGTTGTTAGACATTCTTTATCAACTAATTAAAACATTGGTGTCCAGTTCTGACAAATTTTAGAAATAATCTTTTTGATCATATTTTAAATTAAAGAACATTAAGATTATATATTATTTTATTAGTTTCATCTAAACTATCAAAATATGCATCAATCCGAATGTAACTGAGTAGATAAAGATACTATCTTTCAAGATTGATGTCCACCTTGCAATTGTTGAACTTGAAAAAACAAAAAAGGGGCAGTTAGCTACATGTCATAGAATCTCCATTTGCATCAACTATGTGTTGTATGTCTAAACGTCTTGATTTGAAGGATAGTTGGTAGGCTTGTTGCTTGATTTGTGAAAAATGTGTGGAATTAATGAATTAAAAGTAGTAGTAAGAGAAGTAGAAGATAATAATAATTTGATTAGATTAGAAATACATGTATGTACGTAGTGTGGGGGGAGAGGGGAGAGGGGAGAGGGAGTTTCAATTTCTGAAAGTGAAACACCATAGAGTTTGAGTTTGAGGAGAAGAAGAAAGTGGCGTGGGATGAATTTGGTTATGAACAGTCCGAAAGTGGTGGATGGGGCAAGGGATTATGATGGGGCCCTTGTGTTGGAACCCATACTCGTCCTCCGCCTCCTTCAGAAGCTTCATAAACAGCGGATGGTTGACGTCAATCACAGGAATCACAAACCTCTGCTGCTCCTCCATCTCGCATCGCCCCACCACCACCGCCACGTACCCTTTTGGGATTTCTCCCTCTCCCATTTCTCTGCTTCTGCTTCTGCCTCTGCCTCTGCTTCTGCCTCTGCCTCTGCTTCTGCTGCCCAATTACTACTTACGAATTACGATCTTGATTTCTTGCTTGCTGTCTTGGTTATAGGAACACCAGGGAGAAGAACAGCCATGCGTCGGAGTTACAATCTGCAACATTCCTCCTCATCATCATCATCAATCTAACATTCCACATTTTAAAATCTATTCAAATCCAATACTATAAATACTAAATACTTTCTGTTTCTTGTTTCTTCTTCTTTTTCAATCCCTCCAATACTAACCGCCTCGCTTACTTTATTCCTATTTCCTGTCATCAACTAACCACTCTCTTCTCTCTCCCTCTCTCAACTCTCAACGCCTAATATACTTTTCCTTTTCTGTTTCTCTATCAATATGAAAACTCAAATTAATTACTATTCCATCCACAATCCTTCAAATCAATGCCAATTTTAACATCTATAATTCCTTACTTTCAGTTCTCCCCCTCTTAAAATAATAATAATCCACCTGATCAAACTTCCATAAACTTAGATCCATCTCGATAACCATAAGACTTTAAGTAAAAATAAATATAAATTTTGTTTAATTAAAGTCTCTCAAATTATTTCAGGTTAAACCTAAATGACCGTGCCCCATATTTTCTAAGAATAAAAAAGACTGCCATTTTGATTGCCTTGAGATTAGAATTTAATAATATGAAATTAGAGATGATTTCTTCCAATCCAGATATCCAGATAATGAAGTTGTTCAGTTGAAATAATTATATTTAATAATACATATATATATTTTTTAAATAACAATGCATTTCTAACTTTTAAATCAAATGTATAGTATTTGTAGGTGAAAGATTACTTAACAATCGTTTTAAGGAGGACGGGACACAGCTCATTGATTTTGTTATTTGTTTATAACAACTTTGATTTGTTTTTTTTTTCCTTTCTATTTCTGCAATTCTTAATCAGATTTAAATATATATATTATGTTTTAAATTTCGCTAAAATTTGAAAACAACAAGAACTGGTTGAGAAGGTTAAGAGTTGGATTCCAAAAACAAGTATGGAACCAACCCAAGTAAAAATTAAGAACAAATAGAGAAAACTCGTTATTATTATTATTTTTTAGATGGGTCACTACTTATTATCATTTTTTAAGTTAATGGTTTGATGTCTCACCTTTGCAATTATTTATTATTTTTTTAAAAAAAGGGAAATATATTATTAATTAGAAACTGCATTGGAAGGAAAATAACCCTTAATAGTATTGAAAAGGAAGTAGGGAGGTGGCACATTGCAGGTTTGAGGGAGGTGGTGGAACAAGATGGAAGCAAAGTCCTTGCATCCATCAACCAAACCAGAGTTGAATTTTCTCCATGGACCAGCTTAATTGCAAACCAGCAATCGGATTCCACTAGTAAGATGGTCGCAATTTATAGAAAAATTACAATACGCACAAGACTCGCTTTTGTTGAACTAAAACAAATCTCAAAAGTTAATTATATAGTAATAGGTGGATTGTTATTTTTTTACCAATTAAATTAAATTATGTCGAGGAGGACAAATATTAATTATTTTTAAGACTTAAAACAATTGAGAGAACAAATCATTACAAGATTTTACATTAAAATTTGCCCCTCTCTCTCTCTTTGAAGTACAATTTCTGCCCCTGTTTAAAGTTAAAAAAAAAAAAAATAGCAAAAATGAAAAAAGAGAAAAAAAGAAAAAAGGAAAAGACCTTTACACATTCTCCGCTCTGAGTTTCTTCTGTAAACGGGAAACAGCGCGCCACCGCCGTGGCTGACCGAAACATATAATATAAAGGAAAATAGGTGACGTAAAAAAGGGAGGCGTGTCAGGAATGTCGGCAGACATATGTCAAATTTCCTAACCTCAAATCTGATCAAATTGAATCAACCATCCTCCGTGGCCGTGGATTTCAATTGTTCCCCGGTACACTCCCAGCGGCATTCGACGCCGGCGGCCAAGGAATCGGTGATGGGAACAATGACCAAAATGCTCTCCCCGGCTGCGGCGCACAGAAACGTACTGAAGAAGACAACAAGAGTAACAACCGAGTAAGTGGGGTCGTCGGGCTTCCAGTGCGCCGATAAACCGAGGAAGATAATCTGCAAGGGCAAGGCGAGCATGATGGTGAAGGCGAGGCCGTAAACCCGAATCCTGAGGGACTTGTTGATGACGAGGGACGCCACTTTCCAGCAAGACAAGAGGAAGCAGAGCATGTAGGCGACCCCAAATCCGGCGAAGGCAAGGGAGCTGAAGAGAGGGTAGGCGCAGAGGACGGTGCTGTTGCTGTAATCGTGCCTGATCAGAAGGTAGGTCCGATTCAAGTAGGAGGGAAGGTGGTCGCGGAAGGGAGAGTAGAGAACGATGAGAAGGTGGAGGAAGAGGATGGGGATGGGAGTGAGGAGGACGAGGGCGAGAGCCCGGACGTCGGTGGAGGTTTTGTTCTTGGCGGAGACATTGATGAGGAAGAGGAGGGTGATCAGGAAGCCGGGCTGGAGGAAGCCGAGGGAGAGGGCGACGTGGAGCTTACAGAGGGCGAATTGGTAGGGGATGGGGATGGGGGGGAAGAAAGGGTAGAGGTAGCGGCGGCGGAAGAGGGAGAGGCGGAGGAGCTCATTGAGGGCCCAGAAGGAGATGAAGGAGACGAGGAGGAATCGGACGGTCCAGAGGGAGTTGAAGCGGCGGAGGTGGTGGCAGGAGCGGGACTTGAAGCGGAGATGGAAGATGAAGCAGAGGGAGAGGAGGGAGAGGAGGAGGAGGAGGGCGACGAAGCAGATGGTGGTGAGGTCGAAGGTAGCTGGATCCAGAAATGACAAAGGACCAATGAAGAACATCGATTGATTTTCTCCGTCGCCCCTCAGGCAGCGAGAGAGCTAGCGAGGGGCCGGAGGTATGGGTGGCCGTGGAGGTGGGGGCGAAGAATGTAGATGTAGCACAACCGAGAGGCTAAGAAAATGCATGGAATTAATGCCAATTATGAGTGCTCAATTGTTGTGTGGGTCTGGGTGTGAAATTGTGTCCCAATTCCAAATCCAAAATTCCACAACTCCAAATCCAAAATTCCACAATTCCAAATCCAAAGTTCCAAATCCCATTCCCCTCCCCCCTGGGCCTCCCTTTTCTCGCCCGACCGGAAAACAGGGTGTTACTAATTACATAATGGGGACACCCTGTGGTTTCCCATCCAAATAGGATGCCTTTCTCTTCCACACTTATTCTTAGCCAATTCCTCCCTCCTCCCTCCATCCTCACACTCTAATTTAAGCATCGCGCCACCTAATTCCGCTATCCTTTTTCTTCAACTTTACCTCTAACATCATTTATTAACAAGGTGGAAAGTTGCTTAACAGTCTGTTTTAAGCAGGATCGGAACACACCTCATTCATTTCTTATTATATATACCTGTATGTTTTGAATTCTTCCTTGGGTTAATCCAACCATATTTACCTTTTTGTTTGAGCATCACGCCACCTAATACTCCCCTATGCTTTTGGTCCCCACCTTCTTCTTATTATTTTTCTTAAACATATTCTTCAACTTTTAGTCTTTACCATATCTGCTATTAGCATTCCCTCTCGTTCAGCTTCGTTTAACAACTAACATGCCTATTGCCTTGTACAATCCTTACTGCATCTTATCTTCATTCTAACTAAAGTTTTAACTTATTTTCACCTTTTAAAACCCATCACCTGACACTAACTACACTGAAAAGAATGTGCAATAAAACTTCAAATTCAAAAGCAATCCTGCCAGACCTCAATAACTCTAACTCAAGCGCCGTGGCGTGCAAGCCACAGCCAAAACCCTTTTGCTGAGAACTTGACGCCATCATCCAATCTATTGCATAATGCCTTTGATTGTCGCCATAGGCAGAGCAAAGAGTAGTTTTGGCAATTTCGTGATGGCACCTCAACCTTCCCAACACTTATCCTCTCTCCACAAACTTTGCTCTTCTTTATTCCAACTTTTATTTTTCCCACCACTCTCATTCCCATTCAAATCAATCACTAAGATATTTTTGCGAAAAGCAGATATTTATGCTAGACATAAAAGAAAAGGGGCCGGATAAGAATGCATTGCAGTGCCTTTATAGCAAAAAGGGATTGGCGAGCAGTAGAGAGTGATGGTGCTCAGTTTTGAAGCTCAAAAGGGAAAATGGATGCAGATCACCACAAGACATGGACTGGAAAAAGCCACACGTTATTGAACTCCATTGGTTTTCCATTCAAACTTGTTCACTCTTTTCTTGGCTGCCTAACCATGCACCTATATAGTCTCATCTGTTTTCCAGGAAACTGAACGAGTGAACAACTCCCATGTGGATGTGTTTGCAACCAAAATTATGAAGAGAAACGACTACTTCACAGTAGCAAATTATGAGACCGTCGCAGTCGTCTCTTCACAAACATGTTCAACTCCCGTGAGGAGGAAGAAGAAGAGCAATAGCATGAACAAAAGAAGGTTTAGCGATGTACAAATCAGGTCGTTGGAGTCCATATTTTATTCATCTGATTCAAAGCTCGATCCGAGAAAGAAGGTGCAGTTGGCAACTGAGTTGGGACTGCAGCCTCGCCAGGTTGCAATATGGTTTCAGAATAGAAGAGCGAGATGGAAATCAAAGCAGATGGAGAATGATTTTAGGAGTCTCAGAGCTAATTATGATAATCTGGCATCTCAGTTCAAATCCTTACAAGAAGAGAGGAACTCCTTGCTCTCACAGGTACAAAAGTTGTTTTCTTCTTTATACCTTTTGGCTTTTATAGCTCTAAGCATTTGCATTACTCCACTGGTATTTGAAACAGTTGCAGAAGCTAAGTGAGCTTGTTCAAGGAAGGCCTTGCGAGGGCTATAATAATTATAGGATAGATAAAAAGAGGTTAGAGAATGGGGGACATGATCAAGGGCTTCCAGTGACGCATCTACTGAAAGACGGAAGCAACGACACGGGCCACACCAAGGAGAAATCATGCCACCTTCTTAACCCAAATGGATCATATGAAACATCTGATAAATGGTGCGGTTTCGACTCAGACGGTGGTGTCGTCTTTGAATATCAGCCCTGTAGCAGCTTGCAGTGGCCAAATTTCTGTGGATGACAACGATTTCTTGCTTGAATAATTCAAATTTGACTCAATTTTGGCATCATCTACGTCAGCTCATCATTTTATTAGCCAAACTACTTGACATAAAAAATATCCAATTATACTCGGTTAATACCAACTAATCCGAAGAACTGTAATCCGCTAACTGCTTTGTAATCTTATAACCAAAAAGAAGAGAAAAATGCTCTGTAATCATTTACCAAGTAAATAAAAGCCAAGTTCCGATGGTCACTACACTTTATCACCATGATGCGATTACAACTGACCAATTTCATAACGCGTTATCATTTAATAAATAATGCCAACAATTTGATTCTGATATACCTTATTATGAAGATTGGACCTATTGGAGAAATCCGTTCTTTCCCCTGAATTCTGCTTCTGTTTGAGTGAATGATGGCTATTCAGAAAGTGGAAGGACAAAAATAACAAGTGTGCCCTATGATCCTATATAGATTCCGTAGTTATTAGTTTCATCTGACAATGGGCAAAATCAGGAATTAGACTCTGCCCTGTAGCTTACTCGAGGTTGTCGAAAGAACAGTCAATGGTCGACAATTTTCAAGTGATGACAATTAGAGTATATTTTAAATGATTCTTTTAAGTGCTTCCAAATATTCTTTACTGGGTATAATCGTGTCCCATCATTTTGTGTTCCAGCTACTAACTTAGGGGTGGGGAGGAGGCCAAAAACGAGCTGGAACTGAGGAAATAAGACTATCTGAAGATTTAGTACTCAAAAAGTCAAGAACAAAACATGCCATTACTTGAGAACGTTGAAGCAAAATCATAACAATTCAAACTTCTAAAGAGTATAAAGCAAATAGTTCTAAGCACAAGTGCTGAAGAAAATAAGTAAAAAACATAAAACGTCTACTTGATCTTCTTCTTTGGCCTCAACTGCGAATCAGTGATGAACCAAAAAACAATATAAGTAACAAAGTGAGATTATAAATTATTAGAATAGTACAACTCAAAGAAAAACAAGTTACCTGGTTGCTATGTCCACACTTCTTTTTCCTGCAGTTTACAGCACGTGGGTGCAAGCGGGCATAGCACCTGTAAATCAATTGTATGTGATCAACTTGAAATAATGATTCAGGAAGCAATAACGAAAGTATGTATATCAATTAAATGGTAAACCTATAAGACATTCAGTTTTCGACTTCTTAAGAAAGGATGTTGATAGACACAGATGGCCAATGAATTTTGAAATGCTAAAAGTGATTCAAATAGAAGCTTGCATAAAACCACACACCACATCCAACTCCATGTATAATGTAATTAACAGACATAATAACAAACGAGTTCATATAGAATAAAGAAACAGAACGATTTTATGAAATTAATAAGCAAATTGAAGCTTACTTGCGGCAGATCATCTTGTCTTGATTGTACTTCCTAGCCAATGCCATTAGAGATGGCTCAATAATACCACCACGGAGCCTAAGCACCAAGTGCAGAGTTGACTCTGAAAGAATACAAACCTATTAAGAATCCTTGTAACAAAAAAGGGAAGTAATTCACAAAAAGATAAAGACATTCGTTCTGTATTAAAATAGTTGATGCAATGACCACTTTTGATAACACTGCACTTATCACACAATTACAGGCATCTCATAGTAGATAGCTGTATGTTCAATCTCATTCCGAGATCGTAACTAAGCAAATCCTAGGTCTTTGTAATGACCAAAACGTATAATTTTAATAATTCAGAACATGAACTTTACACCCGGTTTCTTTTATCACCGACGCCACATGACTAAGCAAAATTTATTCCTCTAGACAGGAAAGAGAATCCAATGGAAGCTAGACATAGCAACAACCTTTCTGGATATTGTAGTCGGCGAGAGTTCGCCCATCCTCAAGCTGCTTCCCGGCGAAGATAAGTCTTTGCTGGTCCGGGGGGATACCTGAAACATGCACAGGGAATTATAAAAATCCAATACATATGAAATCAACAAAAAAAAAAAAAGGTTGCCTTGACAATATAACTTTGAAAAAAGTCGAACCTTCCTTGTCCTGGATTTTAGCTTTGACATTGTCGATGGTGTCGCTGGACTCAACTTCCAACGTAATCGTCTTCCCAGTAAGGGTTTTCACGAAGATCTGCATCTTGGCGTGCCTTCGTTACTCCTCTATCCGGTTTACACTCTAGGTCTAGGCTATCCCACTGGAGATTATATGCTCTGGGATTAGGGTTTTGGTAGGGATAGTTGTTCGGGCTTGTATTTCACAAATCTAGGCCCAGGACCAAGGTTAAGGATGGTAAAATGGGCCCACTTGGCCCAGTTTTATGGGAACTTGAGTCTATGGCTCAATTAATTAAAATAACTTTTAGGATGATGCACTTTGTAGTCCAATTTGTCTCAAATTTAAGGAAGAGAAAAAGGTCGCCCAGGCCCAATTTCAGCTCCTGCTGTGCTGTGTTAAAATGGAAGAGCTATTTCAATTTCATCCAAACACAAATAATAATATGCAAGTGTAACTTCCCGTTATCAAGTTATGGCCATATATATGCCTGTCCAGTGGCAGTGGGTGAACCGACCGACCTTCAATTCCCTTCGCATATATATGCCTGTACACTGAGTAATCCGCTAATATAATATAATTGGTGTCTGTTTCAATGATTGTGTTCGGTGGGCAGAAAAGTAAGACAGGACAGATATTATGCGGCGCCCATCATCTTGTTGGTTCTGCAGAAGCACAACGTAGTGTTTGTGTTTGTGTTTGTGTTTTAGAAAAAGGCAACCTGTGTGTGTGTTTCTATCTGTTGTCTTCACTGCTAGTGCTAACACAAAACATGACTATATGGCCATTTCATTTCCCTTCCCTTCTTCGCTCCAAGTTCAAAAATCTGTTTGTTTTCCTTGCCTTGCCTTAACTTTGTTGTCTGATGAATGCAAAACTGTTGTGAGTGTTACATTACCCAATCCCCTGCCCATAATTTTTCTTCCTCTCTCTCCATTGCACTCTAAGCAACGCCTAAGAATCTCCCTCCCTCCCTCTCTCTCTCTCTCTCTCTCTCATAATTTTCTTCTCTGTTAATTTGTGGACGAGTGACCCCCCAAGTCAAAGTCGTAAAAATTGGTTGCTGAACCCATCCCATTTCCAATTACTTTTGAGTTTTGACACGCCATTCCAATATATTAGTTTTAAAAAAATCCCATTAATTCACCAAATAAGCATGTTTTTGCCAGTCAAAATCAACTTCTCTATTACCCTCACCAAATCTTTGCTGGCCTCTGCCTAACTTCAAACCCATTTGTCTCCTTGGCTTTGCTTCCAAGTTCAGAAGATTTTTGGAAGATCAGTTCTTATTATTCACAACTCAACTTCTGTTCTTTGCAATCTTTCTTCAAGTAAACACCATGTATTGCGTATTATATGAAGTTGCACAAAAGTTGTTAGTTGAAATCAAATTATTTGACCCATATAGGACACGTTTTGTCGAGCAAATAGTTTAAACTGAGATGATGGTTGAGTATAAAATACAATTCATTATGGTACATTTAAGCAAGTTTTTTCCATTAAGTTGTATGGGAAGTAGACAATTGTTCTGATAAATACTTGATTCACATTGTCACACAATAGTCATGTATACGTACTGTGTTGGTATTCATTTTGAACATGCCATAGAAAATTATTTTAACACAACCGAAGGATTTAACTTTTATATTATAGGGAAGTTATAGGGGTAATTAATAAAGCTATAGTAACTTGTTACTCAAAAAGAGAAAAGAAAAAGAAAAAGAAAGGCTATAGTAACTTGAGGGAAGGGGGACAAGGATGCCATAGGGCAGTATGCAGTGCAGTGCATGTTGTCTTTTATTGAGCTGATTGCTTTGGACTGATCTTTTTACCATGTTCTTCTTTATTATTATTTTTGACATGGCTGATAATTCGATCACACAAAGTTTTTCATGCTTCAAAAAAGGTTGTAAGAACACATAATTGTTTGTTCCACCTCATCGTCGAGTGGGAAGTAGAGAATGTTTTTCCAATGCTTAATTACCATTTCCCCTGCTTTCTTCTTGCAAAATACAACCAAAGATTAACCTCTATTTTTTTGTCTTCGATTCATACTGTAGTTGAAAGAGGCAACAGCAAAGCAATTTTGTAGGAAAGAAAGAACAAGCTTTACAAAGGAAAAAGAATAAAGTCTGGACGGTTAATTTGTGCAACCATTATTCCATGGTTTTTGTAACTATATTTTACGAATATACATTTTGACATCTTGTAAATTTCTGTTAACATATTTTTGCGTGATTTAAATAGATGATTCAAGATTTCATTTGATTGTTTCTTCAATTTAATTTAGTTATTTCTTTCCTGTATAATGAATTTATAAATACATCTGTTTTCATATGATTCTTCATTTCATAATTAGTATTCAAATTTGGAGTTGATTCAAAAAATTTCCATCACGTAAGCTACAAGGTAAGTTTAAAACAAGTCCAAATTAGAAGAGAGAAAGAAGTTCGAATCCAGTAGCTCGACCAAAGCACTGCACTTGGCCCACTTAGGGCCAGATGCCCAATTGACCAAGTCTCGACCATTGGCCAAGTCTTAGGCAACGACCGTCCAACAACTTAGGGCCAATGCCTGGTCGACCAGGTTTCGACCGTTGGCCAAGTCTTAGGTAGCGATCGTCCGACAGCCCCTGAAGATAGGCCCTGAACCCATCTTAACTTGATAAAGTTTTGCAACGGGCCCACAATGAAGCCCTGAGAGTTAGATTTTTTAGAAGGACGATTATTTTTTTTAGTTTAACATCTGGGGTGAGGATTCAAACTCTTTAACATCAAGGTTGAATATATGTGTCTTGACTTGCTAAGTTATGCTCTGTTAGAAGTCGAGAATTCAATCCCATTAAAATAGAAGGAAAGACTAAATCCTAGAGGTATGCAACCAGAACTATACTTTTAACTGCACAATCTTTAACCTCTAATTCTATCAAGTATTATTGGAGAGTGTGTGGCTAGTGTTTAGTAATATTTGTTTAAATTTAATAGATATAAATTGAAATATAAAAATAGACAACGAAATCTTACCTGAAATAGTATAATGAGCAGGTGCAATAATTTTGTTTATTACCAAATACAATTTTATTGTTTGAAGACCCATGTAAGATTCGGAGTTGTAAGTAGGAGTATTCAAAAAACTCAACAATCCGTTGAACTCGATGAACCAATCCAAATTTTAAGGTTGGGTTGGGTTGTGATTTTCCCAATCTGATCGGGTTGGATTGGGTCAGGTCTCGGATTCCACCTTTAAAAAAATCGAGTCAATCCAACCTACCTAATTTAGGCATATATTTGTATTTTCCTTAATTATATATAATAATAATATCTTTATCTTCAATATCAACCGTCTATTTAGTGTTAATCATAGTCCTTCATTTAATGTTTTCATATTATCTTCTTCCATTTTATATTTTAATCTCAACCGTCCATTAAGTTTCAATCATAACTCCCCGTCACCGCTGTGATAATTAAAAATTATAAAAAAACACACACAAACCAACAATCCAACCCGGAAATATTGGGTTGGGTTGACCATCCAATTCAAACTCGACGGTTCCTATACATGGCAAATCCGAAAATTCAGATTGGTCCAAAAACTCTTCCTAACTCGACCGAACTGAACCGAACCGGTGAAAACCCGTAGTTGTGAGTCGTGAGTTGAATGGATAATTTGACTAGATGATTTAAAAAATATAGAAAACTTTCACATGCCAAATCTTATTTTCTTTAAAATCACTAATTTTATAGGATTTGGGAGAATTGATCTTCTTGTCTGCTCAAAGAATACAAAGGACAGCCTTGCAAGTTTAATAATTATGAGTTATTATTAATAATTTATTCCCTATTCTCTAATCTAATAATGGACACAATTTTTTTAAAATTTTAAATGATTCTAATAATTTGGCCTTAAAAATATTAAAAAAAAGAAACTTATTGGTTACCATTTTTTGCGTTCCAATTTTAAGTTCTCAACAAAATTATAATCATTATCTTCTAAAAAATGCAGCAACGAGGATGAACTTTGAGACTCAAAATCTAATTGAGGGTGGAAAGGGATAAAAGGAGTAATTTATGGGCTCAATTTTATTTACTCAAACTTTTTGTTATTGCTATCTAAGTTGGTAGATTATTCGTACTTAATATGTTATAAGTTTTAAATGAAACATTTTCCGCCTTTACAAATTATAATAAAAATTATTGAATTTTAATCATCGTGTTTAGAAAATATTTGTGATGTAATTTATCTATGATTTAATAAAATAATTTTAGCAAGAGAAGAGAAGTTAAATACATGATGATTAATAGTTAACCCAACTCAATTGACAATGGGCTAATAATTACAACTAAAATTGAAGTTATTTTATTTTGTTTCCTAATCACAATGAGATTTTTACTATAAACATTTGAAAATTTTGATCTCATGTATTTTGATAGAGATAAAAAAAAATAGAAAGAAAATCTGGAGTTTTAATAATTAGAATAGTTAGAGAAAACTGAAAAAGGAATAATCCGGTAGGGGAGGGAAGGGATGAGGAGTGATCCAGTTGGGAGTCGGAGTCGGAGTCGGAGTGTTTGTGTGTTTCTTTGTTGTTGCTGTTCTTCGTCTTCTTATTCGTGTTTCTCCATCTAATTAAATCCTAAATCCAGAGAAAATCCAGGAGTTGCTCTCCTTCTCTTCTGTCTCGTAAGTGGTAAAAGCCGAACCCAAACCCATTGCCCAACCATAGTTTAATATAATAAGAGGCATTGCGAACGAAGCACCCGATCTGTATTTTCTTCCCCCCTATGATCGCCTCCGGCACCGACATCGCCCCCTCCTTCGGCGTCGGCGGTGGCTTGGTCTCCCGGATGATGGCGGGGGCACGGCCGAATGCAGCCGTCGTCGCGTTCACGGCCTTGGCGGGCCTCGCTGTGGTCCTCGTTCTCTTCTACTCTGCCAGTAGGTAAAACCACAAACCAATCTTTTATTCACACAATTTCCAATTCAAACGGGGAAAACTAAGGTTTCGTTTGGTAGTAGTACAAGGGCAAATCTACCCAATTCCTTTCTGCCCACCAATCATTTTTCCATAGATGAGAGCTCTTAAACGAACTCAAACTCCCTCCTCTCCGGATCCCAATTCCAATTCTCCTCCTTCTTCATCTTCGTCGTCTTCAGCCTCGTCCTCAGCTCCATCGTCATCGTCATCGTCATCGTCATCGTCATGGGTTCATTTGCGTTCGGTTCTATTCGTTGTCACTTCCTCTTCACCGGCTTCTTCTTCCTCCTCTGATCGGTGAGTCTCTCTTTCCTTCCTGTTTTGCTTCCGATTTGTCTTATTCAGCTCAAAATTAAGCAAACTTAGTTTTCGACACAGATCTTCAGCGTTTCAGATTTTACTCGGGTTTCTAGGGTCACATTTTTACCTCAATCTAGTTGTTTAGGTCATCCCAGTTCCATGTCTCCTTTCTGGACTATGTAGTTTCCTGTACATTTAGGTTATTTTCTCACATTGTCAACTTACTATCTAAATCTCAAGTTTGTTTCGGTCTGATAGATGTCTTGATCACTTTAGTCATCTTTTATTTTCAGCTATAACTGGTGAATTTTTAGTTTCATTGATCTTAGTTCTTAGAAGGAGGTAGATAGCTAGGCGATTCTGTATCCTGACGCCATTTCAGTGGATAAGATTAAAATGAATTGACTTTGCTATATTAACCTTGTTTTAGGGGACGCCTTAAATCACCCTGGTCACGCAAGAAAAGAAAGAATGCGCTTACACCGCAACAATGGAGGAGTTTGTTTACTCCAGATGGGAAACTTCGAGACGGCGGAATTAAGTTTTTAAAAAAAGTTCGCAGTGGAGTGAGTAAACATCACTTTGTCTTATGCATTTTCTTTCAAGAGTTATTAATAATTTCATGACATTGGAGATATTTATTGATTTCATTTTGGTCTCATGATTTCTACTAGGGTGTAGATCCAAGTATTAGGGCAGAGGTCTGGCCGTTCCTTCTTGGAGTGTAAGTGAATCCTCCCCATCAACACCCCTCCCCAAATTTTTTTTTGTCTTGTAATCTGGCACAACATATTTTAGTTCTTTAGTCCATTGGGGATCTGGTCAGGATGCTGGGTAGCTTTTTCTGCCTTTTCTTCTGGCTCCCTACAAAGTGCATCATCTTAACGAAAATACATGAGCTATTTTAATTTATAATCTCAACTGTGCGGCTTTGAATCTTAATGAGCTGGAAATATCTACCGTGGTTCGTCTATTTTTTCAAAATCTTCCTATTCTCAAAAAACGGTTTTTTATAGTTCATCATCATCATCCTTATAATTTCTTCAATCTCATCATTTTTCTTATTGCATACTTATTCCAGCTAGATGTCTCTTTCAGATCCACCCCTACTTGGCTTCCTTTCTCTCACTAAACACTACACATCCCATCTGTGTTATATTATAGGAAAAATATATTTTTGCTCCAATCACAACAATTGTAAGTCTCAACATGATCCAATGAGTTTAAAAGTGTGTCCCAGCATGCCTGCAATTTATAGTATAATGAAAGGTTTGACCTTCTGCTTGTTGCACACTGGATCACATTGTTTTTCATATCAATGATCTGTCAAAATCGGGAAGTCTGTGCTACATGGGTTTGTATGTTACAAACAAATGAAGGATAGAGAGCTATTCCTGCATAGAAATTGGGATGCAACATTGTGATGCTTCTTCCCAGTATAACCTTTTATCTTTTGACTCGTTCATCTTATCTTTTGTTCACTCTTTTTATAGGATTAGTCATAGCCTAATCCTTTGCATGCTTCCTCATGGTTTCCCATTGCTAGCATTTATGCTCATCTTTATTGGTGGTTTTCATGGGACTTGAGGAGTCCTTTCTGCAGAAATTATTTCTTATTGGTTGGATTTCCAATTTCGAGAAGTTGAAAGGTCTTCTTTTGCGTTTGCTTCTCTTATTTAAAGGAAGGGGTTCCTTTGTTGGTTTATTCCATTTTAGGCGTTTTTTTTCGGTTTGTTTTGAGTCCTCCTCATTGGCTTCATAGATCTTTTTTTTTTTTTTTTTTTTTTATGAGAAACAATATTTCATTGATGGTATGAAATACACAAAAAGCCATATAGACAATTACAAGAAAGTTTGCCAACTTGTAATAAGGGCATTTAGAGAATAGCTATTAAAGGGGTAGAAACATTTACACCAGCCAAGAGCTAGTAAAATAACTTGGCTTCATAGATCTTCCCTTGCAAGTTTCTCAAGAAGACATTGTTTCTTCCCTCAAGTTCATCTCAAGCTTATCTCCCTCCCAATTGGGTGCTTATTTATCCTTTCTTAAGTCCGAACTTGTCAATATTCGCAAAGAAAAAGCTCTCTTTTTGAAGCACACTCTATAAGAAAGATGGAGATTCAAGCTGAATGGGAAGGAGAGCTTGCCGAAGGTATTAGAAATATTGGCCAAATATTCTCAGAAGTTTGAAGAGTTGTTTCCAGATGGTAAAGATGTCCTGGACGATGTTATTGCTTTTAAAGGTTCTTGAAGCTTCTTTTTGCGGTTCATTGCTTTTGGGAGACTCTATTTGGAAGTTTATGTTGCCTCGTCTTTTTTCTTTTATCGTAGCCTTTGGGAGTTTGTATCTTTTGAACATTTTGTTCCTTTTCATTAATCAATGAGAAGTTCGTATCTTGTTCAAAAAAAAAAAAAGTCATAGCAACTCCCTCATTTGAAAGATTCATGCCATGCTATATGGTGGTTGTACTTGCGGTGCTGCTATGCTATGTGTATGTGATGCTTCGAATTGTTCAACTTCATGTGGTACACAAAACGTGTATTTACAGAACTACTTGTGTTTTCAACAGCTATGACTTAAGCAGTTCTGAAGAAGAAAGAGATGCTGTAAGATTACAGAAGAGGTATGTGTTCTCAATTGCTAATATTATTTCACTCTATTTTCCTCGGACAAGTTTGTGGGTATTTTACCTACTGTAGCAATGTTGCAAGTTGGCATTTTAAAAGTGGTCTGCATATTAATGCAGGAAAGAATATGAAAGACTTCGCAAACAATGCAGAGGTCTACTGAAGTCTGGCGATGAGAGTACAAAGTTGAATGATGATGATATGAACTCCAACAAGGAGAGGGATGAGAATATAAAGTTGAATGATGGTGAGACAAACTACAACAAGGAGGGGGACAATCAGTATGTTGCTCATGGTGACGACTGTCCTAGTTTGGAAGAGGTGGTTAGTGCAAGAGAGTCTATTTCTAGTGATGAAAGGGGCTCAAACTTTAGAAACTTGGATGGAACCTCGGGGGTTTTCTTGGAAGAGGATGACAGTTCTAGAAGGATGACTAGTGCTGATGCATCTGCTCCAAATACTGAATCATCCGACTCCGATTCATCTGAGGATCCTGAAGTTAGTCAAACATTCCCCTCTTCTGATGGTAGAGAAGATAATGATCCTGATTTCACTTCCAAAAATTCTTCTCCCTCCGTTGCAGAGGTTACATCCAAATTTCGCAGCAATGAAGATTTTACAACATGGCAAAGGATCATTCGTCTTGATGCAGTACGTGCGAATTCAGAATGGATAGCATATGCACCATCCCAAGCAGCGGTGTCAGATGACAAGGCTAGACATTCTGCAGAGGTGGTTGGTTTGAAAGATTATGATCACCTAGAGCCCTCCAGGATCTTTCATGCTGCTAGGTTGGTCACCATTCTTGAAGCATATGCTCTTTATGATCCTGAAATTGGGTATTGCCAAGGAATGAGTGATCTGCTTTCTCCTATAATTACTGTGATAACTGAAGATCAGGAGGCATTCTGGTGCTTTGTGGGCTTCATGCGGAAAGCTCGGCATAACTTTAGGCTTGATGAGGTGGGGATTCGAAAGCAACTGAACATTGTGTCTAGAATCATAAAATTCAAGGACTCTCACCTTTACAGACACTTGGAGAAACTTCAAGCTGAGGATTGCTTTTTTGTTTATAGGATGGTTGTGGTACTCTTTAGAAGGGAATTAACATTTGAGCAGACGCTGTGTCTTTGGGAGGTCATGTGGGCTGATCAGGCAGCTATTAGAGCTGGTGTAGGTAAATCAGCTTGGAGCAGGATTAGGCAACGGGCCCCACCCACAGAGGATCTGCTGCTCTATGCAATTGCTGCCTCTGTATTGCAGAAGAGGAAGTTGATTATAGAGAAATACAATAGCATGGACGAAATTATAAGGGAGTGTAACAGCATGGCTGGGCAACTTGATATATGGAAACTCTTGGACGATGCTCATGATTTGGTGGTGACCCTCCATGAGAAGATAGAAACCTCGTTTAACGAATAAATCCCCAATTGTTGGTTTGCTAATTTACGTGCTATTCTGCCTGGATCCTTAATTATCTAGGCTTCTGCTCGGAGAAAGTGCATCTCTCTTTGCTTATTCGAGGGGGTAACAGGATGTTTCTTTTGCTCACTTTCTTATAGCTAACTCAAGCTCAATCAAGTTGTAGCGACAGATTGTAATGATGAATCACTATAATTTGCATAATTTTGCATCCTCACCTTGATCTATTTCACCGTGGCTGCATAATAGCAGTAAACAAGAGCAGCGTATTGAGATGCACGAGTCAATGAATTTTGAAGGATGAGAATATCCGGTTCTTGATGTATCTTTACATGAAGTAATAACTTCTGTTCTCCATTGATGGATTAATTTTTATGTTAACTTGGTTCTTGTACTTCTAATCTGTTTCTAGTTTAACAAAATCTATAATTTAGTGATTTAGTTGACATCTTTCAGTCAGCTACTACGTGATTAACCTTTTCGAATCAATTAAGTTTTTGATGTATAGAAAAAAGCGGGTGAAATCACGAGGATAGTCTTATTGGACAGCTTTGATTGTGAGTTTTTTTTTTAAAAGCAGGATGGGCATTTGGATCCAGGAGACTACAATGAAGAAAATGAACTTTCTCAAGAAGGATAAAACGTTGTGTAGTGAATATTTTTCGAAGATCAGATCTTTATAGATCTCTTGATTTCTTTAAAATATCTCGCAACAGAACAGGAAAGTAGTGTTTTGGAGTTGGGTCATCAATGAAAGAGATGTCCTGGAGAAAAAGATCCTTTGAATGTTGAGCAACACAATATGTGAACCTGTTGATACGAGCATCATGTGTGTTGGTGAGATGAGCATAACGTGCCAAGTAGAAAAAGGAACCCGTACGAGTAGGGAAAATCAATTCGGATCTCTAAGCAAACATGTTACATTGAGAAGGAAAATGAATTTACAAAAACTTCAAATCCACTAGAATTTACGTCATTATTCATGAGTAGTAGAGGACTGGGACTCCTCCTTTGTTCTACTTCTATCCATAATAGGACTCATCCATTTTGCAACAAAGTTCATTGTTTTGTAAGGCCTTACTTGTGTCTTTGTTTGGTTGCTGCCAAACCCTTCCTGTCACAAGAGGAGAAAAAAAGGGTAATAATAAATAGCAGGTCAGGCCAACCATCAACATTATCTGGTGTCTCGTTGCAGTTTGCCGCTTCTTGAAATGTGTGATCCTTTGGATTTAAAGCCATTAAAGTGAAACCATCTTTCGAGAGAAAACAAGACAAACCATTGTCAGCTACTGTCTACAGCATCTTATGTCGTCTGACATATCTATGAAAGATATTTGGCTGTACACACACAGTCAAGGATCCTTAATCACCAAATTCAAACTCTGTTTGACAACATTTCTTTCGGTTTCTATTTCTGCAATTTGAAACTTAAGCATCTACTTCTATCATTATAACTGACACAACAACATCAACCATCTTAATTACTGGAACCAAATATCAGTTAACATTCCCAAACTCTTTTTTATCAAACTCCTTTCTCGTGATCTCAAGTCGTCGTAGTCTTCTTTTTTTGGGTAACAAGTTCACCTGGATCCAAACGCATTCCTAGAGATTTTTGGTCAAATCAGTGAGGCCATTTGGACCAATAGTTTTCCACGATTCTAAATGTTCATTGGAGTTGGTGATCAATCAAATTCTGCAGCATCAAATTGTCAACCTGAACAAGATTTGCTTCGCTTAGAAGAGATGAGCCAACTATTACCCGTGGAAATGCAGCATAATTTTCCGAAATTCTCCACTGCTCACAAGCGTCTAAATACTCATTGGACTGGTTACGTATCTTTTGGCTGCTTTCCATCTGTTCAGATGTCATTGAAAAGTTCGTTTTCGTTTGTGTTGGTAACTTGCAAACTCTCGTCATTAGTAACATGCAGTTTCCACAATGTGTTGCCTTCTTACCGTTTCTGAAATGAACAGTGGCCTTCATGCTCTTTTCCCCTTGGACATCAAAATAAACCAATTTTAGTTAGAAGTATTCAAATTACGTACCAAACAAACAACATAGATGCCTTTAATTCTGTGATGATATACGGTGGACACTCTTGAATCATGTTTCAATGTGAATGAATAAATTTGTTTAGTGTAGAGGAGGACAAACATTGTGTAGCAAGGAATGGAAAAACCATAGAGGATTCAAACTCAACAGAGAAGCACTCATCCAACTATTTTCAGAGAACGAATGCTAGTATTAAGGTGAAGAATATGTTTTCATGACGCAGTTTGTATGATTCAATGGACCAGAAGACGTTTTATTAAGCTTTGACTCATACAGGATAGTATACAAGACCATAGCTTTAGAATTTTTACTTCAAACTTACTGCATTCTAGATGTTACAGAAAGTTTACAGCTTCTCTACATCTTGAATATGCATAAAATTCTATCTAAACTACAAAGTTTAGCTCTACTCTCTTTCTTGTTTCAACTTTTACTGGAGGAGAAAAAGCTCATGCAGATTGGGGGATTAACCTTAGCCAAGGCAAGAATTGATGAAGGGAGAATCCATAAACCTTCTCCACATATCAAACCAGAGGCAACAGCTGGAACCATCAATCCCGCCTTTTGACTATTTAGATAGTGCCACACAAACACGATCAAGCTCCCTACACACATGTCGATTGCAAAATAAGCACCAACGAGAAAAGGCACAGCCATGGCCATTGGAATCGGGATCCATTTCCCAATTTTTTCAGGGGTAAGATCTCTCATCAAGTTGGCTACTATGGCAAAGCCAAAAAAGCCATAACACAGCTGCAAGCAATGCTGGGGCAGAGCTGAGAAGCCTTCAACTCCAAGGATAGCCATGTTTCGGTAAATTATGGCATATGGGACCTTGTATTCACCATCTGGGTTGGCCAGATCAAAAGCCTTGTAGAACATAAAGAATGTGAGGGGAGCAACAATGCAGCCTATGGCTGTCCCAATAGCTTGGCTTATAAGCATGGATCTTGGAGATGTAAGGGTGAGATGGCCAGTCTTGAAGTCGTGCATCAAATCAGAGGAGATAGAAACAATAGATTTGATCAAACCGCATCCCACGAGTCCTGCAACCACACCATCATTTTTGCCGGCCAAGGCGGCAAGCACAAACAGGGCCACTTTCCCATAGTTATAGGCCATATTCATGTCAGTGAGACCTGCACCATATGCGTTGCAAAAGCTAAGAGACGGTGCCAAAGTGTAGGCAATGACTACGTAATACCACTTGACCTCCGGGAACATGATCGGGATTACGATGATAGAGACAACGGAGAAGAAGATGTATCCTGTGATCGCCACCCATATTGGGATACCATCTCTTAAAAATACTTCATTTCGTCGATGATCGTCAAAAGTTTGGTTCGTATCATCTGGAACTGCATCCGAGTAAACTCTATGTCATAATCAATTAAAATAAACCTGGGATTGGCAAATCTGCTACCAACCCCCAACACAAGTAGCAGCGTTATGCACTATGTGACTGTGAGCTACATTAACTAAGGTGAATCCACCCCAAGAAGAAAGAGGTGAATTACAATAAAGGAGCCACACTTATATCTTATAACCATATAGTGTACAAAGCTGCAAGTGGTGAGAGGTAACTTAGCTTCATGCTAAGCTTCAGCAGACACAAATTGACGGAAACAACATATAGAAACCATCACTTTACATGTTTTAAGCTCCTTGTTGGTTGCTTTCGCATACATGCTCGAGGCAGTGAAGTACAGGATCTTAAGAAAATGATAAAGCCCATCTCCAAGTATCAGAGCAATTGATACAAATACCTGCACCACACAAGCGAACAAGAAAGCAGAATTCAGAATAGACTTCAATAATGATCTGTCTCTGTAATGTCAAAGAAACCTCTCATTTCCTATTTTACACCTTGTAACCATTAAGGCTTTTCATACTGCTGTCTGAGAGGGATTCAGGATACCACTCCCCTTTAAGTCCCTTCATTAAGGGCCACATTATGCCCCAAGAAAGAATTGCACCAAGAAGCAATGACAAGTTCACGATATGGGAGCAAATCATCCCTGCTCCAATATAAGTCATGCTGAAATCGAAGTAAAACCTGCAAAATACGTTCGTCAATCACTTTAGGAAGAAAGCCAATTTATGGCAAGAAGATGAAGAAGGGCAAGATGTTGAGCACCCACGAATTTTTCCAAGCTTTCAATCCAAACGTAGGAAACTGCAAGAATCCACAGTTATCTCCACCAGAATAAAACCACTGGAATAAACCCCAGAGAAAACTGAATGAAAAGTATTTCATGAATCCACGAACCTGCTTCCTAAAAAAATAACAGTTCTTATGAGTTCTTTTCAATTCAAGTTCCATTCAGTTCAGTTTTAGAGATGTGAGGAATTGCATACTTGGCCATCTTGTCTCCTTTTGGTGTGTGGAAACCATTAATGAGAACAGCAGTTGCAGTACCACTTGGATAAGTCAATTTATAGTCTATTATCATAATCTGCGCTACAATGAAAGATGCCGTTAATAAAACATCTAAAGTTCTCAAGCACATAACTTCTATCAGAAAGAAATATACCTTTCTGAGAGGAACCAAGGCAAGAAGTCCAACAAAACTACTGACAAAGAGGAAGCCAGTAATCCAACCAATTCCAGGTTCTTTGGTGCTTCCAGGAGCATTTCCATCTGTGTCTATGCCAGCCTGCACGTATATCTTCCTGCTCAGACCAAACAAATATGATCCAAAGCCGCCTGAAACAACAACTTGATATCAAACACAGCAATAAGGCATTTCCATGGCAAACATTTGCTAGCTCGCAGCTCTCTGACCTCCAACAGCAATGCTGTAACAAGCGACAGCACATGTCTGAATTACAGTATTTTCCTGTCGTGTAAATGGAGTGGATACAAATCCAGCTTTCTGAAGCAGCGTAGTCCATGTCTTAATAAAGACAAAGGCAATAAGTGCAGCCGAGACATTCAAATTTGGGACCAAACCTGTTGTCAGATTGAGCTTCATCACAATCACACTGTACATGACTCCTATTGCTACGCTTGCAATAACACCCCGGACTGTTATCTGTCTAGTCCAAGGTGCAATTCTTTTAACAACCTCTGGCTCATCTCGGGTCTTCTCTTCGTCTACGCTGTCAGGAGTCTCAATCTCTTGCAGTTCTTCCCTGTTCGCGTTCCCCATTGGGAGTACCAAGTTCTTCAGTTCAATCAGATTCAGTTATCTACAAGTCGCGCATAGTTTCAAAAAAAAGTAAGAACCCAGAAAGCAGATGTCTAAATAGTTCAGTATTAGATGAGACTGAAGATAACGAATGCAACCCCGTTAAAGGACTTACCGTAGTTTCAGACTTCTTATTCTTTCAGGATGGAAAATTCAAAATTTTGACTCGGAGACAGCCCTTCTGCTTTTTTCTAATCAAGATTCTCAGCATGGGGAAACAAGAAGACAAGTGGGTTATTAATATTATAGTCTTCCTTCAAGCTTGAATTTTCCAATCTTCAAGTCCTATATCTCTGCGCTGACTCTTATTACACTCCGAAGGAGATTTACGAAACTCTTCATTCTCTCTGAACTCCAGCCAACCATTGGAATGGCGATACATGAACCTGACACAAGTAAAAGAGATCCCAATATTTATAATCAGCTGAGCAGCGAAATGGGAATTGAAAATCCTGTCTCAAACCAGACCAAAATTTTATGTACTGCAAAGAAGTACAACAACTCGGTTTTGTACTACACAAGCGCAAGTCTTCGACCTTACCTTTTCTTCGGCATTTAATTTTCCACATGTTGGGTTGAAAATCCACCAAACAATCAATAGTTGACTCATCTCTCTGTTGGTGATGATGGAATATGAGCTAATTGGGCGATCCACTTAGCAGTAAAAAGGTTTGAGCTTCTTCGCAACAAAAGGAAAGAAAAAGGGATGGGTGTTTAAGGTGTACGGAACGAAAAGGGCAATGATTCATTTGATTATGTCAACATAATGACAAGAAAATTACAGCCAGCCATGGTGCGATTAACTTGAAACTAATTTTGGGCTAATCATTAATTAGTTTTCTTGAAGTAACAAAAAGTAACATTTTTTAAACGCCCATTCTTAGCATTGCAAGCGTTGTTGGTGGCAGGCTGCAGCTGCAGGAAGGGTGGACGCTGGTTTGGTGATGCGAGATTGGATGTCTGTGATCTAATCCGATGGTGTGGAGTCAACGAAAGGCTCTATCCAGCCGACCGTCACGTGGGAACCACACGACTCTGGTTGAACCAATTTCTTTGTACGAACCGGAAATGGAGAACAAAAAAGAAAAGAAAAGAAGCCAAGAAGGCTGTTCTCCTTTTTGAAAAAGGAAAAAGATTTGTCCTTTTAAGACAGTGATGTAATCCCAATTCCGATCTCTTCCCTTTTCTGCCGCATATTCTTGCGTTTGGAATATGGGCAAATAATTTGGTTGGATCCTCTCTCAATTTTGAAAATGTAAGAATTTCAAAATAATGAAAATGAAAAGAAAAACAAATTAGATTAATAAACCTCGGTAAGTGGAATTTTTTATCCCAAAATTTTCTGACTTTTGATTTTCTACCCATTTTCTAAAAACTAGTATTTGTGATTCCTCACCATATTATTTTTACTTTTCAACTTTTTTCCACGATGAAAATACTTATTTGCCCTTATGGCCAGTTTAACATTAAAATACTAATTTCAACTTTTTTTTTATTAATATTTTTAAATGATAATTCTTTTTTGTAAATATTATTTTTAAATAAGTGCTTTCTGGCCGCAAAATTTAAACTTATTAAATTTGATTTACTAAACTACGTTGACGATTCTCCTTTACCTTTTAATAATATTTTTTTATTAGTTAAAAACTTAAAAGCCACTAATTGTAACTATTTCAAGGTTACTAAGTTACATGGAGTTAATTTAATATTACCTTAAAATGTTGTTTTGATCTACCTTTAATTTTGGTTCATCATTTTGATGTATGTACTTTTAAAATGTTCATTTTGATCTTATATTTTCAACCTTGCTTTCAAAATGTTTGTTTTGATCAATTAATTTATTTTTAATCTCATTTTTTCTATCACAATTTCAATACAACACTACTCTCAGAAATGTAACCATGACTTTATGTTAAATGATTTCCGTAACATGTAGAATTTGTGTTAAATAGGGACCAAAACGGTCTCTTTTGAAAGTACATAAACCAAAACGAATAGTTTAAAAGCATATGGATTAAAATGAACCAAAGCTAAAAGTACATGAACTAAAATAGTATTTTAACCATAATATTGCTGTAGATTTTGAAATGTCTACGAGTAAGTATAACGTTGGAAAAGAATATTAAATTTTGTTTATATCACTGTCACTTGTACCCCAATTAGAAAATAAAGTGGTAGAAACTAAAAGCTTAAAATTTAAGCTGAAGTTTGTGAGAGGAGAGTGTAATTGGAATATTATTTCCAACCCTCAACTAATAATGGTAATTAAAGGATGTCCTACAGTCCAATTTTCTTTTCCAAATGGCAGTGGCCCTAAGGCTAAGGTTCGATCATTTGGCTGGACCTGCAATTTGCTTGCTTCATCATTCATGATTGATACTAATTTCACGCTTAAGATGCCTTTTCTTTTCAAAGATGTCTTCCTCTCCTCTCCTCTATTTTATATTGTATATCTTTTATATTTATTCTTTTATTTTTAGATTAACTTTCTTTTCTTTTTTTTCCTTTATTTATATCTTTTCTCTTTATTCTTTTACTTTTAGATTAGCTTTCTTTTCTTTTTCTCTTTTAGTTCAAGGTGGAGATGGATTTGAATTATGATCTTCAAGTAAGCTAGTTGAATTATGCGTATTTCAACTATATTAATTTTATTTATGGATACTAGAGAATTTGTTATCTACAATTTTGATGACATGAAAAAAAAAAAGATTCGTAAGTATCTAATTAATACTAATATAGTATTTGTTGAAACGATTCCCATTATCAAATCAATATGTCATAATAGCGAGTAAATAATTTAGTATAATATGAGTATTGAATAAAGAAAATGCATGATCCTAAGTGCGTGATATATATATAACAAAACAAATTAAACTTTGGCTCCTAGGTATTTACGCAGATATACATGAATGTCTCGGTCAACTTGTAGATGCCTCGACTAATTTAAATATTTTTTTAATAGGATCCAAAGTTGATTGTAATAGATCCTAGATAGATAGAATTGAAGATAGATCTCGCCCTAAATCAGATTGAGAGGATAATGAAAGTTAGATCTTATGTCAAATGAGCAGAGTGGCTGAAAGAGAGAGAATGACATACTATTACATTTGAGCTATACATTGTACTGTACATATAGAAAAATAATAATTTTTGTAAGAATTTGTTTGTCTATTCATGTTTTAGTGGGTATTGTTTCGTCACATCCATATAATATATCGATGAAATTATAACTTTTAAGATTTCATTTAAAAAAAAATATATTTTTAGATTATAAAATTTATTTACTGATAATTCCTTTATTTTGTTTTTCAAGTTTATAAATACTTTAAAAGGCATAGTTAAGAGGGTGTATATATAGAAAGAAAATCATTGGGCTGGGTTTAGGCCCATCTTTGTTCCAAAATCTAGAGCCCAATTCAAGGGTCCAAAGTCAAAAGCCCAATATTTTGGTCCAAAATCAAAGCCCAATTCCGTTGGTCTTCTCCTTCTCCAGACTTCCAGTTATGGGGTCCTCTCCTTTTTCCGACACCGCGGGTCTCTCGGTATAATTCTCTTCGTCGTTTCGGTTCGTAGTTCCAGGGAGAAATCACAGCTTTTATTGTCGTTGATTCAATCCAAAGCTTTCACCCGCTCTTTCCTGCTTTTATTTGGTTGGAGAGAATCCTCCATGGGGGTTTCATCAGAGACCAAGTTCTTGCAGGAACTCATTCTTTACGCAGCGAGTGCAGCTTTAAGTTGCTTGGTATTGTTCGCTGGTCTTCGGCACCTTGACCCCAACCGCGACGCTTCGAAGAAAGCTCTTGAGCATAAGAAGGAGATTGCCAAGCGCTTGGGCCGCCCACTTATTCAGACTAACCCTTATGAGGTACCTATTACTTCCTCTTTAACGAGGAAAAAGAATTCAATGCACCAATTTATATTCTCGATTGTTCTAATTGGAAACGTGACATTTATCCGTCTTTGTTACCATTTATCTTTGCAATTTTCTGTAGAGCACTACCTTGGTTAAATGTTTTATGGAGAGACGGTTCTATCTATTACTCGAGTTTCTTGTGTTATTGTCTGAAAATGACGCATGCTGTTAGATAATAGTATATTTTAGTTGATTCTGTGGGTTAGGTTGAAAACCTCGCATCCATTAATGTCTTCACATATTTGATGTATAAGATGGTTACTTTCTTGCATACACTTGTTCATGGGATTGATATTACCGATATTGGTGTAAATTGAGATGTTTTAGCCTTAACAAGCGTATGAGAAAGTGATAAATAACCTACAAAGTAGTATGTGTATCGGTTAATGCACGTGGATGTTTGTTGCATGAATATTTTCTTCATTGGATTCAAAATGCCATCCACTTTGATTGAGTCTATGGATCATTATCGTTTCACCCCAATCTTTTTGCCTTCCTACAGGATGTCATTGCCTGTGATGTTATAAATCCTGATCACATTGATGTGGAATTTAACTCTATTGGAGGACTGGAGACTATCAAGCAAGCATTATATGAACTTGTGATACTCCCTCTAAGGAGACCTGAATTATTTTCGTACGGGAAGCTTTTAGGTCCCCAGAAAGGCGTATTGCTTTATGGGCCACCTGGTACAGGAAAAACTATGCTTGCAAAAGCTATTGCAAAGGAGTCAGGAGCAGTTTTTATTAATGTTAGGATTTCAAATCTGATGAGCAAGTGGTTCGGTGACGCTCAGAAGCTTGGTAGGCTCAAAATTTTTAGATTATTCTTTAACCACGTTCTTCACATGAGGTTTTCCTTGCTAATTCTGGAATAATATGTGTGGTTATGCGAATATGATTTAATAAGGCCTTCCAATTTATTGCATCTGAGTAATTAGCTTTGCAATATCAAGAATTTCAAAGTAAGAATTAAATTACAATTTATGAACTTCACTGCGTTTTTTTTTAAATAGGAACCTCTTGCAGTTCACTGCATCACACAACTTTTAGCTGATATGGTAAATACGGTTTTTTTTTTTTTAATTGTAATTGTGCCATATAAGTGATGAGTACATGATATACATTTAGTTTGGTCTCCAATATTGAGCTGGAGTGAAGTTAGAAACTGGGTATCAATTATTATCCCAAAATTATTATAATTTAGCTTATCTCAGATTTTGGTTCTTTATTTCCATATAGTGTTAGGTTTTGATTGTTGTGATAACATTTGTTATTTTACTAAAATTTGAAGATAAGGTTGCCTTATATGTCATAGCTCTGAAATCATATCAATGGCTGTGACATTGCTATTGCTGAAAATATATTTTTGGGTTCTTTGGTTAAGTTTTATTTTGTTTCATTTAGTGTTAAAGAGAATCCTTTTGCCTATTACAAAATTTTGCATTAATGTGATAGGAACTAAAAATGTAATTGAAAATGCTAGCGAGATAAGAAAGGAAAATTACATTGCCCAAGCACTTTGAGGTATAGCCAGAGAAAAGAACTACTTCCAAATTTGCCTACTTTTTCAAACTCCCCTGCTCTACTCATTGCTGTTATTTTTCAGAAGAGACAATTTCAGTGATATAATGAAATGTTCCATAAAATAGGAATCGCCACTAGGGAAGTTACAAAAAGTTCTCTGCAAGTGTTGTATTTTTTACACAAAGTGGATACTATAAAATGGAGTTTCTTCCATAAGGTGTTAAAAGAACTCACTCACTCTGTTTATAACCACTCTGACTCTAAAAAACTAATTATTGCTATTATACCCTTAAAGATAATATTAACATTACTTTGCCCCCGGGTTTTACGTCATTGCGTTGCTTGACCATCTATCCTTCTGACGTTAATTGCTAGTGTTATGGAAGTATTCAATATTTGAGTGCTGAGAAAGCTTTCAGGCATGAATCGGACCCTTGGCTACTGGCTTTTTGCTTGCCAAGCAGGAATGTATGGATCAAAGGAGGCTCTATTTATGTCATCCTAAATGAAGAGAGGCACATTTAAAAATTAAAATAAACAGAAAAATAGATGTTGTGACGAATGAATGGATCAAAGGAGGCTCTATTTATGTCATCCTAAATGAGGGAAGAAGCCATACGAGTTGACGTGTACCTGCTCTGCATTAAAATAGAATATATTGTAACAATATATAAAATGCATATTAGGTGTAAATATATCTTCTTCAGTGACAATATAGCAATTAAGTACATAATGATACTATGTCTACTTCTAGTTGATCATTGCATTAAGAAATTATATAACTGACATATTCAGACAAATGCGTTTTTGCTTTATATTTTAACTAACATGAACTTATATTTTGCAGTGGCTGCTGTGTTCAGTTTGGCTTATAAACTTCAGCCATCTATTATATTCATTGATGAGGTTGACAGTTTCTTGAGTCAGCGACGCTCTAGTGATCATGAAGCTTTATCAAATATGAAAACTGAGTTCATGGCTTTATGGGATGGATTTACCACAGATCGTGAGTTTCTTGGACTCCAGACCAGTGTTTTTTCAAGCGTTAGTTGCTGTGCTTTTGATGAAATATTATTGTTTCCTTTTATCTTGCCATAACCAGGATTTTCTTTTATTTTATTCTTTAAAGAACTAATTCGCTTTGTTCATTAGTAGGCTTTTTGTTGGAAACCCATATGTTCATTAGTAAGTTTAGGATAAGCTTTTGCTTGATGAATTATATTCTGGTTTTTCTACAGAGAATGCACGTGTTATGGTCCTTGCTGCTACCAATCGTCCATCAGAACTTGATGAAGCAATTCTAAGAAGACTTCCTCAGGAATTTGAAATTGGGATACCCAACAAAAGGGAGAGGGCTGAGATACTAAAGGTGATTCTGAAGGGTGAGAAGGTCGAAGACAACATTGACTATGATCTTATAGCTAGCTTATGCGAGGGGTATACAGGTTCAGATCTTCTCGAGCTCTGCAAGAAAGCTGCTTATTTTCCAATCAGGGATCTACTGGATGAAGAAAAGAATGGAAAACAGTCTAATGTAAGTTGTTATCAACCTGTTCTCTTTGTGTTCCTGATGTTTATCTGCCAGCCCCGGTCAATGCTTATATTGCAATTAGAATGAAAAAGTATTGAGTATCCTTCGGATTGGAAGTGTTATTTAGATTCTAGATTAAGAGGCCTTGCAACTCGCTTTTTTAGCTTTTCGTAGATGTGATATTGCTTCCTTTCCTCTCCCTTTATGTAACTCAGTTTCTTTTGCATGATTACTTTTCAGTCACCGAGGCCACTGTCACAGTCAGATTTGGAAACTGCTCTTGTCTCATCAAGGAAGACGAAGGTTGTTGCTAGCGAGTACGCTGGATTAAGGTCGCAACGGACAGAGCCCAGTGGGATTCGAGCATTGTTGAGCGAACTCTCTAAGTTTGGCATTTCCCCAGAAACTGTTGGATCAGACGAAGATGACACTTGAGAGAGAGATCCCGACTCTACTCATCTTTGGTGCAGGAAAAAGACACCCGTGGGGAGAGGGACAGATTTCTGTTTTTATTTATTACAGTAATGCCATAGTTTTAACATTCATGATTCTATAATTGTTATAGGGAAAAGCCACAGAAGTACAAAATCATGTTGATGAGTTTAAATAGGTGTGTTCTGGAATATACGTCTTAATGCTTCCATTATTTTACACGTTTCCACTTGTACCAGAAACCCTCCTGTTATTTGTCCAAGAGCTCTCTCCACAGTTTTAAATGGCAACTTTAAGATGCAAACGCTGCTGTAGCCTCCAACAAGTAGCACGACGACAATAGGGGAAATTACTACACAATGTCCAAGTCTTGCTGTCCGATTTCGGTTTTGAAAATTAATAAGCAACTGTTTCGATGTTTGTTCGACTCATAGGATGCGCAGCCTTCTAGCTTATAGTAAGCTGTACTGATTTATTGATTTTAATAGAGTTAAATACATCAACTGGAAAGGATAATAGTCCCAGGCAAAGGTCATACATGCACATTCTTCATTACAAAACAAGCATCCAGAAGGGAGGGGGGATTCCATTCTAAAACATAATCTACTCTACTATACTGTCCATCTTATGAATGCATATTTAAAATGGTTCCTGGTTCAGCACACAGATGGTAAGATTGAAGGTTGGTGAAGCCGTCACACTCAACCCAAGCCAGCCTGTGCTTTTTTATGGCGTCTACCAAAAATGGCAAGCTACGGTTTACTTTCCAATGTTATTAGCAGAAAAATCTTGCAGATACCTTACTCTTCTGAAACTACAGGCAATCCTTCTTTGAACCAATTGTAGAGACCCCCTTCTAAGTGAAATACGTTGGTATAGCCATTGAGAACCAACAAGTAGGCTGCTATCAGTGACCTGTTCAAAGTAGCAGAAGTCGAAGCCTCATGTGAGAAACAGAAGGCACATGTGACTCCCAACATGAAGCGTGTAAGGATTGTAATGGATGAGTTGAAGCGATAATGGCTAATATGCAGATTCATCTTATTTATTCTCCATATTCTTTACTGGCTGCTTAGTTTCTTTGACCATAGAAAATAATCTTTGTTATTTGAACTGTTCTGTCCGTTAGATGGCATGTCAACGAGATGAAGAGTGATCCTTATGAAATTACGAAGAAATGTAATGCACATAATATATGCATATTGCTCTGAGGATTTGAGAAAGGGTATAAACTCAAAAAGTTACTATGTAGAGTTTCAGTACCTTGATTGTTGACCTTCTGGGAGGTTCTGGGTGGGTTTCATTGTCCCACCGGATGAGCATGCTACTATTATTTTGGCATTTTTATCTATTTTTGATTCTACACCTGTTGGAATAAACTACGGCGTTCACTTTTGATCCTGCATATCATTAAACAACATGGCGAGCAAAGAAAGTGTTCCCAAGTAACTTACTTTGCAAGAATTCTGGGTTTTCTTCTGTACCCGAAAAGATGCCAAAAAATGCAAATGCAGCTCTCCTGGCGATGTCCCATGCTGTCCACTCCTTTATAAGCCTGTAGATTTGCACATTAATGGCACCTGGTGGATGGCCCTACACCAAAACAGTGGAAAAAAGATATAACGTTACATTGACTGTTCTGGATTTGGAGGCAAATGCAAATCATCACACGTTAATCCACTGTCAGCTGATCGACCTTCAAACTGAAAATGAACTAACCTCTTTGAATTCTGCTTCTGGCCTTACATCAAGAATCACGAAGTTATTTTCCTTCTGAAGGCGCAGAGCTTCATTCGCGTCAACACTCCTTACCTGCAGTCAATAGCTCTATCGTGAGAATTTTAACTCTCCTGTTTTGCATCTTGAATAATACTTGTTGGGGTCCAACTTCACTTCACAAATATTCAGGCTTTGTTACGCCCAAAAATCGGTCTTTCTGATATACTTTTGGATGCATTTTGTGACGAAAACTTGAGCGATGTCTCTCCGCGTAGTTTAAGGACAATAAACTGAACACTCATCCAATTTATATATACTCCGAAGTTATAGAGAGAGAGAGAGAGAGAGACTCGTACCCTTTTCTGCAGCAGAACTTCCCTCTTCACCTTCCAATCCTCTTCAGCTGAATCCTCCAGATAGAAGAGAATAAACCCACTTTTATACAAATGGATTAAAATTAAAAGATTGGAACTTTGAAAAGAAGCCACTGGCTGATTAAATATTAGATCAAGTAGAAGAGAATACCTGGTGTTTTTGCTTGTTTTGTTGCTGCACCAAGGATTATGAGGCTCCTTGGATTGGTCTGAGGGGCAAATTTTTGCTTTGCATGTCTGAATGATCCAACTGTGGGGCGATAGGAACTTGGGTCATAAAGAAATTTTGAGGAGAGTACAAGAGGTGAGATTTGGACAGTAGGATGTAAAGAAGATGAAGATGAAGTCAGGGTCAGTGAGGCGAAAGCAGCCATATTTTAGAGCTTCCAGTTCCTCCAGCAAAATCAGTTAAAAAAAACTGTTCAGCATTTAATGTCGATGCTTTTATATAATTGGGAACTGCTAGATATTTGGGAGCTGGTGGGGCAGGTGATTGTGGATATTTAGATTTCCCATAATCTGGGTTTGTGGTGGATATTTTACTTGGTCTATTCCGATATAGATTTCTATCATCCTCAACTTTTCGGCCTTTTTTATATTTACATTACAAGTTCTAGCAACTTTATTGAATGTTTCTGAGCTGTTTGTAATTTACTCAAAGACCCCCGTTTTAGTTTGAGGAGGCACTGAGCAGAAGGGCAGACTCGTCTTTCTGAGGTAGATGCCCAATTGTTATTATGCACACAAAAAAAAAAAAAAAAACATTTACAGCTACCTGACTTCAAGCGTCCAGTTTCGGTTTTACCACAACTGCGGTTTTTTGCCCAACTTGCTCATAGTACAGGTTCAAATCCACCAACAATCTTGAGAAATCCAGAGTAATCTTATGTAATCTTGTGGGGAGACATGTTTTTCATCTCGTCAAGATAGTTAAACATTCTTTTTTTAACTGCATGAATCATCTTAATTACGATGTAGAGCAAGACATTTGTCCAGCTTGCTCATAGTACAGGTTCAAATCCAGAGAAATCAAGAATAATCTTATGTGATATTGTGGGGAGATATGTTTTTCATCTCGCCAAGATGGTTAAACATTCTTTTTTTAACTGCATGAATCATCTTAATTACTCTAAATATCGATGGAGGAACTGATCCAAGTTGCTTACCTTTGCTTAGCGTCCAGGTGAGATGATGTCAAACAAGCCAAGATCAGAAGCCATGAACTCCAGCACCCGTACAAGCCAAAGGAGAAAAAAACTGTATTTTTCTGCAGATTTTGGTGTAGGCTTTAGAATTTAGTTTCGAACTGTAAGCATTATTATCACGAATGACAATAGGTTTAGAAAACTTGATAATTGTAAAGATAAGGGTTTCATCTTGCTCACTAGTCAAGGCCTTCCACTTGGAAAGACTTGAGCTTTTGAGTTGGAAAATCAGGCAGTATCAACATGATGTTAATCCATCATTCAATTGCAACTTGGAAGCTCCAGTTTGCAATTCTCATCTCATGCTTCAATGATCTCTCTGATTGTCAACCTGGTTTTATCTAACATCAAATCCAAGTAAGCAAATACTCTACATTTTATTTCTTGTTTTTCTCTTTCACTCCTTTTGAAGTTTGTATCTTTGAACAATTTTGTTCCTTTTCGTCTAACAATGAAAGTTCGTATCTTGTTCAAAAAATCCGAGTAAGCAAAGAAAATAGTCTCGGATTTAAACATCAATTCCACCTACAACTACAAGCTATAACTTTTATATAGAGTTATAAAAAACCAGAAACCAGCACAACACACCAGAAAAGTTCTTATTGGATTATGGTTCCAGTTAAGAGGCATGGCCACAAGAAACCAGAAAAAAGTCCCAATAAAGTGGCTACCTACGAGATGTGGAATTAGCCCTTCTGCTTTTTCAAGTATGCAGGGTAATGCTGAAAGTCAAGTGGTAGTTTCAGACTGCCGGTGTGAGGCTTTGGTTCGAGGTCTCAAAACTAGGTGCTTGAAGAAGATGAACTTATTTATGGCTTTCAAAGAACATTAGATTAGATGTACATACTACTTTTACCAGAATTCGATGTCAACATACACATAAATAAAGATTATACATAAAATTCACATAATTTTGCTGACCGAAGGAAGCTTCACAGGACCCTGCTACGCTTTGCATCTGTTGAAGCAACTTCCAAATCCCCAATGAAGAACAGGATTCTATCCAGAATTCCTCGACAGGATTTGTCTTCTTCGAGAATTCCTTCTGATAGGAACTCTCTTTTTGAACTCAAAGGAAGAAAGTTATTCTGCCCATTCTTCTGTCTTCTTGAACCTAGGTGCCTTTGGATCTCACCTTGGTGAATGAGATAGTAGTCATTCCCTTCTCGGATTATTCTTAGGCCCCTGGTTACAGTTGCTATGTCATATGAAGCACAAATAAACATATAATCTAATCATAATTCAAATCTCTTCTCTAACGTTATATTATCAAACATGGTTTTTCTAGTCAAAACATAACTTGTGAGCTAGCAGGATCATATAGCTACAGTTCAGTAAATGCTAACTTGTCCATGAATTCAGGAAATCACAATGGGTGTGTTTGCAATCAGATATATCCTACATTGAAGTACGTCTCCTTAAATTGAGTGATAAGAAGAAAAATATGACTCACAATCCAAACCGATCACATCGATCTTGCACCTCATATGCATCCTTCCATGACTTTGAGCCGATAGGATGATAGAATGCAGCATGGTCTTCCCCCCACCTCTCCTTGAATAAGCTTGACCACAAGAGATTGTCTGAAGCTAAGGAGTTCCACTTCCAGCAAACTTCAAGCAGCAGGTTGCAGCGTTAATAGCTAATAGCCAATTGAGGCAATAAATCAATAGAGGGTGAGGCAATAAAGATTAAATATAGCTTTTAGTCCTACATTTCAGTTATTTATCCATTTGTCTTGGTCCCCGACTTCAATAATATTAAAAAACTACCCTGAGAATTTCAACTCTTTTTTCCCCCTTCAGAAGTTTGTTGGTCCTCTCATCTTAATAGAGTAGTAACAAGGAAGGCAAGGGATGTTCCCCATTATCTTACGTCTATTTTATCTCTCAACTCTTTCAGCACATTAGAGAATCTTTTCCCATTTGACACCTACCACATTAAAAGGTCCTTTCCCCACCTCCTCTACTTGTTTATCTAGGTTGAAGGGGAAAGCCCCCTTTAACTAAGGGATAACCCATCTAAGTTAGAAAGGCTGAACTTCCCTCTTCATCTGGGCTTCCGTTCAATCAGAGGAATTTTTCTCCATTAGGTCTCTATCAACTCTGATCTCAAGTCGGTACCATTACGGTTGTTCACTCTCATGAAATTTACCATTATCGGTTCTTCCCACCAACCCATATCGGTAAAGTATAAAGAGAGAGTTGAGGGGGTTAAAGGGATCAGCGAAGGTAATATAAATTATTTTATATTTCATATTTATTTGCTAAACTTACAATTCAGTTTGTTGATTGGCGGATATTTTAGATGGAGGCATTATGTGGAAACAAATAAAAGTTCAAAATACTTTAATCACAGTTTAAACTAGGGGAACATATGAATAGTCTATCAAAGATTTTAACCAAGACATTCATCGTGGAGAAGATTTGCAGTTTTACCAAATACCATTTGTGTCTTTATGTATCAACAGGACAACATTTATTTGACACAAGTTAGCACGAATGCACCATTAATTAGTTGTAAATCATAATAAAACATCTATATATTGGTCGTGTCTGAAGTATGAACGGTTAATCTCCCAGCAACATGTTGCATTCCAAGCCGTTGATAAAGTCAATTGAGAAGACGCAAACATGAAGTCAAGATAGACAATTCATTGAAGAATTCAAAATACCATCTCAGATCTTTGGATCAGATACTTGACAGTAAAGAACATAATTTTTCTGGGTTTATCAATTATCTGACGGAAACTAGTACATAACTCCTCCAGCGAGAGATCGCAAATTTCAAGCTAAAATCTAGCGGATTGCCCAGTGTATAGCTAAAAAAAGGTCCGTTCTGAATGTAATTCAAGAAAGAAACGTCAAACGTGAATTTAATTTAGAGATAATATGTTGCTGACCTTGTAGTGCAGTAGCGAGGTTCTGTGAATCCAACAAACAAAATATCTTAAGGCAGACTTCCGCGGGCAATCTTTCCATCTTCAGATCGATCATATAAATGCTCAATTTCTTGTCAAACAATTACTTCGCAACCGGAATTAGGACGAAATAGAGAGAGAGAGAGCGAGAGGCGAAGAGCTTTTGATGTTCATTCTGGGTACAGTCTACGGGTCGATTTCCATTTTTTATTTTATTTTATTATTCTATGGCGGACAATCAAGATTATTGTAATAACAGAAGGCGTCAAATAAAGGCAATCAATGTTTCTTGAGAGTATATAAAAGTTGGATACTCGCTTTTTCATCCACTGATTACAATAAACAGAACACGTGCTTAGAAGAGATCGAGAGTATTCTGCAAAAGTGGTAATTCAGAGATTGGGTCAGATGAGATCCGTCTCTCACCTATTTTTACCGCGAAATGTTTATTTGGGATTCTTTTTTAATCATTACCGCCAAAATTGAAAATAGATAAATTATTAAATAGGAGGATATGCGGTCGGGTTCGGGTAGGACCCGACCATTATTGTGAGATCTAATGGACCCGAGATCGACGAAGCCCACAAACCATTATTGGCCCAAAATCTATCCAACTGCTTGTTTGCACATAGTTTCAAAAAAATTGAATTTCATTTCTTAAAATATTAGTAATTATCTATTTATTTAACAATAATTATAAATATAAAACTCCATAAATTATAATTCTTAAGTCTTAAAGTGCCCTCCTTTCCCCCCTGCACACCCCCTTGGGCCCTACTGATTACTCCACCCTGAAATCTCTCTCGATCCTTTTATTATTGATGGATATTAGCGTGTTTACCATCATTTAAGGACTAAAAATACGTGACCAATCTTAATATAACTCAACTAATTAAAATATGCATACATTCTCGATCTAAAGTTAGGAAGTTCGAATCTCCATCCTATATGTTGTTAGGACTCGTAATAAAGAGCCGTGAAACCAAAACCACCTATACATACGTTCAGCCCATAACTAGCCCGATATATTAACACAGCCCGAACAGTGAAAAAGAGGGATTTACACATAACTAACCTATATCACATATTTTTCTGTATTTGGAAACCAAATGCCTAATGTACAACTCACTCTGTTCAACTAAAATAAAAATCTTATAAGCTCAATGACAGTGAAACTAAAACAAACCTTCGCTTAATCCCAATTCGTGTTGCCTAACTTGTAAGAAATCATCTCAATTTCGAGAAAGCAACAACAATGCCGTTTCGATTAGGCTTCCCAGCTTCTCTCTCAAGCTGGAAACAGTGTATCTCAAAATTTCATGCACCAATTCACCAGATTCATCATTCTGTACTGCGTGGAGCTCCCTCTTCAAATATTGACGAAGACTAGCCTCTGCAACGTTCAAAAGACACACAGAAGTATTTGTGTGCATAAATTTTGTAACCATAAGTGCAGCAAGAACAGATTGATCAGCCTTTACAAGCTCTGATATGAAGATGGGGAAGGCAATCTTCCTGAAAAGCTGCAAGTCCCTCCTATTGTTATCACTTGCGCTCCTCCCCTTCTGTTTGAGGTATGCTAATTGGTCCTCTTGAAAGCGACGAGAAAATTTTCCCACCAGATAACAGAGATAGGAGAAAGTGCTATCATAAGAAGAATCGAGGACAATTCTCAATACAAATCCAGAGGATAATATAAGCAATAAAATTTCAGGGTCTCCGCCCAAGTCATCTGAGATTCCATCTCGCTTCAATTTGCTTTCAACTGCATTCAGACACTGCAATTTTAATGCTTCATAAGGCAACAGCATCGCCACCTCCAAAGCCACAAAACAATCTTTCTCGTTCAAAATGTGGCTCAGAGCTTTGGCATCATTTTCATCAAGCAATATCCAACTAGATTTTGACAAAGACTCGTCAACAAATCTTAGCACATCCTTAGGCCGAGAAAGAGAAACAAGTTTCTTGAAAATTTCTGTCCAGCAGACATGTAAAGGGTTAAGTGAAGGGGAAGTCTCTCTCCCTTTACTCTCTGCCAGTTCTGCTTCCTGAAAACTTTCCCAGCCTTCATCCCAACCATCTACACTCCAGTCATTTCCTCCACCGACTGATGCAGAGGCTTCAGCTTCATCTCTCTCAATCAGGAAAAGTCCTTCCCATTCTGCCAGAATGGCCAGCAAAATATCTGCATGAATATCTGTAGTTGCAGCTACACACAATTCTTTGAAGCAAGTAACCGTAGTCTCAATACTCGAAAGGTTGTCGGATGTGACTTCTAAGCTGGGTGAGATTTTCGCTACAAGTTGAGTTGACTTTAGGGCAACTAAAGTACTCGTAAACCTGCTAGAAGTATCTTTATCATCTAATGTTGATGGAATAGTTGTTGTTTCACTCTCCTTAGTTGTATACTGGAGCTGGTCCCAGCCTTCCCAAGGTGGAACATTATACTGTATATCGGATGAGAAACCTTTGATATTTCTACCTGTGATGTACTGCATAAGTTCTAATACATAGACACGAACAGAGCTGGGTAATTGCAGATCATCAGAGAACTCTGCCATTCTTTCCCAAACTGTACGTCTGGTACTCCTTAAATTCTCCAGATCACCTTCTAATCTACTAAGGGATGATAATAGATGGTGCAAATTCTGGTGCTCATGGGAGTAATTGGCCAAGTCTAGTAGAACAGGCTCCAAAATGTTCAGGTAAAGACGAGGAAGATCCCGGATCTCAATCTCTGTGCCTAAAGTCAAAGTAGCGGGATATAGTGATATTGCCTCAGAAAACACCTGTTCCACGGCTCCAAAAGCACAGCGAGAAAAAACCATAGCTCTGCACAAAACAAAAGCTCTGAAAGCAGAATCATCTAGCAATCCATAAGTAGCATAGTTTACAATGGTGTTCCAACCCTCGCTTGGCGAGACACTATCCTCTATAACCAATCTAATAAGAACCTTTAGACAAATCTTTAAGCACTCGGGATTAAACTTCAAACATTCACCTCTGGTTTCAATCTCTCTTATTTCATCTACCAATCTAATATAAAAATTCAAAAGGATGATGAGGCACTCCTGCCACGCCGAGTTATCGGGTATATCTCCATAGTTACTATACAGAGGTAATATTACAGTGAAATACTGCTTCATAACATCCAAAGCATCTGAATGCGACAACAATCTAATATAAGTAGAGCTCAAGTCATAACTTTGCTCAAGTTGACTCACAGCAGACTGAAAGTTCTCCGGGCTTTTATTCTTCAAATCAGTTCTTATTCTAGTCTCCAGGGTCGTTAATAGCTTAAAGATGTAGTGTTTATAAATGTCCTGAGAACATATGAGACCCTCAGGTACTGGATCAGAATAGATACCAGCAAGGGTCTCTACCAACTGTGCCAAAGCTTCTACATTACCATCATCAACATGCAAGGAGATTTCACTACTGAAGTGTTGAAAATTCAGCCCACTTAATCCAGCAATATTTTTGAAGTTAAGATTCTTTATGACGGCAACTCGTCTGCATTCTTGCTCAACAATCTTATAAAAACGAGCCAAGCTGAAATTGGATGCATATACTTCGTCAGGTTGTGTCTTTTGTGGTAACCCACCAGCCTTTTCCAGCTTCAAGTAGCAGTCAGAGAGCAATCCATATATACAATGTAGCCGCAACTTATCGGTCCCATCAATAGCTGGATACACAACTGTGGAAATAATTTCAATGGTTTCTGCAGCACAACCAATAATCTCCTCTCTGAATTCTGAGATTTCAACCATAATATCCTCGTTATTCCAAACCTCTGAAACAAGGATAGAACATAGATATTTTAGTAGCACCTGTATGAAAATTTATTTGTGGTTAAAATTACACAATTGTCTTCTATACTTGCACTTTAAAATATCAAATGTAGCAAACCTGAATACCTCAGTGCGATTCATGCCATAGGTATTAGCTAAATGTAGAATATCCTTCAAAATATGTTTCTTCTCCAAATTTACTGATTCAATTAGGGACAGAACAACACTCTCAATGTAATAACGATCTCCAGATAAAAAGCGTGACGTTTCAACTCCAGGAATAATATTCTCCAATGTTCTAGAATGATCAGCAACACGTTTCTGTTCTTCTAACTTCAGTTTCCACTCCCGCCAAAACGTTGATTCCACTGTGTTAGTTTTTCTACTTTGATCTGAAAATAATAAAAACATGAAAGAAGTTTTCACCACATTCAAAACTCATATAGGGGTGGCCTTTAAATAAAATATCCACCAAAAAAGTGTGAAAAAAATAATATAAAAAGCAAAGCCAATCACCAGAACTAAAACTGTTCTTGTCTTTAAACTTTTCAAGAAGCAGCTGCCTCCTCTGAGCTGGACTATTGCACTCAACTCCAGAGTCGTGCAACAAACAATACGTCATTCCCACGGCCATTATGCTGCAGGCTTCTTGGTAGTCTTCCCTTGTCCTTAATTGCTCTTCAAAAACTTCAACCCCATTAAAAGCGTCCACAAGATTCAACAACAGCATACAGCCAATTAAATCTGCCTCCTTCATAGGAGATTCCATAACAGATTTTGCGAGAGATGTGACCAAGCTGTCTTTAGGAACAATCCCATTCCTAGCTAACCATGACAAAATTGTAACAATAGCTTGCGTTCTTAAACTCGAGTATTGTGTTCCAGGATGTAATTCCTTAATTTCTGCATTCTTACTCAGTTCAAGCAACCTAGGGAGTTGCAAATAAGTAAATGACAAAATTTTTCCATTCTCTCTCAGAAATGTTCTCAATTTAGTCCTATTTTCTACGGGCAAGTCTTTTGCAACAAAAAATAGGATATGCATTATACCATCTAAAAGAGATTCTTGACCACCCATGCTGACACCTTCAACTAGTTCAACACAATCTTTGAAGTCGCCAATATTTTGAATACCGTTTCCTTGAAGCGAGGAAAGCAAAGAATTTTGTATTGGAAGATCCAAACAGTCTGTCCCAGACATCATCAATAATTTCTTGCACTGCCCTTGCATATCAAGTTCTTTCCATGCATGGAGGAGTTCAGAAATTGATTCCTCATCGCAATGGCTCAAAGCAAAACCTAGTAGATGCTTTCGAGAATTAATATCCATATTCTCAAGGGAAGGACCCCTTGCTATTGCAGCACACAAATCCCAAACGGAACCATGCCCTTTCTTTGTTAAACTGAGGCAGAGATCAAATGCCAATTGCAGATCACCAGCAACTGCAGCTTCTCTAGCAATAGCTTCTTCAACTTCTGATATCTCTGTTGGAGAGCTCAATCCAAGAAGCTTGCCAACCTGAATGAGTTCATCAACATGTATATAAGCTCCAGTCTGACTTGAAATCACCATTTTTATGATGTCCATTGGATCTTTTATTTGTCTGAATTGCATGGGCAAAAGAGTCACTCCAAGGCTTGGTAGTAACTCTATGAGTGCATCAATAATATCAACCTCTGCTTTCACATGTCTACTACTTGGAAATATGTTGAGACACTCTTTCGCCTTCCAGACCTGTAAATAGATTTACCGATGCTATCATCAAACTTGTCTGCACTACTAGGCAGGGGTAATCCATAAGCAAACTACTTGCTAGTTTAGAGTTAGAACTCAAGTTTACTTCGTTTAGTGCACTAGTTATTGTAAAGTTGATTTTTGCATTCTTATCCTTGACTTATTTCAGGTGTATTAGTTATAAGCAATCCCTCCTAAGCGAGACAGGAGATAATAGATTAATTGCCTAGTTCACTTAAAAATATAAGAGCTACCATAACTGCTGGAATTCATCCAATTAGATAAAATCATCCATAAAAAACATTGTCAAATGTTCATAAGAGTAATACTATAAATAATCAGATCTAATATCTTAATCATCAATGTTCCTTGTGTTAACATTATGTAATTAAGTTCGCTGGGCTTCCATGGTGTAAGATGTCATTTTAGTGATGAATTTGAAATACTGTACAATGTCAACTAACACATAATTATGTAGGTAGTGACATGACAAAAGGTTGAAGCTCCGTTCAAGTATTTTGGAAAATTAGACACAAATTGAAGTTCAAAAGAAGAAAATGATAGGCCCCCAATTGGAAGGTGTATTCTAGAACGAGGCAACAAGGGCGAGAGCAGCTGACGTAAGGGGCTAATGTAAGGGGATGTGAGGTTTTATGTTAGAGATGTGAGGGCCGGGTTAGTTAGATGGGCAAATTGGTATTATGTAGTGCAGGATATATCTCGGCTAGCAGAAGGGGTAAGGGTATCTTTTTGCTTGTTTTGGTAAGTAATAGTGTGGAGAGGATAGGGAGCTCTCAAATCCTTCCTTGGCCCTTGTAATTTCCTAGAATCGAAGTTCCATTAGACAATTAAAAAATCTCAGCTACACATTATAACTGATAATTAAAATTATGGAAACTTACTTCTGGGCCATTAAGACTTGAAGCAGCGAAAAAATACTCTCTAGCAGCTTGAATGACAAGATTTTCTGCCTTCTCTACTGCCAAAGTAACCGAGCTTGTACCTTTTAAGTAGTTCCTTGCCAGCGAAAATTTCCCAGCCTTTAGCAGTCCCCGACAGAATTCTATCAACAAGTACTCCAGCTCCAGAAAAGGAAATGCCTTCTCCCTCAGACACTGCATGTCACGCCACATACTCGCCCAATCATTATCTGATCGGCTGGACTGTCGACGAATAAACTTTGAGAGTATAAGGCGCAGGATTTGTTTTACACCTTTACCATCATCTTGAGCTTCTAAGAAAAAATGCATTGGCTTTGGGACCTGTTACATTAGGAAGCAAATTGGATATAGTTGAATTCAAAATTTAGAAAGAAAATAGTAAAGAATTAGTTTTAAAGAACTAGTCTTGACTGGTTAAGAGAAGTCTACCAACCTGGTAAAATGACAAAAGCCTTCCTGCTTCAACATGGCCTTCTGCCAGCTTGAGTCTTCTTTTCAAGTCCTCGGGAAATTTGGTGTCTGAAGATTTTGAGTATAAACCATCGCAATTCAGAGATTACCAATAACAGTGTAGTAAAATAATAGCAGCGGCAAGACAAATGATTAATGTAGAATATTATGGTGCAAATTAGATAGCTTTAAAGTATAGGAAAGCATTGCATCAGCCTCACATAACAATTGTGGACCATATCTTATTCTTTGACTGGCATGGCTGTAAAGTCATTTAAGTGAAACAACAGACTCTTCAATAGTAAAGCTAGATCTATAGATATATTTTGGACCAGATTCTTTTGGTTGGGTTCTCATGTTGTACATTTTGTACTCCTTTCAAATATTACAGCCTATCTATTTTTATGCCAATTCGAAGAGGTTCTGTAACTTCCTTGGCTGGTGTTTAGCTTTCCTTCCCTTTTAGAATTTCATATCTTATCTGAAATGAATCGTGTTTCTCATTAAAATAAATAAATAAATTACAGAGGGAAAATTGGGTTGCGGATTGGGGTCAATGCTGCCATTTACATACTAGGGCACGCCCTTGGGAGATAATCCAAGGAATATGGAGTTTTTAAGACCGTTTGAAGAAAGACTCGTGAGCAAATTAAGAAGGTAGGAACCAAGTGTTTGTCAAAAGGGAGAATACCAAGACTCTCTAACTTGATATAGGGAGCTTGTCAACATATTTTATGTTAGTCTTTGAATTACCGAGCAAAGTAGCATCCAACTTTGAAAAGAAAGTCAGAAATCAAGACAAAGTAATTTGAACCACCTGGTGAATTGGAAAATAAACTTCATTTGAAAAATGCTAACAGATACTAACAGCCGGAAATAATATGACTCAATTATTACCTGGTTCAAAGGGAAAGCTAAGATCCTCTGGATGAATGCAGCCAAAGCATTCGTATGGCCATTGGTTTAGAAAGGAACTTTTGGATATTCAGTGAGAAGGAAATGGAGTGGAGGGAGGTTTATAACCTAGCTAAGTATCATTGCTCCACTTGTTGATCTCTAACATTTTTTTGTACTTACACAGTTAACACTCCCTTCGTAACTAACTCTAACTGGGGTGCTTTCCGAAAACTCCTAAGATGCAGATCAAAAGTTTTTATGTAACTTTTCTCAGTGAAAAGTGTCACCTATTAAAAAATTAAATTAAAATGAAGAAAGTGATAGGGCTAAGACTCGACAGAGCTGTGGGACTCAACTCATTTAGTGAGCTACCATTGGAGTACTCTTTCTACTTATTTTTATAATTATATAGCTTCATTTTTATAGATACTAGCTGGAATCTTTTTTTTCTGTGAGCTCCCTCAGTTTTTCTTGTATTGGTTCGTACTTTCCAACTATTAAATGAAAAGGCAGCGTTTCATACAAAAATGGAAAAAAGAATATATATATATATATATATATATATATATATAAACTTGCACAACCGAATAACAAAATGATGCCTATAAAGTTAAATCACCTTGCACTTGAGGGAGTATTGATAAAATGCCTGCCATAGTACTCCATCTATCAGTTACTGTAGACAAATATATGCACTGCAATGCACAGTCCACGGCTTCAATCTCACTTCCAAAAAAATCACTAGTTTCAAAGTCTCTGCACCCTTCTTCAATGACCAACAGGCATATGTCCAACTTATTCTCCAAAGCTATTTCCTTCATCCATTTAAACAGAAATGACTCAGTTGTATCGTGGTTTTCCAAAAGGTCAGACTCTTTTAGCCAATCTTTAGGAATTGAGGTCCTATCAATTGATCTTTTTCTCATGAACGGAACTGCCTTTTCAATTAACCTTCTGATTATATTTTCCTCCTTTATACCCTTCAGCATCAATTTAAATTTATCATAAGAAGACAAACGTTCCCAAGAAACAAGATTAATGCAGATATTATCATCGCCTCCTTCAGAATAAATTATCTGGTGCAAGTAACTGACATCCTCATAAAACTCTTGTAGTTCATGAATACCTTTTTGATTAGCAGAATCAAGCAAGCAGAGACAATTGTCAAGCTGTCCACTAAAAGTATCAATGTCTCTAGCTCTTTTCATGTACCACATGGCAAGTTCACTAATTGAAGGCCAGACAAGTCCTAGTTGTTTCTTGACAATAGGTTCAGTTTTAATCTGTGAACTAAGCTCATGACTTTCAGGTAATTTCATTATAAAGTTTAACATCTTCTCACATTCAACCCAGTCCTCTTCCCTCACTGCAATGCTAGTAGGAGGAGATCTTCCCGGAAGAAGCTGCATATAACTCTGCACAGGAACTGTTTCGGGAATAGCAGATAAAATTTCTAACAAGAAAGGATTCATAGAATATGTATGGCGCTTGAACAAGAGGTTTAAGGCCCCAATTTTTCCATTTTCGGCAAGATTGACTGCAGCATCCTTGATAGGCTTCATACGGAAGTCACTGTATTCCTGCACAGAAAACCTGACGAAACTGTGTTGTCAAACTGCTAGTCAAAGTTACAAAAACAATGAAGCTTCAAGAAGAACCCAACACAGACATACAGTAGAAATGACTCGCAAAATCTTATAACGTTCAAAAGTATAACCCATTTCAGTGACTAATCATCCCTTCTTTCTCATAATAATCATGAAAAATCGGTTATGTAACAACATTATTTCATATCCACCAATCTATAAGTATACATGAATGCTATATCTACTTATCTACTAATTGGTAAGAGACACTCTTTTCAGTCAAAAGCAATGTAATAAGGCTTAATGTCAATGTTCAATGTAGAATAATATTAAAATATTTCTCAAAGCATAATACCTGCCCATATTTATGCCAAGATATGTTTCCAGTCTGTCCTTGAATTGCAATAACCGAAGTCTAGCCAAGCGAAAATTCCATGTATCACTGCTTTCAAGATCTTCTACTTCAAAAAACTGGTAATGGTTAGTTAGTTTCAATGCATAATCAAGCATTGCCTTTACAGCATCTTCTGTTGGTCCAACTTTTTCTATACATTCAGAAAGAATGAAAATTTGATCCTTTATCTTTGACAGATATGCATTTATATCATTAATTCCTTGATCAGAATGCAACCACTGTGACTTCAGAATGTCATCTTTATCCAATCCATAGCAATCAGCAAAATTCAAGGCATCTTGATACTTCTCATTTCTAATTAAGATATTGTACATTTCAAAAACAGATCTCTGCGTCAGTGATAGCAAGCTCCATTGCAGCCGAGATATGTCAAAATTATTAATTGACCCTTCCATCATATTATCCATGTGATGCAAGTCAATATCTTCCTTATATTTAGCTGGATCTGATATCCCTTTATTTTCTGAACACTCTAAAAGAAAAATTTGGCCTTCTAACAGCTGTATCCTTTCTATGATAGGCCTGGAAAATACAGGACTGTCCTCCTGAACTTTTATACCACTGAGGATGTCAAGCATAGCAACAAGACCATTTCTCCTTGCAATTGTAAGTATATGATCAGACCACCATGTAAAATCCAAAATGTCACTTAGAATCTTGTTTACTCCATTTAATATATCATTTGTCGCCTGAGAGTCATGTTTCTGTGGAGAAGAAAAGCTAGAAATGGTAAAGTTCTCCCTATCCAGATTAAAAATGTACAATTTTCCAGTCACATCTAGAGTGGCAATGAATTGTGCCTTTGGTGAAACTTGCAGCTTTGAATATGAAGTTCGACCTTCATATCCTTTTGGTACAGAGTATAAACCGTCAAACTGAATCGAACATAATGGCTCCAAATCTAATATCCCACCACGCCAAAGAGAAAGATAACAGGATCCTGGAAAAATAAAACATTAATAATAACTAAAACATCATGCTGTCTGATTACACTTTAATACAGGATTTATAGGATGCAGACAGCTGTCCCACTTCATAACAGGAAGACGTATTACAAGGGAAGTGAAGAGATATACTAGGAAACCATAGTCACAATAAGCAACAAAAAAGGAGATTTCAAAGATCCAGAGTAGGAAGAGAGAGAGCGAGAGAGAGAACTTTGAACAAGAAAATACTGAGGTTTTATTAGAGTTTATCACAAAGTCTAATAAAAAAAGAGTCAATAATGAAGGCTGGCAGATGAAATTGGTTTGCAGGAATTGGCACCATGGAGAAGACTAGAACCTTCTTTCGTGTACCAAATTCGAATAAGGAGAACAATATAAGGCAGAGAACCAGGAAGGGTCTACGACTCTCACATAAAGCAGACAACCCTCTACTATGGGGAACCGAAATTATTAGGTCCAAAAGTGGTAGGCTTATTTTTACACTAATACAAACATGTAAAAGTAGTATGAAAAGTAATCACACAAAGACAAGAAGAAAGAATGAAAATTTTTAACTCCCTCTCAATAGAATGTTTTTGTATTGCAGTTATCAGAAAAAATAGGGCAGCACAAATAGATAAACGTAATGGTTCACTTTTCCACAAGAAATTATAAAAGAGTATTTTTATCACTAGAAGTAATCCTAGTGATCAATCTGATCGTACTGATATTCTACAATGTTGAAATAAAAGTAGTGTTTAGATTATATCTTATTATTTCCTTTCTCAACTTCCATGATGGCGGCTAATAAATTAAGCATAAATTGTCAATTCAAGAATTCAAGATTTGTGATACCGTACCAGACTTTCTACTGGAAGGTATAGCGGCGCTAAAACTACCAATGACGACAAACAAAGAAAGGTCAGAATAATAATCGAAGCAGAAAACTCTGTTTGGAAATTGGATCTTTGGAGTCAACCCACTGTTTGAGGAGTGTGCAGAGGAAAAAGATATATTTGGCTCTTTACTGATCTCTATATGACGAATGGAGCCATCTGATGCAACAATGATGAAGCTACACCTGGAATATAGAAGTAGATTTAAGTGTTGATCAAAAAATGAAACTAGAAATCCCAAATAAATACTACACAAACAGGAACTTCACTGTAGGAAATACTGGATAATTGCTTACAAGTAAGATCTTCGAGTATCAGAATCCTCCTTTCCAACCAAGCCTATTATAGGCAGAGAAAACTTTAATTGCCTCCTTGGAAGTCTTGCTATTTCTTCACCATTTGATTTGATAAAATATATAGTATCAGTATCGTCAGTGACTCCAAGAACATTGCAACTGTCGGACCAAGCTCCCATAGTGAATGAAGTAACATTGGCGTCTGATGCATGGAAAAGTGCAAATAATGTTTTATTTTTCTATCTGATTGTGCAACTATCCACTATACCAATGAAAGACACTATCCTAATAAAAATGGATAGAACCGATTCTTCGATCAATCCTAAATCTTAAACAAGATAAACCAAACTAATTTTTTTATTTATTATATTTTACTCTTTGGCAATAAAACCTATAGTTATTATTAAATTTATTGCCAGAAAAGGTATCTCAGATAAGAAACCTTTAACATAGTAATGATCTGAAATTAGGTTTAAGTTTATGTAAGAATAAACTACAGTGGGCATAGAAACCTACTGCATCTAGGAATGTTTTAATAATTAAATTGAAAATGGAAATAAAATAAAAATAAAACGAGAAAAAGACAGGATAAAAGAATGCATAATACATTCATAGATATTTTACTTGATGGGTAATTGAAATTGAATAGCCTATCCTTTACAAGATAGATAGTTATACTGAATTGAATTTGAAAATTTTTAAAAGCAGTTTTATTTCAAAAGGCTTTGCGAGAAATCATCAAAAGAAAAATAATACCAATAAAAATTCCAAATGGATCCAAGTAGTCATCTTCCTTCCGCAATATTGTTATCTGATTTCCAGCAGCCACCGCCACACGTTCCCCACTTGAAGAAATAAATAATGATACTGATCTTCCTATTCTCAGCGGTTTGTTAGATCCAATCCATTTATCCCAAAGTCTGCCAGCCACTTCACATATCGGGATAAAGGTAAGAATAAATTCATAGAATGTCTCACAAGAATGTATATCTAGATGCTCAAACTTCAAGGAAAAATGAAGAATCACGATCTTGGAATGAAGTGAATAGAAGATCACAAGCACTTACAAAATATACACCCTTCAATAATAGCTTCCGACTTTTATAGGTACCAAAGTCGGAATATGACAAGAAATATCATAATCATTTCCAAAAACAATTCTTAAACATCTTAACTCAAATTGATCCCATGTTCTGAAAGACAATATTATGACCATGGTTGATAGTGCACAGAAACGAATTCATCCGAACGAAACAACTGACTAGAGTTCAACTGACAAGCCATTAGGCAATCACAGCCGCAGCTCAAGAATAATTAATTGCATCATAATTGAACAGTATAAGCTTTAGAAAAACAATAGATTGCCTTTTCTCAAGCGTCGCAAATCAGTTGAGCAACATGCCAAATTGTTGAGAGAGAAATAAAATCACTCGGCTAGCAATTAAATCCGAAAAGAAGCTGCAAATAAATGCAACATACCTCCAATACGAAACAGAGATAGGAAGCTCCCTTTAGCACCCTCGTTCGCCTAAATGCAACCAAAGAAATACAGAAACATAATTTGAAGCAAGAAAAACGAATTGAAGTTTACATAATTGAGCTTAAACACTTCAGCTCAGGAGCGCGAGGAACAGAGTTAAGTACAGACCTGCTGAGGAGGATAATTGGGACGGAACGGTCTGGAGGCGTGACGACGCGTTTCGAAAAGTACTTTCCGTTCAGGCTCCTCCATGGCCAAATTTGCGTTTTCTCTCTCTCCGGAGATCGTAGACATTCAGAGAGAGAGACAGAGGGAGAGAGAGACAGCGGGGGGAGAGAGGACCAGATGAACCGAATTGGGCCTCATTGTGCTAAGCGAACTGGGCCTTATTGGGCTAAAAGAAGTCAGGTAAATTACGGTCTCCGTGGACTCCTAAAACAGATTGAACCAAATTGGGTCAGTTGGTTTAAAGGAGGTAACAAATGGTCTCTGTGGGCTACTGAAACTGGGCCCAATCAAATATTTCCCACCATCTTGGATTCAGCAGACCGAAATTTTTGCAGAAATCATGCCCAATTATCCATTTTGAAGGTTTAAAAAATTGTTTTTTTTTCCGAGCCCGACGAATTGGAGGTATAAAAATTTGAATGTCCAACCTGGCGAACTGAAACATTTTAGTAGCCAGAGAAAAAGAAAGCAAAAGCGATTTCCGTAGTAGCGGCGAGCAAAATGGGAGCAGCCTAAACCGTGAAAACGGGGTTGTGGGAGAGCAATACAAGCGTCGTGCTGCTAGGCGAAGCGGTGGAGTGCTGCACCCTAGATGGCGAGAGTCCAGTAGTCGAAAGCATCACTAGCTTACGCTCTGACCCGAGTAGCATGGGGCACGTAGAATCCCGTGTGAATCAGCAAGGACCATCTTGCAAGGCTAAATACTCCTAGGTGACCGATAGTGAGACTTACGGAAATGAGTAAATGTCAATTACTATTGAGTTTAAAATTTTAATATTTCAATAAAGTAATTATTAATATATTAAAAATTTTAATTGTCAACAAATTGGTTATACATATATATTCGATAGAAAGGCAGAATGTTTGAATCTTCAACTCTACATATTAAATTGAAAAAAAAGCATCATTCTGCATGATTTATTTGTAACCAAGTTTAGAATATATGATTTCATAAAGTATATTTTTTTTTGTCAAATTAAGGAAACTATTTTTTATTTTTTTACCCTTTTTCTTTTAAAGTGCAATTAAGCGTGGATAAGATATGAAGTTTAAAAAAAGTACCAGGCAATTTTGAGTGGGTTTTCCTCGTATCGCAATAGCTTCATTTAACACATTTTAACAGTAATAAACAAATGCAAAATAAAATTATTTGAAATGAGAGATATATATTAACATCACCCTTTAGTTGACAAGGGGAATTCAATGGTCAAATTTTTCAACTTGTATGGTAATTGGTAATGAATATTCCATATGCTTAATCAGAGCTTTGTAATTTCATCTTTTTTCTCTTGCCATTAATAACGAGCTGCAATCAAATCTAACAAAACTGAGAAACTATTAATTAACTTATCCCAAATTGTTTCCCAAGTTGGATCTGTGGCCAATCTAACTTGTAACAAATCAAATCAAACTGGTTCATGGTTCTCGGTTCCCAGTTCGTTTCATAATTGAGTATTTTTGTACTGTTTTCAAATAAAGGATCCCAAGGACAGTTTTGTAAGTTTAAATTCTGCATTAATGATAATCTGGATGTATTAAAGAATAAGGATCGTTACAAGAATCATCAAAGAAAATCATAGATCCAAATGATATATTTACAGCAGAGGCATGGGAGAGCTATCTAACAAGAAAATAAAAAAAAGGAGTTTATAAACACTTGCTAGTTGCTAAGCTAAGAAATTAGATCAGATAATTGGGCAGCCATCAACCATAACTCCTCTAGCAGTTGGGCAAGCGGCCAAGGGGCATCCATCCGTGTTGTTTCCCCACCACTCAATTCCCTTTGATCCCAATGTCAGAAATATCAATATTGTCATGAAGGCCGTTCCCGCGTCTAGGCCACCAGAGAGGATGTAATTGTAGCGCTTCCACCACTCGGTCTTGTATCTAAAAATTAAAAATCCAAACAGAAAGCCGCATATGAGCCAACTAGTGAAATTCACAGCGCTAGCTGGCGGCATCATCGCTGTGGCGCCCAACAAAACAGGCATGTGGATGAAGCGAATCCATGAATGCTTGGGGAACATCTTGTGTGCAATACATACAAGCAAAGGAGCAATGGCTCCACCAATAAAGAACCAATTCACAGCTCCATATTCTCCTAAGTTCCCGAATATTCTGCGAGGCCCAACAAGCCCCCAAATAACTGAAGCATCGAAGAACACGCGATCCATCGGGCAAGTCCAAGGACTGTTTGATGGCAGCAAGTTGGTGTCACAAAGGTTTTGAATTGAACCCATTAACCACCAAGCAGTTGAAATGTATACTATCACGGCTATAATTGTTCCCACCATCTGCCACATAAAGTTGATTCATTATGAGGAACGAGACACTTAGCATACTTTATTTCATGCTGTATTACCAAAATTAAAATTCACCTGGGCCATGAACATTGCCCTCGGTGGGATCTTCATGTAGTGACCAAGTTTGAAATCAGATACAAATGTAAGAGCTTGTGTCATGCTAATATATCCAAACACCTTGAAACACATGTTGGCAACCGGGCGCTCGGGATATGCATAACCAATGATGTACTCTGTTATAATATTCAAACCTGGTGCCTGCAAATCAGAAAGACATTAAATTTAACATAACTAAGCTTCCTCTTGAAACCAAAGAGATTTGTAGTTTGAATTTTAATTGTTGTACCATGGCTTTACCTGGTTTGTGGTTGCAGCAATGATGCCGATGGGGAGAGTGAAGAAGAAAGCAATCGCACAAGCTAACAGAACACCCCACCAAGGCAATTGAAGAGAGTCATTGTAATATTGACAAGCAAAAACAGAGAGACCAATGCTCAACACAAGGATGATGAGGAACCACCATGTGGGTACTTGTTTGTAGGCTTTCATAAGCCTAGTATGTATGTCCATTTTCCTCTTCCCTCCAAAGGCACTTCTGCTTTGGTTCCACAGCTCCCTGAGTAATATAAACATGAATCAATTACCACTTTGTTATACACTTTTTTTGGTATGTTTTTTATTTTGTTTCTATTAAAACACATTTGAATTCTTAACCAAATTTAAAATAATAGAAACAAGTTTTTAAAAAGTAGATAACAAAATGATAAATGAAGCGTGGTTGAGAATTTACCTTCCATTGAAGAGAAAGACATGAACAAGTGTAGCAGAAAGTGTGGCAAATCCAAGTCCATAGGTCATTGCAAAGAAGGTACTGAGATTTACTGGCCCAGTTGTGCGGTAAACACCTCGATCAAGATGGAAATTTGAATTTACAATGCTTGAGATGTTGTACTTCAGGCCATTCGACATGAAAAGGTTGCTTGAATATATAGGAAACTTCTTTGCTCCATAAACATCGAACCAGTAGCAAAGGGGTGTCATCACATACGTAACAAGGAAGAATCCCACACCAATATTGGCAGTGGCAAACCAAGGACTAGCTAGGGGACTTCCAAGGTAAGACGAAATTGTGGTCCAATCTATTCCGAATGCACCGATTCCAAGGCCGCGCGTGCCAGAACCCAGTTGATGAAGTAAAACTGATTTGGAATTAAACCAACACATCCAAGAGAAAGAGGTGAGCATAAAGAAAAGGTAGCCAGGAAGAACATAGTAAGCAAAGCTGCAGATCATTGCTAAAATGAAGAATTGTGTAATAGTGGTGCCACGTTTCGGTCTCTTCTCCTTCTCATGAAGAGCCCTACAATTCCCAAAGTTCCTCCCGTCAGCATACAGAGAATAAGAGCTTTATTCAACTAAAATCGAATTACTCAAAAAGAGCATTAGATAAGAAGACATCACCTAAACAACGAAACCTGCACCAGATTAGATGGCCACCACATCTCCCCCGGCTCAACTAGATATTTCCTAAAGATTCCAGCCCAGCCAAATCCAAGAATCTAAAAAACAAAGGACATAGATTATTAACATCAGATTACAGATATTGGCTATTGTATAACGTTCTTCACAATGAAAAAACATCCATGTTTTCTTGACTATGAACCCTAAGAGGATGGCAATTTTGAGATTGGTGAAACAGAACAAACAATAAAATAAAAAATGCGAATGTCAGCTCGATTCTAATCTGGTATCTTGTGATAGAGTGACTAACTCAAATTTATAACTCAAAAACTGGTGTTAACAAGAATTAAACAGATAAGAGAAAGAGCAATTGGAAAATTGAATGAAAATAGAAGGGAGGAGGAAAACCTGAGTTGTGAGCATAATAAGCAGGGCAGGAACAAAAGTAAGCTGTCTCTTGTAGAGGAGCTTAACAGCAGTCAAAATATGAGTTGCATAAACAGAACCAGCACCAGAATTGGCAAAAATAGTAATGAGAACGTGTTCCTTAATATTGAAGGGTCCAGGATTCATGGTGAACTCAAGGTGCGTGCCCTTGAAAAAAGGTCTCGTCGGAAGTGTCTTGGCCATCAAGTGACCAATGGGCACCACAGCAATCTGCGCGGCAATTGAAGAAACCGACAGGGGATTGGATCTGTACCAGAAGAATTGATTCACAAATGAGAGTATCACGCATGATGCAATCCCCAAAACCCACATCCTAAATGTGAGAACCGGCAAGTTTGGGTCGTCGGTCTTGGGGACTGTAATATCCACTTGCTTGATGCAGCATTCGTCGTCGACTGCGGTGGCGGCAGCCGGCGGGTCCGCGCTCTGAATCTCCGATACGCTAGTCACCATGGTATGTGTAGTGAGTTTTAGAAGAGTTTTGTTTTGTTGTGTGAGGCGAGTGAGTGAGACTGTGCACTGGGTTTCGCTTTTTATAGAGAATTCTATCAGAACGTATAATTTAAGGAATTCGTATGGAAATAGGAGTTCGGTGGGATTGGGATTGGGATTGGGATTCCTAATATCTCTCCTAATTAGTTTTGAGGATTAACTTTTTATTTGTTTTAAACAATAATAATTGTTTTTTTATTTATCTCGTTGCAAACAGTGGGCACAAACATTCGTCCAAAATCTGAAATGGGAAAATATGTTTCTTTCTTTTTTTCTATAACCAGATTATTTACTCGGAATTTGGGGGATTGTTTTTTAAAATGTTTTATGAATTATATTTTTCAAATTATTATGCGTATTTGTAATTTTAAACAATGTTCGATTTTTTTGTTTCAATTTCCATAAATAGGAAAAGGAAAAGTAGCTTCAAGTTGAAGATAAGTTATATGATTATTTTTTTCCTTGAAATGTGTCCTTCCCAACTCCCAATTACACACCATATTTCTAGAGAATTCAAAAGGAATCTTCCGCACATTACACAATACAAGGATTCCGGACTTTTTTGAAATAGCAGGTCATTTTAAAAAAAAAAAAAAATTAAAAATAAGTTAATAAGTGAAAAGTACTTCTAAAATTATTTAGCAAAATCAGGTAATGAACTTACTTTTTTTCCTCTCTGGTAGAAACGGACCGTTAATGGCCCGTTATAGATTTTTTTTTTCATTTTAATTTTTTAATCTGCCTATCCAATTCAATTAATTTTGTTTTATTTTTTTATTTTAACTTTTTCTTTAGGTTTTTTCCTTTTATTTTATATATATTTTTTAACTTCAATGCGTCTATGTTTTATTTTTCATTATTATATTTTTTTAAACTTTGCTTAAATGCATTTCATAAAAGTAGTTTTAGACCTAATACATTAAGAAAAGTTGAAAAAAAACTATTTAATAATCTATTTTTTCAAATAAGTTGTGGATAGCCCCCATAAAATTAATCTTTCTTTAGAAAAATATGGTTTGTTATATATTTTTTCAGATAAAGTGTGGACCCTAGAAAATCAATATCTTCAAACAATTAAAATTTTAAGCAAAATATTTAAAAATAAACTAAAATTTTAAAGTAAATATTATCCTTATAAGAAAAATATTTAAAAAGTTGAGAATATATGAAACTTATCAAATATTTCAAATAAGTATTAAAACCTTAAAATGGTTTTTATAATAACAAACAAAAAATAATTCTATACGTGTATATATTTTTAATGGCCTACTATTTCAAACAGATTTGTTTCCCTCTCTTAATAAATAAATAAAATTTGAATATAAATTTACAGAACGATTTTTCTCAAACATACAATTAACTCTTTTTTAGTCAATGAAATAAACAAGATGTCTTAACCATTGCATTAATAAACTTTAACTTAAGTGAAACCGAATGCTATTTTATTTGTCCCTCATAATCATTCCCACTTATTAAATTTGATTGGATAAAGAACCCATCAAGAGTTCAACCCATAAAACCTTCGCCCATAAAATTCTGTCATAATAGAAAACTCATCTAACAATTAATTGACTCGTGTTGTAAAAAAAAGGATAAATTATGATTAGTAAAAAATGATATATTTGAATTAATAAAATAGAAGTAATGATTTAAGTTATTTAACGAATAATTAATATAATTTAAAATATGAACGCAACAACCTCCAAATGGTATAGATCATTAATGAATGCCGCCAGCATCCTGCTTTACTTTAATGAACCAATAAATCAAGTGGGTCGTAAATTGCAGAAAGATTTGACTCCAAACGCCCGTTTAATTGTCAGTTTAACTTCTTTTCCTTTTTTTTTTAAATAAAATATTAAAAGACGTATAGTTCAATCTTTGACTTTAATATATATATATATATATATATATATATATATATAAAAAACATTAAAAGAATTGCATATTTTCATATAAGTAATTTGATTTTCCTTTTCATTTTTTAAGAAGTGAGGTGAAAGATTTAAACTTAGACCTCTTGATTAGAGACAGATGCTAACTAGTATTAAGAAAAGATATCAATAATTAAAAGTACCAAAAAAAAAAAGAGAGAAAAAAATAGCGGTTGGAGTGGAAATAATACTGAAACGAGAGTGAAAGTAGACAAAAAGTAAGTCAAAGCTCAAGGTCAATGCATCAATTCATAGTTTACAGCGTTCACATTGCCACCACCAAGGCCCAGGACACGTCCAACACTCAATTAAAACAAATTTTCTTTAATCAAATCCAATCAATTTTTGTTGTTTTGTTGCGATCTCAATGTGGCCAAGTTAGAGAAGATGACAAATTTAAATGAGGCGTTTGTCGTTTCTTTTTCTTCTTCTGTATAATTGTTTTTGTATAAAAAGGATAAGATGGTCAAAAGTCTTTGATGGAAAAAGCATCCCAAATTGTACCTAATTTATGTTTGGTTTGACCACAAGAGAATCCCTCTCACCAACCCAATTGGTATTAAAATCTACAAATGAATAAAATTTTATGTGTCCTTTTGTATATAATCGAGTATTAGTTGACAAAGTTAACTATACAAACACAAAGGTTCAAAGACCTCCAATAGCAGACTTAATCAATAGAGGCCCATGTGCAACTCCCATCACCATCCAACTTTTAGAGCTCATTCAACTATCAATTAATGCTTAAAGTCAGACTCAACCACCCATTAAAAGATGGCAGGGCCAGGACTTCGAACATTATTTTTGCCATCCTGCATCATAAAGCCCCCATCTCTCAGCAGCTTCCTTTCCATGATAGTTGAAACTTCACTCTAGCACATGGCCGAGTCGTGGACAAATTGAACAACAAAGGATCATGTTGCTAGCAAAACTAAAGAAAGAGGCCTCCCCAACTGGAGTAACGGACACCAAAGACAAAACAGTACTTGTAATGGAACCACAACCAGTAAGGGAGGTGAGCATGAGCTTCTAATCATTCCAATCACTCACAACAGGAAGTGGCACATGAATCAAATTGAAATGCAAATCAAGCTCAAGTCTTGAGCCGTGCTCCTCCTCACAATCGTATAGAGCAATCCAAAAGGGGGAAAAATTCAAACAATATTTGTATCTGTTAAGGCTTAGTAACTCTATAAATGGAACTGCACCTATGCATATCCTGAATTTTCATAAGCATCGTGCACTTCGAATACAAGACAGTCGTCAACTACCAAAACATGTCAAACTGAAATCCTAGGGAAATAAAATGTTATCAATCCTACATCTGCAGCCTTCGTTGGTCAAAAAACAACGAATTAATAATAATCTAAGCTGCAAGGAGTCAGAATACTCCAATGATTTCTATAAGTTTTCTTCCCATGTAAATATGGGAAACGCAGGTTAGCCAAATATGCAGCATATCAACTTGAGAACTCAAATATGTTCTTTAGCTGGTCGACGCATTAAATAAAAAAAAATTTCAAATAAAACGCACAGCTTCAGGACATAGAAGTTAAATTTGATAATGAAGTAAAATACCAATAAAATGTACTGTATAAATAAGATGGCTTTTTTCGTCACTAACTAAACTCACGTCTGGGTATCATCGGGTCGAAATAGTCACTACTCGATAATAATGATGAAAGCAGAAAGCTATCTCACAGCTCAACAACACGTTCATGGCAGCACGTATGAAAGCAGAAAGCTATCTCACAGCTCAACATCACGTTCATAGCAGCACGTATGAAAACAGAGTAGATATCATAAAAGTAAAAGCACTCTCCAAATCACCACATTTGTCGCATATAATCGTATACGAATTCGGTTGGTTCTAACTAATATGCTCCAGTTTTCGAAATGAGGGGGACTGTCATATTGGCCTCAAATTCATAACTTCACCGTATGCGCAAATCCTACACAAGAGTCGTCCACGGTTTAGAGTGATTCAGCGTTTAAATGAACTTTTCCTTGGACTTTACCAGGTGGCAAAGAAAATAATTGGTCGAGGGGATCGAAGAAGGCATTTTATCACCTGGGAGATCGCATAACTCAACGCTTTCCACGATGCCCACCACCTGACCTTGCACCAGGAAAGCGAGCAAATTGCAACCTTAAATTGACCGAGTCACGGTCAAACTCATCAAATTTATAACCTGCAAAATCGAGCTCGACTGATATATGCAGTAGCTACGTGTAGAACGACGAGGTAGGGAAAGAATAGATATCGGATATAAGGCGTATAACATGATCTGGATCACAAATAGTCTAATATTCACCTTAATAATTTTTAATACTCCACAACTTTTCTACTTTATTCAGAAGGGCATCAGAAAGGACCTTGTAATACTCATGGAGGTGTGATCTCACGGTTGAGTACACCAACCATGCTTTAGTCTTCCTAACAAATGAGGCGTACTAAGCCCCATTCTCCAAGTCAAAATTTTTAACGTGAAAATTGAAAAGGAGGCACAATGTATAAGTCGAACACCGTTGAGTTAATCACACAATTAAAATATCGAACATAGTCTATCATAATCAGAACCAGCAACTATATTGAACCTAGGTAAGACTAAACTTTATAACTAGTCGGTCTTAAATGTAATAAGCTTTACATCAGCTGAAGAACTGAAACTAAAAATGAGACTCTTAATCCACTGCAAAATCTATAAGACCAGTTATCGAACTTGCCAGATTTCCCACCTGTTGAATGCAGGATAGCACAGACAAACTAAATTCTTCAAGCCACACAACTTGAATTTGAAAGCCATATGATACACATGAAAATACATCCCCACAATGGAGAAATGGGAGCCATATGATTCACATAAAGATAAATCCCCCACAAAGAAGAAACGATTCAATGAGACTGTCACATATGATACATAAACTGTCAGATACATGAGATAGAAAGATGCTATTTAACCATGCACCCAACGATTATGAGATGTGGCAGCCACTTTAGATTATGAGAAGTGTTTCATTTTACGTTATCCTCTGTTAAAGTTGGAATCATTTTGAAATGATTCAATGGTAAACCCACCCTGATCCCCGATCCCCCACCCCCCACCACCACCAGAAGTAGGAAACTGGAGAATACAAAGTTATATAGGTCATGGAATCAATTTTTTTTAAAGAATGCCCAGCTCGATGCCCACACCCTTTGACATGCCCAATATAACAGCCTAGCTTCCTAGCAGGAAATCTAAAAACTATACTGCTGAATCATATGCGCTCAAGCAGTCACATCTTCATTTCCAGATATGGGGGCGCAGCTGCATGAGGCATTGCAATGAAGGAGATTGAGTGGTACTACGGGCAAACTGATTCCTACCCAGTTGTTCAACTAACCTACATTTGGTTTTCTACTTAACTATCTCAAACATGGTTGAATCCCCGCCTGGGAAAAATAGTATGTAGATATATATAAACACAGATATACCCATGTTTGTGTAAAGACACCAAAAAAAGGACACTGAATTCCGCATGAGAATGATAAATGCATAACTTCTTTTTCTAAGAAAAGCCAAAATAAATATACAAATTCAAGGCATATAATTCTCCACTAGGGACATCTGTTAGGAGATAAAGAGTGCAAATGTTTAACAGCCAGAGAACAAAAGGTAAGAAATTAATAATTAAAGCAGATGCAAGCATACCTTGTAAGGCATCCATTGCCGTGGCAGCATGGGCAGGACTCACAAAATCTACAAAACCAAGCACCACTGAATCTCTTCCAGGCTGCGCAAATTAGGTAAATAAAATTCACTATTTAATTAATGGTGTCCCATATTGAATGAAAACAAAGTTGAACTTCAACAAATCAACTTACATTTCTGGATTCCTTGTTAACAAGTCTCACTTCTTTGTAGCCAACAAAAGGGCGAAATATATCTATGGACGGACGTGAAGGAAACAATATAATACAATAATTCCTTTCAACAATACAATAATGTGAAATGGGAAATGGGAAAATGTAAAAAAAAGATACGAGCTACTTCACGTCGTGTACAGCTGGAAGGCAAGCCTTCCACAAACAGTGTATTAGAAGCATCAGGCGGAAGAGGAACGTTCGGCCTCCCAACTCCAAAGCTTGCACTTCTATCATTAACGTTTGCCCCTGAAACCACACCCCCAATCCCAACTATAGGTGGATCATTGACCGGATGACCAGGAACTCCCCCACTAACAGGTCTAGCAGACTGTCCTCCACCATATGAGGAAATTTGCTGAGACAAAAGTAGTGGCATGGTTAATTAGCATGAACTTGAATGAGAAAACATATAGAAAACAAATTGAACCTTCAAAGCGAAAAAAGTACCGAGCTGCGCAAGTAACGTTCATAGGATTCATTGATGGAATCCACACTTTTGATTCCTTGGATCATTGCTCTATCATCTTGACGAGGGTAATAGTGGGGCAACTCATGACCACCTGTAGAATCTACAAGCCATTTACAATGAATTAAGCGCCAAATATGGAAAAGAAAAAGAGACAGAATAACTGCAAAGGGAGCCCGCAAAAGATCGTGCCACTGCAATCAACAACGAAATCGTGACTAGAAAAGATAAAATAATTTATGCGAGAAAATAAAGATGTAAACACTAATATGTTAAGCATTCAATTATGAATACCATTTTACCTTCATGTTTTTGTTAGTTGGTTTATTTTTGGAACAATCCTAAAAGTGTCATACTCTGAAGAGAAACTACAAATGTCAATTGTTGACAAATATGCATTCCTTGTGGCACATTCTGAAGCCTTAGACCGAAACGCTACAAGTGGGTACTATAGTAGAAAAATGGTTAACTTCAAAGGGCGCACTAAGAAGTAATTAGAGCTGCACCAAGTCCTTAACAATAAAGACGCCCACTGTGACCCAACACTCGTGACAACAAATAAATTTGGCTGTTTGACTTCAGGAAAACCTTAGTTCCTCATAAAGAGGTCAGCGAATCAGTAAAAATTTGATATACAGAGCAGGAAAGTATCTTGAAGGACTATAGAATCATGGACAGATCTCACTTAAAATGAGTATGGATGGTGTAAAACAATACGCAGAGACCTTCTCTCAACCATGCAGGGAATTGTCAACGTCTCAACAGCAAATTGATGAAGAAAACATTTAAAGAGAAAGAGCACATTAACGGAACAAATATCTGCTTATCAGGGTTTTCTAAAATTCCAATCTTGCGCCCGGCTGGAAGTATGAATAATTTAGTAAGTGGGGTAAATTCAGAAACCTGAAGAAAACCCTAATTCCAAATGTACGAAAAGGGCAAAAAACGTAACGAATACAGTTATTCCTTCCATTACCGAAATCAACGCGTGGGCGCTTCCCGACGACGGCAGACGGAGGTTGCTGCTGTGAGTCGGTATACCTCCAATAAGCGTCCGACATGCTCCTACGAAAAAGGCGAGAAATTTAGGATTAAACAGCGGCTCCCTTCAAAGTTGAACGTAGCTCACCACCGTAGAGACCTATCCGCTCCCTGGAATGACATTCGGTTGGGTCGCAAATTTGATGGGACTCTCTTAATTTGCAAAAGTTAACATTTTTCTTTTCATAAAACCGCCAATGATCGATGATTCGGATTTCTTGCGCTTCTTGCCTGCCGTATCTCTAAATTGGGATATCAATCTCAAATCCGGAGGCAGTCGCCTGTTGAAAAGTAATAATCTTAGTAAGATATTGGAAGTTACATAAGTAAATCTTCTTTCACCTTTCTTTTTATACAGTGGAGTTGAATTTACTTTTCAAAAGTTAGAACTTAAACAAAAGAAAAAACTTTCAACATTAACAAGATTTAATTTTTACTTCTATATTCATAATTATTATATTTTCAACTAGACATGTTTTTATTTGAGACATATATCTTAATCAGTGATATGACACGTATGTCTATCCACTAGCTAGTATTATTTGTATTTCTCATCTTTTTATCTAATTAAGGGTGAAACACAAACTATGCACGTGGGTCTTTTACCTTGAAACGCATACCTTCGTGAGGTAGAGTCTGGCTTGATTCTGACTTAGGAAGAAGATTTGAAAGATGTCTTGCAGCCGATAGAAGGTTACTTCTATTGAGAGTCGATATAAGATTCGCTAAATGACATGCATGAACTCCATAATTGTAGAGCGATGTTTTCCTATACTCCCTTTCTAAGGTGAAAACACAAAAGACATGATCTATATGCATTTTATTAAGTTTGACATGACACTATCAAATTAAGTATTAACTTAAATTTCGACGTGTATGTGATTAGGCATCACACGATGTAAGGTTGTGTTACACACCATCTGCTCAATTACTAAAGTTAACTTCATGACGTCCCCACCTAAACTATAATCTTGCATCAATAGACCTAGTAAGGTAGGCGGCTAGTTGAGCTTCCCAATTTGCTGAGATGGAGAACTTTTGCAAGTCTTGAAATTTTGAGAGGGATGAATGAAAAATGGGTCACCACACATTGAAAATACATCATTTCACTAGCCAAACTTTGACATGCAAATGGAGCTCATGATGACGACGACTATAGTCTAGGGCTTTGTCATTTCCAACCCTTACAGACAAAAACCCAAGATTCCCTTTGCTCCCCAATTCAAATGTCTTCCTCCTTTTGTTTTCCAATTTATTGTCAATTTACATATAAATTAAAGTGCATCTTCAAATCTTGTGTGTTGCTTACCTTTTCTCACAGACATTAAAGAAGTTTCCTATGACCCAAAAAAAGAAAACAATAGTTAAAAGGATGACAAAGGGGAAAGATATATATGATATTGGCAGATTATAACTAAAGTCCAAGTTGTAAGTATAATTGAGACTAAAACCTTATAAAAACAACTAAACAAACGGTGGAAAGAAGATGAAGAATTTTCTTAGTTTTCGTCAATTTAATCACCTAAAAATATATATGAAACCAAATCAATAATATTACAACATAATTGTTTGAAATTTGAAAATAGAGAATATATTCGTAGGCATGGGATAGTAGCCAGAAGGCCTAGAATGTGAAATGTGATGTTTGATTGGTTGGGTTATGGCTTTGCCTACCATCACCATTCTCAATTCTGACCATTCAACCCTAACCATGTCAATGTGATGCCTGAAATGACTTGACAATTTGACTTGTTCAGTTCTGGAAACAAGCAATATTTTTTATCTACGTTTTATTCACCTTTTTTAGTTTGAATTTGTTGTTTTCAAATTGACAAATTTTCAATTCCATTTCATATATATTTTACCGTGTTTTCAAATATTTATTTAGTAGTGTCTCAATTTTAAAACCTTTGAAGTGTGGTTAGTAATATATTTAGAATTCATTTTTAATGTTAAAGCATGTATCAATTGTAAAATATTAACAACTTTATAGTTACAGTAAGCATACACTCAACACAAAATGTTAGCTTAATTGGAAAATTTAAAACCCTAAACTCTTATTTCAAATATATAATCTAGTGTTAAGAGAGTTAACACGTCAACATGAATTTAACTCGATGGTAATTAACTTGTATCGATACTATTATTTTCATCCATATGTGGAAATAATTTTCAAAATGAGATGATTTCCACTGCAGTTGAAGATCATTTGGTTAAGAATTTCTACTACCAAACAAAGGAATACAAGTAGTTTTCTTCTCGTTTCATGATAATATCTTCACATAGAAAACCACATTGTTTATATCTGCTAAATTGCTCTATTATTTATTTAATCATATATTTTCCTAGAGAGAGTGAGAGCTATAGAATGGTGATTTTAAAAATCCCATAAAAAATTGGAAACCCAACACCAGTTGCAAAGATTCATATGATACAATAGTTATACAATTCTTCTACAAAAGTAGATATAGCTAGGTAGAGAGCAAAAGTACATAATTAATTAGTAGGAGGATTTTCTCCTTTTACTTTGCCTTTTTCCCCTACAAATTCAACTGTTTTTGTATAGCAATCCCTTCAATCCAAGTGAAAATGAAGCTCCAAGGTACCAATATAGAAACAAAGATCCCAAAACACAAATACAACACATAATCAAGGAGGAACAACAAGAAATTGAGCTAACCATATGTGCATCTCCCGTCTATTGAAAATCAGAACATGAAATTTAAAAACTGACCCATTTCAGTTTTTAGAATTTTAGCGACCCATTTCAGTTTTTTTTTTTCATCTTAAAAACAAAGAAAATTCACTTGGTTTTTGACTAAAAATATAATGTGAGATTATGAAATCACCCAATTTTACATATATATTCACCTTCTTAGTTTGTGTTTGGTCATGGCCATGAGCCTGTGGCACCCCCAAAAATCCCATTCCAAAAACCAGCCACATCCCCCAATTTCCCTCCATTCTGATCGTTGATAATGGTTGGAACTGGAAGTTGCTTCAACTCCTCCACACTAAACAAACTCCTTGCGGCCTGCTCATCAGCTGATCCACCTTCATCGTCATCAAACCCATTCATAGTATTATTCCTTGAAGGGTTATAATCAGCTGCAGTGCTGCACAGGGAACTGGGCTGTGGAGCAGCAGCAGGCATGGGCATGAAAGGAATCAGCTCCACACGATCAGATAACAACCAACCACAAGAAGAAGAAGTAGAAGAAGGAGAAGAAGAAGAAGAAGAAGTTTTATTATTATGATCATTAATAATGGCCGTGGGGTGATTAGTCTTGTTCTTCAATGGTGATGAGAAATTAGGTGCAGGCCTTTTGTTCTTCCTGGAGGCACCACCCACTGGAATATTTCTGAGAGACCCACCAGCTGTCCAATATCTCCTACAAGACTTGCAGAAGTATCTTGGCTGAGACAGGCTGTAATTGTTGTAATAGCAGAACTTTGTGTTGTTGGAGTTGCATCTCGGGCAGTTTAAAACCTTTGCTAATTTTCTTTCCAAAACTGCCCTTTTCCCCTCTTCCTCTGACTCCTCCTCCATGCTTCTTTTGGCCACAACCTGCATGCCATCACTCATCACCAATTACTAATTCTAAAGCTGCTTCCTTTTCACTATTCATTAATAAAACTGATTTGAGGAAAAAATGTCAAGACCCAACAGAGAAAAAATTCACCAGAAGATGGAATAATACTTGTGAGACAGAGAGAGAGAGAAGGGTTAGCCATACCTGTGGCTGTGGCCAGGGAGAAGAAGAATCCATTGTTTTGGAAGAATGAAGTTGTTGGAGTTATGAAGGAGAGGCGCACACCACTTTCTTTCTTTATTTCTCGCAGATGGTCCAAAACCAAGATCCAACCTTGCCTTTGTGGTGGTCTTTATGTGTCGGCCAACAGTAATAGGAGAGAGAAGATTATGAGAGAGACTGGAGAAATTATGCTATACCAAAGTATCAAGTATTCATACACATATGTCCATGAGTTCGAGTTCGACGACACGAAGATAAATCGATATTTCTATAATATTACAAAAAATTAATAAGATATGAAAAATATCAACACGATCTCACTAATATAGATATAATATTAACATTAATTATCTTAAGTTATTTAGAAATGATGAAATGCTATGTTAATTGAAATAGTTTTTACGGTTTATTAACATTTCAATCAATATCGACATTTAAAACTTTGATACTAACAATGTGATTGACAATTTTGTATATAAAAGTTGATAATAAAAAAAATTGTATTTTGAACTTAGGTGAATTAGCAAACAAATTTTGCACCTAGATTCAATGATTGTTAGAAGACAATTATGTTGTAGCGGCCACATTCAATTATTTAGAAAAAAAATGTGGGAGAAAGCGAGAGAGAGAGTATGTGAATGGAGTGTTGTTATTATTGTCTCTAGTGACCTTTCTCTATCATAATATGCTTATCCTATGTTCTAGAACTGTTTTTAATTTCATTGGAAATAATTTCTTTTTGGTGTTATATATATATGCTTGCATTCATCTGAGTACAAGAGTAGAAACCTTGCATGGTTTTTATTTTTATCTACATTTGATCATGCAATAAATTAATTCTAAAGAATTTGACTCGTCTATTTTTTTTTTTTTTGGTATTTATTATTTCACATCCAAGCACCGTAAGCATGTCCCTTATTAGTTATGATTGTTGTTTGCACTCATTATTCCACCGTCTAAATAACTAAAACCAAACCAAGAGCGAGATCGGTAGCCTGAGTTGAATATAATCAATTTTCATACCATAGGTTATGTATTTGTCACGGTATAATTTTGGAGGCACGTCCACGCACATAAGGTGACATTAGACAATCATAAAAGTAATAATGTCAATATCTGATGAGAGTTGCAAAAATAAAAAGCATGCAAAACTTTAGAAGATGAACAAATGTTCATGGGATTGGCTGTGACAAAGGTCAATGGTCTTTTTCATGGCAGAGATTTTAGTTGCAGGATATGAGCAACATTCGACAGAGTAAAAAGACACTCACACAAGAAAGCTTTGCGCAACTATTTGCCCTCCTCCTCTGCCTCAACCCAGAAGCCATTCCTCTTATAAACATTGCAATTTTTACAAGACAGAGACTGTGTAGTCCAAAATCAAGCATAGATGGGCCAACCCACTGAGCACAATTATCATGTGGGGCCCTTTCAAGAATCAACCATTGACTAGGATTTAAACTTCAGCTTTAAGTTTTCCCACTTCATCAGGTGCTGAAAATCAGCCATTGAAAATGAAAGATTACCCCACCTTTTAAATCATAATCAGGCCTTTCCAACTTGTAGACTCTGATTAATGTAGAAAAAGCAGACCGATGAAGTTAAAACTATGTGCTTTCATGATTCAGCTTCATAAACATTAGAGGCAATCATCTTCTCTTACATTCTTTGTGTACAACAAATGAAGAAAAAATAGTAAATTTTCGCTTTTATAGGAATTAGGAAATGAAGAGCTATTTTCTTTTCCAAAAGGAAGAGATTCTAGGCAATGTGCAGGCTGTGGTATTTGGGCTTAGTCAAAAAAGTAAGGTCTCTCGAACGCCTTCTGTAATATGCAATGTATATGCTATGCAACCTTCACTATCAAGAACTAATGAAAAGTGAGATCCCAGTGAAGAAAGTTGAAAAGCCAATCAATAACATCAAGAAAAATTAAAGTAATAACATAAATAATTCGAACAAGGCATGAAAAATTGCAACTAGAAAAGAAAAACACATGCTCCAAATTTTTTCCACCACAAATTACCAGAAAACCAGGCATTGGATCCTCATTGTCAGCACCTTATCTTTGCACCGGGAGGAGTTGAATTGGTAGAATACTCAATGTCTCTATAGCCAAGAGGTGTAAAGTTTGGTCATATACTGAATGATGAAGCTGAGGGGTAGATATTGCTTAATAGAAAATTGCTTAGATTAGTTGCTCATCATGATCATACACTATAAGCTAGTCATTCAACTTGCAAACATCAATAAACTTCTGGACTGCATTGTGATATTGTGTGCCCTGTAAAAATTCAAAAGACCTCATCAGTTATACCAGAACACGTAGGCCACAATATATGATCAGAATGCCAATACTTCAAATACAAATTTTCCTAGTACATATTGAAGCTGAGCTTCGAGTACACCCTTTAAACTTCTAAATGCAACAAAAGAGTAGGGTGCAACTGAAGAATTTAAAGTGACCTCTTTATCAGGTGAGACATTAATACTAGGGTCTTAAATAAGTCAAACAAGTAAGCTAAATCACTCTTCTACTTCATCATCATGTTTATTCTTTTTTGCCTCAATTGGTCCCTTTATGTGCAAATCCAATATTTTTTTTCAGCTGGTAATGCATACGGATAATGTTAAACCCAAAAAAGTCTATTACGAATAATTTCTTAGTGAATGAAGACCTCCCCGCCCAAAAGTTTTTCTCATTGCAGGAAAGGGCACTTCAGATAGAATGTTACCTCCCAGTATAGTTGGTGACAGTCCATGCACTGCCAGAACTCTAAATTCTTGTCAAACAAACAGTTAGGAATTCTTTGGAAACCCTTCGCTGCCTGCACAGCCTCCTCTGTTGTAAGGGGCTTTTGAATAAATCTACCATTGCATTTGGTACATCTAGACATCAGCTGATCCTCACTAATTTTCAAATTGAATGTTTCAATAACCTACAACAGATTTAAATAACAGGTATTATAAAATTGCATTACCACTTTGATTGAGAGAGAGGCCTCAGAATCATGAGCCTCCTATATCTGCAAAATGACCTAACTGGAGAACTGATTTTGTTTTTCAGTGCAAGACTAAATTAACAATGCAATACGAGAGTGTCTATTCATTACAAGGGTAAAATATATCTACCATCCAATCAGAAAGTGATATAATAAAAGTCATGATTTGCAACAAGAAATATAGACTTTCAAAACTAGACTGCTTAGGCATAGATACTCCCAAGGCTCTGATCATATCTTCATAATTCCATTGATCCCATTAAAAGTTCTTATAGCATTCCCATCCCCAAAATTCTTCCAACCAGTAAATCTCCACCATATTTGAACTGAAGGGTAATAGGAACCCGCAATTTGACATAAAAGTCATGGTGATGCGCTGTACTAATGTTGAAAGAAGGTAGTTCAAGAATTTAAGAAACATTCAAGAGGCTTAGTTATCTCTCAAAATTGTTTCCAAACTCTCCACCAGGACCAGTCCATTGTTGATAATTAGTACTTTTGATTTTCCATAGCTCATAATTATAATTAACTTGCATCTCTACCTCGAGTAACTGTTCATTCTTTAGAAGACTTTTAACTCTGTATATTTGATTGGACAGCAAATGCTCATGTCTCAGCAGCTTAGCATCCCTTGTCAGAAGTACTCTCTTCTCCTTGCATGCTTGATCAATTAATTCCCTACATATGAAAAAGAATTACAATACAATGCCTACATAGATAACTAACAAATGAAATCGACCAAAATATGCAAAATAAATCTGTTAACATTATAGTACCTGGAGTCCGGCTTTTTGGAAAATGGAACTGCAGCATCAATCCCAACACAGCGTAGATGTTTTGCCAAACCTTCAACCTGAGTGAACACTTGTCATCCATTAGACTTGTTCTTGTCCCTTAAAATTTAGCCTACCAAAGAGATTAACAGTAGAACACTTTTTACAAGAAGCGGAGTATTGAGGGATTCAGAATTTGACTGATCTCCAAGAAATATGAGGACACTATTCTTTAGTTTCTTCTTGACATGTGCAACCTTGCGTTAAATTTAAGAAAAAAAGACCAACAAGCTTCAGGAAAAAAGGAGAAACCTAAATATTTACCATTACATCACATAGAAATTTAGGGCATCCGTCACCCCCAAAGGACAAATCCCATGGTGGGAGGCCTTCAACGTATACTAATTGTTTTTCATTGCAGACCACTTTCAAAGTCGATGATCTCTTGCCTTTTCTTTTGGAGGTCCTGGGCTTTTTGTCTGAATCTTTCAAAATAATTTTTTCACCATATTTCCTGACAATTTTCAGAAGATCTTCATCCATAGGCCTAAAGTTTATACTCGACGATGTAGAACAATTTTCCCTTAGAGTAGCTATACTTTGTGGAAAATCAGATGCAGTAGCTCTGACAATGTTTGAGGCTTCAGAAATTTTGATCCTCAATATCTTCTCATGCATATCTTGGTTTTCCAGAATCATTTTCAACCCAGTATTCATTTCAGAAGAAGGCACTGCAGAAACATTCTTCAACAGATCCCCTGGATATTGAAATTAAAAATTAAAAATTTCATAACCAATAGGATAGTTGAGAATTCAACTCATAATGAAAATTTATATAAAAGAACATGTAATGACTACGATTATCATCTATGATAAATTCTTAGCTAAGTGCTTCAATTAACATTTCCATTTTTTTAATTGAGAAGTAATACACCACGTGTGCTGCACATTATATCTAATGTGGGCCATTTCTCTTCCCAGCTCCCCAAAGTTTTTCACTATTATTATTTTAATTAAGTCTGATATATAACTTTAGAATTGGATACCCAAGCTGATTTCTGGCCACCTTGGCGTTTAGGTGGAAGACCTGACTAACTGTTCAGCATTATCTAGTTAAGACATAACCAATCTAATGGTTTTTTCATCTTTAGAAAACAACCAACTGCATCAAGAAATTGCATACTAACGTTATTAATTACTACAGCATCATGAAAATGACTTGCATGAGCTAGCCCAAAACTTTCAGAAGAATAATTTTGATCACAATGGTATTCTAACAAGTACAAAGGTTTGCAAATAAAATAAATTGTTTAATATCCTAAATAATGTGAAACTTCTATCTGGCTCCTTTTACATAATGTAAATGGTCAACGGCCCAAGAACATGGAAGGATTTAACAAGCTTTGGCACTCAAATTTGCAAACTTCAAAGGCAATGAACAGAAAAAGTTGTTTAATCATAGAAACAATAAAATATAAGGCATGATCACCAGTAGTTATGGAGCTTGTATGCACAAGAAAATGTTCTAGACAACTGATATCTGTTGATACGATTTGGAGCCAACGAGCAAAAGACTGTTAATTTCATTTTCTTGAAAAAAGGAGTAAAGCACTACTAATAAGAAGTCCATTGAGTGAAATAATAATGAAAGGCACAAACATTGTCTTCCTACATTAGTTTTGCCGGAGTTAAAAGTCCTCTTAGCTCACTGGGAATATTAACATAGAAACTAAAGAAATAATTTTCTATAATGTTTTCTTATAGATAGTAGTATTTAGGGATCAACAGAATTCTAAAATTGGTTCTAGCAACCCCAAGGTTCAGATACGACAGACCTTCTTTTAGAACCTTGGAGTAGAAGATATTAAATATTTCGAGCAAGCAGTGGGCATCCATGGCTGCATAAGCTATCTGCTCTTCTGTGAGGGGACGACATGACCAATCACTACATTGAAGTTCCTAAAGAAGATACAAACCAAGATTAAAAATTAGTACAGAAGTACTTCCACTTATGGACTTGAGAAAGAGCCTTAACTCATCGGGAAGATTTAAGAGAAAGCTCTAAAATACTACCAAAACAACCTAGAACAGCTGCAGTTAAATTCGTTATAGGACATCACTGAATTGGCATGCAAGACTACGCATTGAAAGTGTATGAAATACAATAGCAGCTTACATTCATTGAAAAGAAAAAAGATAATAAAAGTAATCTGAAGTATGTTGGTGATTGGTGAACGTAAAACTAGTGACATAGGGAAGTGTAATGGCCAAACCTTCGAAAGAGAAAATCCCAGTACTTCACTGCAGATGGCTGCGAGACTCTTAGTTTGCTTGTGCATCTTTCTTCCATTTTGCTTATGTTGAAGATGAGTGTATATGCTCGTAATATCGATAAAGGGTTCAATCTACAAAAATATGTTGAAGTAGAAAACTTAGAATATTATGTTAATGCTGGGAGCTTCGCCAAAGCTGAAGTACGCAACTCAAATTAAATATGAGCTATACCACGAAATGGGATAGAATTTTAATCCGAAAGTTAAACACTTACACGATCAAACCCAGAGACACCGCCATAGGAGCAGAAAGTTGTGGACAAGTAAACTAAATCTTGCTTAAATCGAAAACCCAATTTCAAAACATCCGGTGAAACAAACACGTCCCTCAACAAATCCCAAACCGAAGATAAAGGAATCGACAGCAGGTCGAGCAGAAAAACCAGCGAATCATTCCCCTCGTCCGAGTCGAATTGGCAAGCGATCTGGAGAAGCGAAACTCTGGGAAATGGGGATGGCTGATTCGGAGTCCGTAAAGGCTTCCACTCAGCGTCGAGTCCAATAAGCTTAGAGCAAGTCAGCGCCTGAGTTAGCTGACCGAACTCCGGAGAGTCGATGGAAGAGACAATATGGATTTTTAAGGCCCGGCCGTTCTGGGGATCCATATAAAGGAAAGCAGAAGAATAACATCAAACGTGAACTTCGGGTTATTTTATTTATACGGAGTCCCGTCCGGATTTGACTTTTTTCGTTGACCAATACTAAGCAGTTAATCCATTTTCTAAATCATATTTATATATATTTGAAATAGTTCTATTTTTACCGGCAAAATATTAAATTTTAGGTATATCCACCTTCCAAGCCAGAATCCTACGTGTACTACCACGTCATGAAGATCACATCCCCAACATCGCAGAACGGATAAGTCGGGCAGAGAAAGAGAGAGCGAGCGAGGGAGAAGAAATTCATCTGTTGTAAATGGCCACTTTATCAGCTCCACTCTCTCAAAATGGTTTCTCCCGCAGATTCTACTCTGCAAAACGCCGACAGCTTATATCTCCATTTCCCCGTTCGCTCGCCCGTTTCAGCTGCTGTGGTTAGTCTTTCTTCTCTCTCTTCTTGGAGTTCAAACCATCTCAACCTTTACCTTTTTTGTTCTAAAACTCTAGTTTCATGCATTGATGATTGATTTACTCGAACAATTTCTACACCGAGTTCCATTTTTAAGGGTAAACTGCACAACAATCTGGGGAGAAGTAGCAGTCTCTCTCTCTTGGTCTCTGGCTTGGCTATTGATGCCTATCATATTGTTTGGATCAGGCTGCTAGTTGTGCAAATTGGCTAATGCATTGAATTAGCTCAAAAATTGGTAAAGCTTCCCGTTTCTGCATACCCAAAAATGTGGTAACAACCGAATACAATTTGAACTCTTCTCCAAGTAGGGGGAAAGGAAAATCATGTGAAGTGGACATTAGTTGAATCTATATATTCAAGCATTATGAGTCATTTTAAATTTTAGTGGAGCCTCGCCCGCTAGACCATTTCATTAGCTGATGAAAGAAGCGTTTTTATGCGTCCAACTGCAGCTACTGGGGAAGGGGCACAACCAAAAGAGAGCTTGTCACCCTGCAATCGTATTGGTACTGTAGCTTGCGGTCTTCTTGCTGTGTGGGCTTTGACAAATACCTCTCCTGTGATTGCGGCTAATCAGGTGATTGCACGTCACCATTCTCCAGCCACATGGTTTAACGCAATGAATAATTTATAGCCGCATCTGTGACTTTTTTCACCTTCCTGCCCTTAATTTAGTCGATCAATTTGGGGTTTGTGCATTTTGTATTGATATATAATTTTGCGCTTCGTAGAGTTAGTACCATAGATAAAATTTCAACCATTTATAATGTATTGGCGTGACTTTTAGTTTTGAATGATGGAACACCATTCAAAATTTATAATGATTTTTGGGTACATGAGCAACATTCTCGAAGTCATTCCAAACTCACAATTTTGCATTTAAATTTAAGATTGACATGTAAAACCTAGTTTTTTGGGGGATCAAGTCTGTAATTTGGGTTGGAATCCTACTTTTCTATCTTCCTATTCCCTCCCTATCATTCTGGCCCCCATCCCTTTTCTATCTTTTCTACAATACCATAATTATAATGCTTCTTCTGATAGGCTGTCTTGTAATATTCTCCAGTAACTAACTGAAATTCAGTTATCTACTTTACCATTCTCTCTTTTTACATGCAGTTCATCTTACTTCAGGTGCTCTGTTTTCTTCTCTTTTTGTTATGTTCTTCCTTTTATAGTCATGATTGACAAATGTCATTCACTTTCTGTGGCAACCGTCAAACAACTCATATATTTAACTTTGAGAAAGAAGCTTGTTTATCTCATAGTATCTGGAACTTGCAGAGGCTGCCTCCATTGTCAACAGAACCCAATCGATGCGAGCGTGCTTATGTTGGCAACACAATTGGTCAAGCAAATGGTGTCTATGACAAGCCAATTGATCTTCGTTTCTGTGACTACACAAATGAAAAAAACCAGTTGAAAGGGAAATCTCTTGCTGCTGCATTGATGTCAGATGCTAAGTTTGATGGTGCAGACCTGTCTGAAGTGGTGATGTCAAAAGCTTATGCTGTTGGAGCCAGCTTCAAGGGTAAGATTCTCTCTATCCTCCCCCACCCTCAAAAGACAAAACAAAGTGGGTTGTCGACGAACTTCTCATATTCTAGTGTGAACTACTCACCAAAGGAGGACTATCATTTTACACAGTGACCTAGTTTTCGAACTATGCTACCTATACTTGATATGGTTCATAGACAATGTTCACCTAGGTTCTTCAACACATGCTAGTTTATAGAATGTGCCATAGACTCCAAAATTCTTTAGGTGTATGGATGGTCTCATTTTCATTTTTAACTTAGATGGAACACAGAAATATGTTTCAAACTATGCTCTCTTCATGTGCTTCACGTTAATCAATTGTAAGCCAAAAACACATTGAAGTAGAATGATGAAAAGTGTCATGATCATATTAGCAAGTTGAAGTAAAACGTGTCAATTCTTGTTGTTCTATGTGTATTGACCTAGTAAGTTTTCTTTGAATACCTTAATTGAATCCTAAGTTGGTCAGTTGGGATCTCACACCACTAAACTATATGGAAAAAACTCATATACATAGCACATTTGCTAAAAAAAAAACGTTCAACATTACTTGTTTTATTTTAAGGACTCCAAGACTCCCGAAAATAATTCTTAATATGGCTCCAATATCATAATGACATAGCATATTGCAGGTGCTGATTTCTCAAATGCGGTCCTAGACAGGGTAAATTTTGGGAAGGCCAATCTCCAAGGAGCTTTGTTTAAGAACACGGTACTGTCGGGGTCAACCTTTGATGATGCTCAATTGCAAGATGCAGTTTTTGAGGACACTATCATAGGCTACATCGATCTCCAGAAACTTTGTGTAAATCCAACTATTGGTCCTGAAGGAAGAGCGGAATTGGGATGTCGATGATTTGGATTTCAATATAGTTTTCTATATTTTCCTATATATATTGTATAAACAACTTGATGGTTTCGGCATTTTTAGTATAACTATTGTATAAACAAATCAACTTGATGATTTTGGTAAGTAATACATAGTCAAAAAGAGAAAACTCAGCTCTAACTTCTGTTGAAAGCAATGTATGTTGTCACAGTTAAGTTTCTGTTTTAACTATTTTATTGTATCGCCAACTAATGATGTGTACCCATAATGTTCATTGTTTCTTTGCTCTTGAGTCTGCCGATCGTCAAATATAACTTCCTTCATGTAGGGAGAAAATTTTATGTTTTTGCTTTTGTTGTTTTAGAGGCTTAGTTTTCTCTCTTCAGGTGTACAATGTGACTATTTGAGCAAGAGCTCGTGTGTTGTCTTTTGATTATCGATCTGAATGTTCCATCCAGTCTCGTCTCTTTCTTCTAAACCTAAATTGTTGTTTTAGAGAGACGTGTTCGAAAAAGCGCATCTAGTGTAGTGGTATCATAGTACCCTCCCACGGTACTGACCGGGGTTCGATTCCCCGGGTGCGCATTATTATTTTTTGGGTTTGAACTTTGAACGATCGGTATTTCCTATTTTTACAAGTTTGTTTTATTATGAACAGTTTTAAACTTTAGGCCTTCTTTTGTTTTTAATATTCCATTTTCCGTAACCATTAGTTAGAATAGAATCTTACATATCATAAAAAAAATTAATAATTTTTTTTTTTTATCAAATTAGTTTTCGTCTTACGCTCCCACCAACTCTTCCATAGCTCATACCTAACAAATGTCACACCCACCATATTTTCTGCCTAACTATATTACAAATTAAATATCAAATTTAATTAATGTCTCATAAACAATGAAGGCAAAATCTATCTTTGCATTGAATCACTAATTCCTTCCCATAACATAACATCCTATAAAATTATACCAACACAAATCCATGAGATTCTTTGATACAGAATTCAGTATTAAAAGAAAAATGACCATTTCCACATCAACAAATGAAATGCATTTTCAAGTATAAGAGAAAGTTTGTTGGGTTTTGTACCATTTTGAGCTGTCATTCCATTTCCACCACAGCACCAGAAATTCCCTTTCAGACAGATCACTGTCCTTTTTCTCACCCAACAGTCAAGTGGCAAATTGAGTGTTTTTCTTAACACTTTCTTAGTTCTTAAATGCACAAAGCCATAACAATATGAAGGAATCCTATGCAAAAAATAATTGGGTCTTCTGAGAGAAATAGGTTGTTGTTCTTATGTAAGACACGCATGGTTCTGACTCTGAGCTCTGACTTGTAAAAGGAACCTCAGCTTAATTACCAGTGGTTGGCATAGGCAGATCCACTTTTGTCACCATTCTCTAGCTTCATGTTCTTTTGGTAATTTCCCTGCAACTACTTGTCCTTCCACTTCACTTCTCCACCTCTCTGATTTCTATTTATATGAAACCACATGCTTCTTCTGCTTCAAGTTATGTTGCAGACACAGAGAGAGAAAGAGATGTGAAGAAATTGATTATCCTCTCTGCAATGTTTCTTGCTCAAATGAGTATTCCAAACAGAGCAGCAGATGCAAATATTGGAAATTAATGCACCATTTCTCTCTCTCTATAATATCTATATGGATGCTACTGGTGCTTGCTTCTGCGATGCTCATTTGGGCAAGAAATGTTGCAGAAATGGAGCCCTTTTGGTAACTAATCTTTTACCTTTCTTCCCAATAATTTTCACAATGGTCTACTTTAACCTAAATTTACATTATTTTACTTTTGGTTTCACTCAAAAAGTATCGCATCAACAGAGAATGAGATGCTACTCGATATGGAAGATTGTTCCCATTCTCCTAATAATTTTTTGACCATATCATAATCATTCGCTAAAACTATCTCGGGATCCAACCTTTAAGCCTTCATCTTTTTTACTTTCATTATTTGAAGGTAGGTAGACAGAAATCTCATCTTTTAGTTTTCAATGGATTATTGTTGAAATTTGGAGATCGAGAAAAAGAAAAGGACTTTTGGGTCTTGGATTTTGGATAGCTTTATACAGCTTTCAACGTTCAGAGAAGAATTCAGAACTCTAAATTTCCTGTCTGTATTATGTTCTTTACTTTGATCTGGATCAAGCCATCTTTGAACCAAGTATAAAGTTAATCTATTTCTCAAAAAATAAAAAAATGTATAAATTTGATCTAAATCTATGAGATTGTTGATTAATTTATATGTTAGATTCCAACATCAATCTTTTAATCAATGATATATTCCAATGAGTTGTCGATTGAGCTCTGCTCAACTCACATCGGTATGAAATATAATTTATTTGTACTTTTATCAAATAATTAAAGGTTCCCCCATGGTTAAGCAGTTGAAAAAGAAGTATAAAAATGATCCAAGTTTTCTGAGATTGTTGATAATGTATCTTATAAGTAGGAATCTTGCGAGCTATTTTGGAATCAATGCCTGTGGAAGATCTCCCGGCCTCACGATTGATTTCGCCATTGTCTAATATTGTAAGCTGAGCGAACGGTACTCCGTTCACCGTCTTCCCCAGCCGTAGCCCCGGCCATTTTCTCTACAATTTCGTCAATGGTTTCTGTTGATAACCCTTTTTCCCTCCAAGATCATTGCAAATCCCTCCAAATTGAAAACAAACTTCGACATGCATTCGACCCCTTCCTGGGTTTCTATCTTTTCCTGAACAAATCTTTATCGGCGCCAGAAAATGGGGAGGGCGGTGGTTTATCTTTTTCTAATCACCGCCTTCGCCTTCTTCTTCGTATTTTATCCGTCCAATTCCCCCGATCGGAACCATCAAGAACTAACTCGTCGCCTAGGTTACAAATTACGAGCCCCTACTTTTGATCCTCTTGTTGAAGAAATGGAAAGATACGCAGAGGAACATGGATCTGGCAGGGGACGAAACGCCATTAGTGGGCAAAGAACTACCACGGCCAATCAGGTTCCCGATGCTTACAAAGATTACTACGATGAAGGTAGATTGAAAATTTCGTTGAGGCTGCTCGTGTTGTTTCCTTTGCTGGACCACTCGCCAAAAGACGGTGTTATCAGTTACGAGGAGTTGAGCGATTGGATTATTGAACAAGCCGTGCAGAGATTGAATTACAGGACACGGAAAGAGTTGGACTTCCATGACAAGAATGGAGATGGCGCCATTTCATTCCGCGAATATCTGCCACAGTTTACAGAGGAAGATATTGGTATGCCTTTGATGGCCTTATTTTCTTTTGATAGCTAGGAAAGTTCGTTGTAGACATTCAATTTTCTGTCCACAATTTCCTGGAAATTTGATAATTTTTAGGTTGAAATGTTACTGATAATAATGATAGATAAAAACAAATGTGATGGAATATGGAGAACCTGGAGAGTCTATTATTATTTTCTTCCCTTCATTACTCTGTTTTCATGGTAGCCAAACACATTTTGGGATTGTGATTGAAACTACTGAACATTATGAAACAGCAAAGAGAGGAACGGCGCATGGAGAAGCTGGATGGTGGAAAAGGCAATTCACAAATGCTGATACAGACCCAAATGGATTACTAAATTTTGAAGAACTGAAAGAGTATGTGCCATCTTCCCTCCCAGAAAAAAAACAGTGTACTTTACTATTTTTAGCCTTCTGTTTCTTGTAGTTTCATCTGTATCATTTTTGCCTTTACCCATGTAAATGTTTCAATTCAGTTTCTACTGTTAATTATCCAGTTAAATAGTAACAATAAATTGTTGTAGAAGCTAGCATGATGCTACATGGACTATTGCGTTATATGTCACGATTTAACCTATCAAAGGTGTGAAGTCAGGTTCCATGTTTTAGCTCTTTTTCTCAATCATTATTTAACTGGATAATTAACCATAAAGACTAAATGGATATGTCTATAAAAGTATTGTGATTAAAATGAAACAATGAAATTACATAGATGAAAATGTTAAAAATGAGAGTACACAGACTAGAATTGTAGTTAATTTGATGAAACACGTGTTTCCTGACAAGAATGGAATGAGATCTTTCTGTCCTGCAGTTTCCTGCACCCAGAAGATAGCAGCAATTACCGGATACAAAATTGGCTCTTGCGAGAGAAAATGAAGTAATTATTCCACATAGTCAAAAGCTATAAACTTTTTCTCATCTGCATGTGAACCAAAGCATCAGCTTCTGTTTAATATGCAGGCGCATGGACTATGACAGAGATGGAAAACTCAATTTTGATGAATTCCTCCACCATGTATTTGACATATACAAGAGCTACATTGAATTTGAAACTCAAGGGGATGATGTACCGACAGCCGAAGAGAAGTTTGATGAGCTTGATCTTGACGAGGATGAGTATGCATTTGTTTTATGTCGAAGAGCCATTTTTTTTTTCCCTTAATCCCAATTTGTGTGGTGTTTTCAATATCAAACAATGCTGTGTAGGTTACTGTCAGTGGAAGAGTTGAGGCCATTGTTCCAGTATCTTCATCCTGGAGAACTGTCTTATGCCCAACATTACACAAGTCATTTGATATATGAGGTAATAGTAGCTGATCTGAAAAGATGAAGAGATCAAACATGATGAAGAAATTAGCTGATTTTGTGAATCAATACTGCAGGCTGATGATAACAAAGATGGCTACTTATCACTTGATGAGATGCTTAATCATGAGTATGTTTTCTACAACTCGGTATATGAAGGTCGCAATGGCGACTATGAAGACGATTACCATGATGAACTTTGATGCCTTGTTTTTCATTTTGTAATTTTAAGCTTAGATTTTAGATTTCGTTTGATGGGTTGGGATTTTACTAAAAGATAAACATCCGCCACCCAAAATCAAGATTTTGTAACATTCAGCATCCTTTTTTCTTCAAATTTTGAAGTCTGGTATTTACTGTATAATATATACCAAGTAAAAGGGGCTATGGAGGATAAACTTTCTATTCCCCTTTTCCCTTTTTGTTTAATTCACATTTATTTACCCTTTAATTTTTTATTACATCCTTTATTTTTCTAAAATCAAAGCATCATCTTTTTTCTAACACTTAAAAGTATTGTTTTCATAGACACAATTATACTTTTTCTTTGAATTTTTCTATGGTGTCATCTTTAAAATTGGACAAGCACCTTCAACATTTTTTAGAGAAAATGATATTATATATGTTCATCCTTTTTAAACCGAGAAGTTTTTTTTTTAAATATTATTTAAATTTTAGATATCTAAAATGTTTAAATGAAAATATGCATTTTGTGGAATGAGAAAAAGTCCTTCCCACGGGGGCTCACCATCCATGGTGTTGGAGGGAATTTGTCATGTGTTAGCATCAAAGATCATCAACTATCTGAATGATCAGGAGAATCAGATAAGAAGGTGTTGGAGGCAATTTGTCATGTGTTAGCATCAAAGATCATCGACTATCTGGATGATCAGGAGAATTAGATAAGAAGATTCAACAAAGATAAATTTTCTCCACCAAGCTATATTCTACACATCGGCCAACCTATGTTAGACACAAGTTGAAGTTAAAGAGTATCCGCAAGTGCATAGACGATAGACATATTTGTTTGGGAACTTAGCCATAAAGCTATCAACACCTCCAACAAAGAATGCTCCATGACTATCTCCCCTCAATGGTGGTGTACCCAGGAGAAATCTAGAATCTCAACAACATATCTTCATTTTTTGTGAGTTCGTTAGAAACTTTTTGCGCTTATCTTCTATCAACTATCAGCATTCAAACAGTTCTTCCAAGTGATGCTTCAATTCTCCTCTCAAGTCTCAAGCATACTACTCCAGCGAATTCTCTTTTGTCCAATTGGATGATAAGTTTTATGTAACTCCCTTGCATTGAAGCTTTTTGCTTCAAACTCCCTTGAATGGAGGCTCTTTGCTCATTACCCTCAATGAACTTGAATTTGAAATCTACAATGCACTTGGATCCTTTATGTTACTAATTTTATTGTTTTATTTTTAATGATTATAAAAGGACAGTTTTAGTCAACAATTGTAAAAATTAATTATTAATAACCACAAACCGAGTACGTGCATATTAATGGCTGTTTGTTTGATGGAGTCCACATGCATGTACTTGGTTTGTCCTTCTCAGCCATTAATGTAAAAGCTTGTAGTTGACTTCATGTGTTGTGTCTGCTAAAATTAATGCGTTTAATCATGTTTCAGTGGACTGGTAACTGGTAAGTATGAATCAACTTAAACTTAATGCTTTTCATCCAAACATTAATAGAAGGAAAAAAAAGGGTTGGAGTTGACTCTGTCTCTGATGAAAGGCAGGCAAGCAGCACAAAACTCATGCATGCAACTGACCTAAACCATTCATTTCCAGTTTCCACTCACTGCTCACTGCACCTTTAAAAGCCATGGTTTTCTCTATACATGAAGTTTGAAGACGCAGAAACATCGCCCATGGCTTCCAAAACCTCTACCTTTCTTCTACCTATCCTCCTCCTCCTCCTCCTCCTCCTCTTCCTCTCTTCCTTCTCTTCAGGTGAGAAAATTTTTGTTCAATACCCCATAGCTTACACAAATATAACCAACCTCCTCTCTTTCCATCTTTCCATTACAGTTGCAGAAGAGTTTGGGGATTTCAACACTCAGATGAGTCTTCATCACTCTCCTCACAAGGTACTGTAAAGCATAGCAGATCTGTGGAGAAATTGTTGAATATTTACTTTTTCGTGTTTGAAAGCTATTTACTTTTCTCTTCAACAACTGCCCTGCTACGAGAGATCCAAAGATTATATAAGTATCAAACATGATGTTTTCAACATCGCGATATTCCTAATTCGTAATCTAGAATTTTGATGGGTTTCATATATTTTCAGAAATCTGATATGGAGAACGAAGAATTCTTCCCTGCGAGTAATTTTCACTAAGAGGCAAATTTTAACCTCTGGAAGTTCTACTTACTTTGTCTAGGTTATCTAACAGAAATCTTTTCTTTCATGAAGGATGGATTCCAATCAGTGACTAAGAAGTTTTTGATGATTGAGAGACTAGATTACGAGGATCCTGTACCTAACCGTAAGCACGAGCCTCCGAAACCTGGCACCGGGAAGCCATAGGTAGGACTCGTGATTCCTGTGTTTCCTTGAACCAAATAATGATAAAGAAATGGGTCTGTTAGTGTTGAGGTAGTAGGAATGCAAGCGAGTTTCATGGTGCAACTCTGTTTGTGGTAAGAATATAAATAGTCGGTTTGGTTCTAGGGTTTGAATGTTTGTTAATATCAGAGAAAAAAAAAATGCAAATATCATCCGTCCTAGCATATGAGAAAGGAATCAAACGTCATCTTCAGCAATAGATATGTAACCTCAAAATAACTCTATGGTCTTAATTTCAAACAATATATGATAACCATATGCAGAAAGAAAAGAAACAGAAAGAAAATAGCATGGCACAATTTCTGAAATTGCATTTATTATGAAGGCCAATCTTGATGGGGACTGTTTGAAATGAAAATGGCAACTAATATTTAGGCAGTAGACTAGCTGTGTTTAAAGATTCAAACCAGATACTGGCGTGTCGTTCCGTTTCCCTGTTACCATGAGAATGGCTATCTGATCTCTCAATTTTGTTTGGAAAATCAAAATAACCACTGATGATCAAAATCAAAATAACCACTGATGATCAGAATGTCGTAGTCAACACAGTGCTGCTCTAAACAATCCAACCAACCAATCTGAACAATGGAATTCATAGACTTAACCTTCCCGCCAAGACAACAAGACATAAGTAAAACGTTTGAGTTCGTACCAGAATGTTGGATTGTCTTGAAAACATGTGTAAACTTCTGATGAAAGATGTAAACTCTCCTGGTAAGGTTCCTCATGGACAAAATAAGACCTTCAAATTGAAAAGTTGTGAATCTTGATGGAAGGTGTAGAATGTGAACCAAAAAGTTTGTGTGTAGTTTTACAGGCATGATAGTTAAGGCATTACATTTCCTGAAGAATGACAGTTCAATCGACCCAAACCACATGGGAAAGAAGAATTCTGCAACTCTTGTGAGGGCATGTTAAGTTGTCTAAACTAGCAGTGGTAAGATGTGATACATTGTATAACTATTCAATTACACTTTACAGATGACAAGTATGGAAGATGAACCTGGTTATACAATAGTGAGAGACAACAACTTTAAAGAGTGAAAATAGAGGATGCCCACCAAATACCGAAAGAAACTACCCCGATCGTTGCGAAAGCTTGAGCCAGTTCGAATATGACATTGTCTTGCTTAAGGGGCAAATTCTTCCAATCTGTCCGCCTGCATCGCCAGTTAGTTTAAATCAGGATAAATTTTGTTCATTCTATGCATTTGGAAATAAGCAAGATACTCACCCTAAATCAGCCATGATAATGCTGATATTGTCTTGTGACCCATTTTCCTGCAGGATACAAAATAACATTTGATTCAATAGAACTAAAAAGCAGATTCTTCTAATTGGAAGCTTTCAAATAAATCAAATTGACCATGCAGTAGTACCAAGGCTGCTTGAGCGAGGGCTTCACAAGCTAGCTGAAATTAAAAATCAAAGTACATGAGAAGTTAGAAGTTGAACCATAAGCAGATGCCAGACAGATGCGGTGCTTTATGTGATCACCTGAACATCGCCGTTCTGTCTGAGGTGATTCCGAACAAACTTAACTGCATCGGAACTGAAATAAAACCCAAAACGGCAGTTATTTAGTCTGTCTAGATCAAAGTTGATGAAGAGTCTGAAAAATTAACTTCAGAATATAAAAATTCAATCCAAACTGCTGGGGGAAAAATAAGTTCCAACGGACCTGTTCATGTAATCCAATAGACCGTCCGACGCTATCAGTATAAACTCGACATTTGATCCGAGAGTAACTTGAAAAATTTCTGGTAATGAAGTAACCAAGTCTCCATTGAACTGTACACTGATAGGTAAAATTATCTATGGTCAAACTGCCTCATAAAGTCGATTAGCATTTGGAATAATTGACTAAAAAGATCTAGCAAACAGTAGTGAGTAAAACAAGCCAAACACTATACAATTAGTATCGAAAAATGAAATAATAATGAGAGGTGAGGAATCATAAAGCATACCTACCGAGAAACAAATTTTTCAGACCATCTGCCTTCTTGAACTCCCTTCTGTAGCATACTTTTATATTGAATAAGCCATCAGGAGAGGCATGTGGTAATCAGTATAAGTACAATATTATTGGCTCTGTAAAAATAAATATTCTTAAGCTGGAGAATATTAGAATAGAGTAAAAGGACCGAACTCGTTTTTCTTTGACTTGAATCGTATGTCACCAAATGCACGAGATACAGAGATGTCCCCACAGATTCTTCCGTTAGAAATCTAAAAACACCAAAAGCTGTAATGAGTATCTAAATTTTAATGCATCAAAGAAGAATTAGAGCTTTAGATAAATGATATTGAGAGTATTCATTTCAACGTGTCAGAGACTAAGAAAGCAGACTGAAACATGCAGCCAATTTCAAGAGAAACACACACCCATCCACCTGCTTCTCTAATTCTTCTAATTTCTTGCAGTGAAGTGCTGTTGTTTCCGTAAGGCCGATGAGAAGTAGTCAACACCTGTGCTCCTCCGGAACGTGACAAAACCTACATGAACAAATCGGCTATGAATTTATAAGATCTTTTTTATGTCCCTGGATGTGTTTTTTATTATATTTTACAATGTTCCTTTCTTATAAAACATACTAGAAAATGAAGTCGGTGACTTGAACAAGTTCCCTATCCTACAAGCTTTAAAAACATGATTGGAATACAGAAGGAGCTTTGCAAATGATATGAAGATCACCAGATCAGTGCTTACCACGCATGAATCGCCAACATGTGAAATGAACAGCACATCGTTTCGTATGAATGCAACAGTTGCAGTGGAACCAGATTCATCTTCCTCCCCAGCTGCCTCAAGCCTTTAAAAGTTGAGCGGCATTACGTCAAATAGAGAATTGCATTGAGATCATATAACATAACCAACTGGAAAACTGGATCTGTCACTTACAAAAGCAGTAATCTTTTATCAGTATCATCAAAAGCCTTCTCCAAAGCCGCTTTTATCACTTCAAAATCCCCTCCATTCAACAGCAGGCCACCTTGTAAAGCTGCTACACAGTCTTTATACAGCTCCTCCCTAATATGCATCAACAATACATTTGTCAAAGGCAGTGTTTCTACAAAAAATCCAAAATGGTCACATTTAAGATGTCCATATTATAACACAAACCCATCTCAACTTTTATCACTCTAATCATACGTTCACTTCACTTTCATGATATGGAAAGTAATTGTTAGACATTTGTCCAACAATCGTTTTTGTGTCATGCATATTATTTATTTTCGGCATTTATACTAAAGCCAAACATCAGAATTACGGAGAAATCAATGATGCGTTAAGGCCTCCACTCTACAATTTGATATATCCATAAATGGACTTCAAAAATCTTAAGGCCTAAAGATTTCACCCCATGATGCCCTGTTTTTCCCACCTGAGGAACTTGACGGAGGAATAGCCGCCATGGCCGTCGAAAACTGCAGCAAACGAGAAGCCATTAAGACCATCAGATCGCACAACAGCATCGTCCTCCATTTCTTCGCGCAAGCCTTGCAGAGTAGTGGAACCCCATCTGATTCCCGCAGCATCCGTTAAAGAAGAAGGAGCATCAATAGCTATGGCGGAGCAGCATCGGCTTTTTCTTGAGACAGTGAGGTCGTTTGTCTTGGTGGGTTTGGAGGCGGAGGCATGGTGGAGCTTGGTTAGGCGGAATCTGTGCAACCGAGGACTCAGCAAAGCCATTTGCCGAATCGGGAAACCAACCCAGTTGGGTGTGATTCAAATCAATTACTTTTGGAGAAACTCGGAGATAGAGATTAAATTAAGAGGGAAAGATAAGAGAATGAAGGAAGGCCTCTAATTGGGTTAACGGATCAGATACAATATTTTAAGGCATTTTGAATCTTGCCCACAGCTAAGGGAAGAGATGAACCAACCTAGGACAGACGAGAAGATGCAGGTTCACCATCACCAAGTGGGGTCCGAGTGTAAAAGCTGTGTGGCTCACATCCAAAGTTCTAAACTTGACTGTGACTTTCTCTGCTTTAGCTTGCATTTTGGCAGTTAGTTTGACCCTTGTTTTTTCTTGAGAAATAAGTTGAGGTTTGAGAGGAGTTTAAATACGCGAAGGAATGGAATTTGAGGCTAAATTTAAGAGAGCTTAAATATGTCTTACTATGGATTGAAACATTCCAGTTATCCAAAATAATGAAATTAATTCATCTCTTTTTACATCGCCTGAACATGAATTTAAGAACTTTTTTGAGGTACTGAAGCAGGATTCTCAATCAGAAGTGAAACACCTTAAGCGAACATTAAAAAACTGGGAAAACATTGTAGATTAATACATTGACAGTCTTTGTATAAGAAAATGTATTTCGTGAATTTCAATTAAATTCTTCTTTCAGATAATGAGGTCCGGGTTTGAACGGGTCTTCTTCTGCATACGCATCTGGCCGATAAAACCCAGCATCATTCACTCGGTTGCTGAGAACATGAAGAATAGCTTTCTTGGAACCCCCATATTCGTCACGGTTGCTCTCTACATATTCCTTAGCCTCAGCGGCAACCTCATTCACAAAGTCGAAGCGGTTATCCTCTGATAATAGTAGTCTTTCGATGTCCATTGTAACAAGCTTCCCCTGTTCCTTTACCTTTCTCACCTGTTCTTCAAGGAATGGGATTCGATCCATCTTGTAGTGCGACATATCATCCTTCTTCATCTAAATAAGGAACCAAATTGAAAGTTTCAATGCTAATGAGAACGACATAGAGAAGTATCTATCAAAAATCAAGATGACGATCAAATACCCTGACAAATCCTCAGCCAAGTTGTTCTGTTTCAGAAAATAAATATTTTGGGCGCAATTCAAAAAGATCTCAGGCTCCACAAAACCGACCTCCATTAAATTACATTAAGATATTTATAGCCCTCATCTGCAACAACACTCTCTGTATTCTATTTGATTCAACAAACTCTAAGCTGTTACACCTTTCTATCCATACCAGATTATGTAACTCACATTCTCGTACAAGAGTTCAAAAGCCTAATTAGAGGTGAGTAATCATCTCGATATCTCCTTGCTTCTCAAATTTCCACCCAAACCTACATTAGCTTTATGACACATACATGTATTTGGTTGCATTAAAGAAAAGAACAAAAGCAGTAACAAGCATGTCAGTATTAAGGCAAACATCTCCAATATTTACTGCAAAAAGCACCAAGTAGCGTAAATTTCCTTTTCCAAAGTTCACTCATCTCTGTTACAGCTGTAGTTAACAAACAATATCAATACCAAAGAAACACTTACCACAGGAAGGCATCGACAAAATTTCACATTCTTACTCAACTCTCCCACAAAAGAAGGAGAAAAGACTACAAACAAGAGGAATAGTCCTGCTCCCAATGCTCCAGGCAGTCACAATACTCATCCGCAAACAAATTTGATTCCTTTCAGTTTTGTTAGTTTCTTCAGTTGCTTGGTTTCTTAAATGCATTTAGGGGAATTCAGCACATACCGATGCTTCCATTTGTTTTTCACTGGGAGTGAAGCGCCAATAATGGGTTAGACTCCTACAGTTTTCTAAAGATGCTCGCTCTTGTAGTCTTCTACCACCCAAAATCTTTATTCCTAGAACTGTGACCAATTTATCCGCCCTTTTCCCAACGATTTTCTAGTCTCAAACTTCAATCGGTTGAGGGAAAAAAACTCCCCTCCAGATTAGGTGAGTGACAAAACATGTGAGACAAATGAGATCAGAGATAGTGGGCGAGGATGAAATTAAGACTTGAGAGAGAATAGACATGTTATGCGTACCAATTTTCTTCGGCGCCACACTCGCCGACCACCACCTTCATCAATTCTTTGCTTTCTGGCGACCACCTGAAAACTTAAACAAGAAAACATGAACAATGAGGGGCAGAGAGAACATTGTTAACCTTGTAGTTGAAAGAACATCTCAAATCTTAACCTTCGACCGCGGAGGAAAGTTAAAGGTATGAGAAATTCCCGCCCTCGCCTCTATCCTCTGCAACAACGGAAAAAGAAAAACGGCAAACAAGTTTACATGATCAAGTTTATTTTCCGGAGAAGGAATGTGAGAGGGGGAAAGAGAGAGCCATTACAGTTACAGGTGAAGAAACAAAGGATAGTGTTGGGATTGGAGTACTCATCGCATCGCTGTGCTATCTTCACTTTCAGTTTCGGATGATATCTACATTTGTTACGGACGAGACTGTCCCGAACGTACTATTTTTGGATAAATGACCTTCCTCCCCAATAAGTTAAAGAAAAATGTCCTCTCAAATTATTAAGTATGTCTTAACCCTAATTTCATTTTTTACTTTTTCTGACAATTTAGAAACTGTATTATTGAGAGCATGTTTTTCATAAAATTAAATCAAACATCCTCCTTGCAAAAGAATTTATTTCTCGTTCAATTACTAGATTTTTTTTTTGTATAAATAAATATATACAACCTAGCTAGTGTTTTAGCATGTTCTAAACTAGCTGTAATTTGTTTATCCAGTAATATCAAAATCAATTAACGTTATCAATGACAAAAAGATACATAAAAAGAATTTAAAATTTCAAAATTAAATGGACATAGATCAAAACCTTTTTCTTTATGGTAATAAACTAAGGTACATATAATTATGGTATCCATTGGGGGGACCCCAAAAACTAAGACATGCTTAAAATCGGATTCCAATAACTACGGAGATGAATAATACCGAAATTGCTTTCCTACTGAAACAACAAAAAGAAGAAAAAAGGAGAGATTTTGAAGAATGGAAACGCTTGTACATTCCAAATTTACATGGCAATGGTTAATTTGCTCTTTCTTCCCCCATAGCTCTTCCAGAAACACAGCTGAAAAGAGACACAATTCCGAGTCTAGAAGCAACAGCCCCGCGATATACACGTACACCTGATGACTGATGGGGCAATCCTTTTATGGGCAGCTTAATTTTGGGGTAAACTAAAACCAAAGGGCCAAAACTTAGGGGCCGTCTTCTTGCACTGCAAAAACAGTTGAATAAACAAATAAATACAGAGCAAAAAAAGTAATATGAACTTAGAAATGTAACAGAAAATCAAAATGGGTTAGTGGGAGAGACTCACTGCTCAAAATAAAGCCTTGCAACAAGCTCTGGGCTCTCTCAGCCTGCTCTGGTGTACCTGATATTTGAATTATCTTCTGTGTTACATCTGGTCTGTCTTCTACCAGCGTAACATTGGCTCCAGACAACTGTTAAAAATAAAACGTCGCAATGAAGGAAGTTTCTTAATATATTACACAAGGGTTATCACAAGATTTCACTAATGCCACCTCACTGATCTGGGCAAGCTTGTTTTTTGATTTTGTTATAAGCTTCGGAACGGCAGGCTCTGGTATCACAACTTCAAGTGTACTACGAGTAACAAGCGGCACAGGTATCCTAACAGAAATGTGAAAACTTATATGTTACAGTGAACAGCCATTGGATCTAAGTTATAAGAGAAGTGGAATGGAACTAAGAGAAGCATGGAAAAGACAATGGAATAATTTGTAACTAATAAAACGTCATACTGTTACAAAAGAATTGCGAAGGGGTGAGAAACCAGTATGAGAGTGCTGAAGTTATACCTATTTAACCCACTAGGCAGATCTTCCCGTCGGTCATTTTCATTCTGCTTACTAGTTTCATTGCTCGATCCTCCAGTTTCCTGCAAATGATAGTACGAGTCATTTTGGTGCAATACTGAAGTCTCAGTAGAGGTGTACATTAATAAAGCAAGATAATTTAGCCAAAGCTACAAATACTTCAAAATAATAATGTGAAAGAAACGTATAAAACTCATGTATTTGAAGAAAAAGTTACTTCTACAATGTGCACCTAGGCTGGACAGTACATTATTTTCTTTCCTTTGGACACAAAAAACAAGAGAACCTCTGACGTTTTCATTTGCACCAGATCGGGACTTGAACCACCACATGACTACCAAAACACCATTTGGCAGTTGGATTTTTAAAAATTGCAAGTGCTGCTTCAAGGGATTTTACATGAATGTTTCAAATTTTGGTTGGATCTTTTACTACATTGTCCTAAAAAAGGTATTTTATGGAGAAGCACCTCACTCTCATAGTTTCGCATCCAAAAAAAGGAAGTACCTCCACTCAAAATGTCTGACAAGAGGCCATTTTGAAAAGAAAAAAGACCCTCGTCCAGAGAGAAGAATAAAGATAAGAAAACAAGTAACCTTTAGCAGTTGTGCTGTTCCAAAAGGTTGCACATTTTGATAGGCTGTGCTAGAAGGATCAATTCCGCTATGAACTTCACGAGCTGCAACATTATTATTTGAAGATGATTCCTCAAGTCCTAAACTGACTGGAGGACTTGTATCTTTTTGGAAGGGCTCCTTATAAAGGTAACTCCGTAATCTTGATGTTAACTCAACAAGTGCATCTCTAGCTGCTTTTATGTCCCCTACGATCTGCAAACATTGCAGTAAGGGAATTAGGAATTCTAAAAGCAAATCATCTCGTCCAGCACAGCAATATGGATCCTTACTTGTTTTACTATTCTAACTCAAAAACCAAATGACTATTTATGATCCCAAGTATAATAAACCAGACTTTTTTTTTTTTTTTGCAGGGCATAGGGGAGTTGGGTTTGACAATATGCATCAGAATTCGGAAAAGATCTATAGTTTCTAATGATCTGACAATTCGTTAACTGCATTTTCAACTTATAATATGAATGATATGAGTATTTAGTGGTTCAAAGACCGTAAACTTTTACAGTCCAGGACCGTACTCGGGAGCTGATTTAAGACAAGTCTTCTACAAGAAGTCACAAAAACTAAGTTACATTAAGCATTTTTGATAGAATCTAGGAACTCCCGATCAATTTAAAGTTCAATGACAGACCTGTATGAGTTCATCAGCCCCTGATACAAACACAGGAAGTTCTTCTCTTGGCACAATTTGTATATTTGCACCAGTTAATCTCTTCATCTCTAACAATGATCCATCTCTTCCCTCCAAACATACAATATCACTTGATGGGACAAGCAACCTAGTAGTTACAACGTTATCCTTATCAGGAATGAGATCAACAATGTGAGTTTGGATGTGTAACAAAGCTTCCTGTGCTGGAAAGAGCTCATCGTCTGGACCCTAAGAACTCAAATTGGCCAATCAGAAAGTTAAACAAAGAAATATTAATATAATAAATGGAAAACATAACTTTTGAAGTCAGTTTGATGAGTGTTTATATAACTCCCAATATATCTTCGGCAAGGGAAAGGCATACTCAAGTGATTTGTCCTTTGGAAACAGTAAATCATGGTGTATAGTATCTATTAAGGAAGAAAAAAGGGTTGAAGTACCTCCTCCGAGGAAATGGTAAGAATCCGTTCGTTTGAACCAGTTACAGGGTCGGAAACCTTGATATCCACACCAACTTCATTCCGTAGTAATTCTATAATTCCTTCAGACTCTCCAATAACACTATCAACTTTGTCAATTGGGCATAATATTCTAAATACAAGGTCCTCCCCGTAAAAGGGCATCACATTGTCACTAACAGGAGGGGCCCCAGGCTCTATTGAAAAACTAGATTGACGGTTGGAATAGTCATTGCCTCTTGCATTAGAAGCACGTGATCTAAATGTTCGTCCATCCATTGATAACCGTCGCCCTGTATTGCTTATATTTGGAACATAATCATCATCAGGAGGGAAACCACGTTCCGGTGAATGCAGACGTCCATGTAAATGACTACGATCACGATGCTGACTCTCTCTCAAGCGTGATGAAACGATAGCTATAGCATTCTTCACAGCATTTGCATCACCAACAATCTACAGAGGGTTAAAAACCCAATAGGAAAACCAATTAATACTTAGATATTCTTCATAACTCGACAAATGGAATATGAAGTCATGAAAACTTACAATAGAAATACAATTGTTCATGTCACCATATCCATTTCCTTAATTCATTTTGCATCAATACAGTGCTCATGATTAAGTTAACTAAAGCCTGATTAGGTAGCAACCATAGATAGATGAGGGATCTAACTTGGCTCCAAAAATTGGAACCCCAATGCACACCCGTTAGATTATCACACCAATCTTACATAATTTATTTCAAGACAGCTTTTGAACCTCCAATCTGCAGAATAGTAGAATTTATGCTAATATGAGCAAAGATCAACAAAATGATACTGAGTGTCTGTTATATCTTTTCTGTATGTTTAACAAGTTCAGAAGACAGGTAAAATTAGTAACGGAATAAGTTGGTTCAACAGTCAACTCAAGAATCAGCATATGAAAGGCCGAACAATGTAATATGCAAGATAGATGTGATATCCCCACAGAAAACTTCCTGATAACATGACTAGCTTTTCTACACTCACCCATCGAGTAAGATGTGCAGTAACAAACAAAGGTGTTATGTTAAAAAAAAAAATGATTTCTGGTCGAACTCTTTTAGTTTCTTAAATAGCTAGTGAAGCAAAGACAGCGGTAGCAGATTCAAAGAACCTGTAACCGCATTATTAAGCTTCTAATAGATACCATTTCGAACAATGTCTTATTAAACGTTCTAACATGTTTTCAGCACCCAATTAGCAACTTTGATTAAGCATTCCAAAAGTAAATTAGCTTCCTTTAAACCTGACCCGGCACGAGTAGAATCATGCAGACTTAGGAAGAGGTAGACTAGTAAGATTTGATCGAAAAGAATTCAAAGCTCAATATTTTTTAAATTACTACAGCAACAAGAAAGGGGAAATTATTTCAGGATACTGAAGTGTTCTTAAACTAAACCTGAACAATCTCCTCCGACATTGAAATGCAACGAGGCAAATTGTGATCTCTAGGTAGAATCCTTATCTGGGTCTTGGTTTCCATCCTCATTTGCTCGATTATCTTTCCTCCCTTCCCTAGCAAACAACCGACGTGCATTCTTGACACGACAAGCCTTGTTGCTACACGGCCACCGCCACCACCACCGCCAGCTCCTCCCCTAACCCCACCGTAATCATCATCCTCGTCCTCAGCACCATACCCCATTCCGTTAAACCCAGGACTCATGTCACTCTCAAGAATCCTATCATGAATCAAGAAAAGTGCTTCTTGCGCCGGAGAGAACGGCGGAATCCGGCCTTCCGGGTCCCGCCGCCGGGTGTCCGATATTTCAATTATTCTCTCCTCATCGCCCGGAGCTAGCTCATGCACGTTGATCCACGCGCCGGTGTGCTGCCTAATGGACTTAATGATGCTACCGGATTTGCCGATAACTCCCCCGGCCTTGGCGTCGTGACAGAGAATCCTGTAAGTCGTGGTCACCATAAGAGATTGGTCTTGAGGTTTAGACGGCCGGGCTGCACTTCCACGGTGACGATAGTTATTATTGGCGTAGTGATTGTTGTAACGAGGTCTGGTTCTACCCATCGCCTCCGAATCATAGTCTTGGTGGTCATAGTAGTAGTTTCTCTTAGATCTAGACTTCTCCATCTCAAATGTTAGGGTTTTGGATTGGAAAAATAATGCTTACCCCCCGGTTCAGTTGTTTTCAATGCCAAGCTATTACAGTCATAGAAATTCGATGTCAATGGCTTTGATTTTCCAGTTTTGTTACAATCTGCTGGAGTAAAGGGGTCCAATATCTGTAACTCGTAAGTAGGTTAGATTCCTCTGTTCCAAAAACCTTAGGACAAACTCCGTTCCTTCGATTCTGTCTTTCTGCTTGTTTCCAACGAAAGTCCGGGGAAACTTTTGCAATTAAAAACCCCAGAAGAAGAAGAAGGAACAGGGGAAGAAGAAGAAGAAGAGGAATTGAAGAGGAACTGATGCAAATACGAATCCATCTGCTTCACCACTTCCGGAGTTTACTTCCTTTACTTCTCTAACCTGTGATGTAAGATGTTCAGTCCAGCTGCCATCCAAAACGACGCCGTTATTTCATTTTCAACCTCCCCTCTTGCTTTTGTTTCATCTTGATTCTTAATCACAGTGGATAAAAGGATGCAGTTTAACTCTTAATTTGTAGGAATAATCCTAATAATATTTCTAATATTTTCCTAATAATTTTAATATTGTATTAATCATTGAATACCAATTAATTATCTTTTCAAAAAAAAAACCAATTAATTATTATATCTAATAACTTCCAATTCTCATTAAAAATCATGTGTTATATATTGATAAAGAAAAGTTTTGTTTTAGTCTCACACAGGCCTAATCTAATCTAAGTAACCAGTTGGAAGACTGAGGGAATTGAAATTGAATAATTAATATACTATGATTAGGAAGTAACTTATTAAGAAGCATTTCCTAGTATTAGTTGCTACATATTTTGAAGAGTTTCATCCTAATATTAACATTATAAGTTGTCAAAACTAACGTTTTTCAATTGATTAAGACATATATCACTACTATCTCCAATATTAATTTAGAACTATGTGATGAAACTTTTCATTGTTGTTTTTCAAATTTAAATATAATTATTAATTATAGCGGTAAGTAATGTAAATTTATTGAAACGAAGTAAAATAACAAAAGATGTTAAAACCTCTTTTCAAATAGGAAAGAAATCAAATTCTTCTTGATAACCACACTAACCTTTCAGTCGAAAATTTGACTTAGTTGAACTATAGAGTTAGTAATCAAACTTAAAAATTATTACCGAAGAAATTAGAATTAACAGTAACATGGAATGGGCTACTGTTATATTATAGACCTACCTTTTTACAATTTACAAGTCTTCAATTATAAGTTAAAAATCTAACGGAAAGAAATACCTTTTACATTTTTTAATGAATAAATATGTCTGTAAATAATGGCCAGATATTCTGATTAGAGTTTGTGATTCTCATTAATTTCTTAAACAATTTTAGTGCCACGTTAAAAGTGTTTTCATTTTTATTTATGAGAGAAAATCAAGTAAATGTTGAGAGTTCTGTTTTCATCAAAATACTTTACTCCTTTTAGAAGGTTGAATTAAATTGTTATCATTCAGAAGTTCCTATTTGTACATTACCCTTCAAATATTAGCAACTTCATTTTAACCAAATCAAATGTATTTAGAAAAGTATGTAACCGAAACCATGAATATTTTGAAAAGTGCTTTTGATGGACTAAAAGCATTTTCTACCCTTTGAAAAGTCATTCTAAACTCGCCCCTAAGATGAAAAAATAGAATTTCATGGTCAATTTCTAAAAATATTTGAATCAATAATCAAATGTACAACAAATGATATGCATTTTTATTTATTAATAATTTGAAACCCTTTGAGATCCTAAGTTCAAGATCCCAAATGCAAAGAATGGAGCCCCAAACTCAATTACTGCTCATCAGTATTGAGTATTAGAGCTTTAACACATGTACAGAGAAAAGGAGATAATTTAAGGATGCATAGAGAACAAGTTAAATAATTCAGGTATGCACAGAATCTCATGTTTCTCCCGTCATGGCCGTTAAGCATTTGATTCATTTATCCCATAGTTTGAATCCATTATATTGTTTAGCAAAGAGCTTCAATTCAATAATTGAGGAACCAACAAACAGCCAACTTTAAGGTAAAAAATAATGTTGGTTGAGGACAAGAAATAATGTTGTCCCTCATTATAACTAGAGGCCGAGCGATCTAAAGAAACCAAAACCATAGGCACCAGAATGCAAGAGTAAGCTGTTTTACCACTTTTTATTTACTACGGACTTTAACTTTGAGGATCCAGTAGATTTTTCCTTCGGGCAACGGGATTGACTTTGGAAAGCGCAGTGGGACTTCATATTCACCACATGTTGACAGGGGGGATGGTAAATGTAGATTTTCGGGCGTAATTTGAACAGAAAGCTGCCGTGCCACCTACGCCGGAAAAGAAAAAAATGTGTAGGTTTGTATTTAGAAAAGAAAAAAGAGGTATCCGTGGATAAGAGACTGAAAATTAGTAGTCACCCATCCCATCCCGAAGTCTTGCATCCAATCCAAAATGTTTAATCTAAGTCCAACTTCTTTCCTAGCTTACAATTTGCAAACAAGAATTCTTCCTAGCAAAAATCATCTTCATCCTATTCCCATGTTTCACATTACTATATTCTCAAGCTTTCCCTCACCCCCACAATAAAACCACACCCCAAATATTGAGAGGGGAAAAAAAACCCTAAATAAAACTCAGGCAAATTATAAGACCCGATAGAATATCAGCAATCTGAAATCCAAAGCTCACAAAAGAACATAATGATTCATCAGTTAAGCATGTTCCCAAGAGTTTAAAAAAAATCTATTATCTGTATGGAAAAAGTTATCCAACATGAAAAAGGAACTAGCTATTTACTATTAGGTTATTTTCTAAAGGGGAAGGGGGGAAAAGAAAAGCATCAATTAAAGCCTACCTCACCGACAAGGTCACCTAGTTCCATTCACATTTGCAAGGAATAAGTAAGCAGTCATCTAAATTCTCATTTCAAGAAGTTCACATGTATTGAACAAAGCCTACCTCAGCAACAAGATCATCTACTGTCACAGAAGATTGCAATGCTAAGGGCTCATCTTTTGTAGCACGAGCACGGAACTTTTCCTTGTCAATTAACCTTCTTAACACCTACAAAAGTGTCAAACATCAAATGTAACTAATAAATACATCCATTTGGATGAATATCATAGTTATCCAAAATTTTCCGATCCTTCGAAGGCAACTTCAGACACTAACTAAATCTTTTAGTGCACCAGTTTTTCATATTCTAAATGCTCTGTTATAACTAGCCCAAATATCAAGTCCGCTCATCAAATTAATAAATCGTTCCTGAGTGTAATTGAATAAAAAAACTTGAAAACTGGAGAAGAACAAAACATAGATAAGTATGGATAAAAAACGGAGTTACAAACCAGCTGAGTACTATCCAGACGTTTTGCTGCCTTTTCATATTCTTTCATCTTATCCTCCTTTGTCACTGTCACAACCTTAACGATCTCTTCCTCAACTGGTTGGTAAATCTAAATTCAAACAAATCAAAATTATCAAAACCCAAATAACAGTATCTGAATTCACATATGAAATCTACTATAGAGATGCACCCAACTTATGAAACCCAAGCAATCAGAGAATAAAATCAATCATCCTATCCTTCACTAAGTCCCAAAGACAGATGAAAGATGAAGCATATTTCTAACTCTCAAATGTGTTGTCATGTGGGCACCTAAAAATTGCAAATGTATCAAAAATTAAGGCCCCATCTGATAATCATTCTGTTTTAGTTTTTTAATTTGAAAATTATGTTGGTTTGCTCACAATTTCTTTAATATATTTGCACCTTTCTTAAAAAACACATTTGAACTCTTAGTCAAATTTCAAGAACAAAATAAAAATTTTAAACTACTTTTTAAGTTTTCAAAATTTTGACTTACAATTTGAAATTGTTTTAAAAAAGTATATGTAAAACAAAGAAATACATGGGTGAAAGTAGTGTATACAAGGCTTAATTTTCTTAATAAAAAAACTAAAAACAAAATGGTTATCAAACGAGAGCTAACATATTGAGCTTGTAATACATGTAAAGAAAGAAAGAAAGGTTTCCTGTTAGGTTAGGTCATTCTTTCATCTCCCCAGTCCCCCCTCTCTGGGAAGGAACAAAAAAGTAATAATAATCACTGCAATCAAGAAAACAACAGCACGAACGCATATCTAAATACAATCAAAAGTAATACAATGTTGCAGAGAAGTACCCTACGCTGCTCCTTGATCAGATAAGCATACTTGTCGATATTTGGAACAGCCAGCAATTTGGGCATAAGATGGTTCCGAAAGAATCCAGGAGCAACCTTAACTGTCTCGCCGGCTTTTCCAAGCTTTTCAATGCTCTTTTGAAGCATCAAAGTAAGATTCATTCAGTTAATCGTCTATAAGAACATACAGCCAGGTACGAGAACTACAAACAGTGAAGTCACATACTCACTGTTGTCAGAATAACTTCCAATTTCCTATGTCTAACTCCCTGGCTCCTGAATAGCAGCGGCTGTATCATTTGATCAGAAGTATGAAGCCTAGTATCTTTAATAATTTGCCGGAGTGCGTTTCTACCATATTGTACACAAGCCATTCTAATCTTACAAAGAGTCTGTAGAAGGAAATGGAAAATTTAGAGCTACAAACTTCAAAAGACGTACATGGATGCCAAAATAATGGGGCAGGGAGAAGAAAGAGTAAAGTTACCGTAGTAAAAGAAGAGAAGGAATCACCGGCGACGGCTTTGCAGCCGGACAGCAATGCTTGCAAGAGAAGCTGAGAGTGCTCCGACGACGGCGACCGTACCGAGTCCGTGAAGCTGATGGAGAGGCCACAGAGTCCGACTAGTTAACCAGAGTGCCCTAAAATTATTTTTGCAAAAAAAAAAAAAGGCTCAGGCCCAAGCCCAAACGAGAATCCATTATAGTCACAGGGCTATGAAAAGTCAAATTTACATTGTATGTTTTATTTTAATTACAAAAGAACCTTGAAAATGGCCGCGCCTCTAATGTTAGGTTATTTGAGAGAAAAATCTGGTGTTTCTTCCCCTACAACTGAAGCAATGGCTCCGACAGCTTCCGTCGCTTCAGATGGCGAGGCTAAATGGGAATTCAGATGGTTACTCTCTCGTCTTCTTCTCGAACCCTATAAATGCATAAATTACAAGTTTTCCTTTGATAGATGGCATGCTTTTAAATCAGTTTGTTCATAAATGTCGCCGTCTTAAAATTTGGGTGAATTTCGCCTCTTTAGCTTTATCATATTTTCTTGTGCTCAATCCGTTTAGTTATTTCGCTGCTTCACTGCAATTTCCAGAAGCTATGATCATCATCATCATGTTCTTGCCCATGTTGTGACTATAATAGTATAATGAAACCTCAAATATGCCACTGAATTCACAACTGTTGGAATGGAATGGACCTTTTAGACTTGCCCAAGGTCTCTTATTTTGCTATGGTTACTGGAAGTCAATGTTGTTTTTGGGTCATGTCAGTACTATCAATTGCTATTTGGTCCTAAATGGCCATTGCAGTTGCTTCTTTCTCTATCTGGTCAACAATTATGGTGGATCATACATTGAAAAATTGCCCATCAACTCATTGTTAGCTATCTTATCATCTCTTTTAGTTTCAACTCGAATCTGGTTTACTCTCTGCAGTGACTTTGAAGTCGATTATGAGTCTGAGAAGAAAGCATCGATTGTCTATAATGCTCTAGCTGTCGATAAAGAGGTGCTTCTCAATAACGTCAATCTCCATAATGTGATCCAAATAGTTGACTTATTTGAGTTGTTTCTTATTTGATTTTTGTGCTAAATACAGTTGCAGCCAGACAAGGTGAAAAGGGAGATGGCAGTTTCTGATGGAAAACTTTCAGTGTGATCCTCTTTTGCTCTTTGCGTTCCTAGTTGAGAATGTACTTTTGACAGAATAGATGCCAAAATAGCTTATTACAATATTTTGTGAAACCTAATATCGCATTCATAATTCTCTGCAATCATGTTTTGGAATTCTCATGGCTGCCTGATTTTTCTCGTGTAGACACTTTGAAGCAGTGGAAGCAAGATTTCTGCGTGCATCATTCAGTGCTTTTGTAGATGTGCTTACTCTTGCCACAAAAACAATCGAGGATTTCGGACAAGGATTGGACTTGTGATAGCATAGCAGCTCTACTATATTCCTCAAAGATCTAGAGTGTCATAATTTGCTTAGTGTAGCTGTGATTTTAATCAACAGCTAATCTGTAATTGTGTTATTATGATTTGCAGTTTAACAAGTATGAAGATCTTCACTCTCCCAGTTGCTTAATTGTCCAGGTTTTCCATTAATTCTAACATGTTGAGGTCTAACAAGATTACCGGACTCATGTCGTACCATATCACTCCTTATATTTAGCCACATTGTTTTGTGATATGTTATTTTCGGACAATTTTTTCGCTACTGTAATACTAGCAATTTTTTCGATTTTACAACACCCAATCATCAAAGCCTAAATGGGCAATGGGTTAATCAGGTATTCGACTTAGCTGCAGAAATTTATTAAATTGCTTTAGATGCTTCTATGACTTCGGAATGTTCATATTGAAGAATAAAGGGGGCACTTTAAAAATATCAGCGCTGATTACAAACAAAATTATTGGATACTTCTTCATACCCACGTGATGGTATCACAAGTATAATTTGAAGTCGAAACAGAAGAAAGAATGATTTCAGCATGCGATGAAGGGAAAACTACTATATGGAATTCAATAATGTTGATGAAAGTACAATGTGATATCTCTCGACTCTAATGAATTGAATTTGAAGCCTTCATATTCGCCAGCTGATCCTCCTGGTGTTCATTTCTTTCCTGAAACTCTTGTGCTAGTATTCATCCAAATAAGTATACAACATATCGTCTTTCTTCGACTTGCGTCGACTAAGCAAGGCCTTTAGGAGCCGTTTACTTTTGCTAGGATATTGTTCGACATCCTTGTTGTTATCCCTTTCTGCAGGCATCCGCATAGATGCTGATTTCCTGGGTTCCGAAGGATACTGGTAGGAGAATAAAATTGTGTTGCAAATTCTCAGTTACGTGTTATGGAACTCATAAGCTATATACTTTTGCAAAAGATTGACGCAATTAAAAGTGATGCGATTTTTCTCATAATGTAGTAAAAGTTGGGAGAGCATCTCATAATGTAGTAAAAGTTGGGAGAGCACGGAACACACCCGTCGTTGGCCATTGGAATTACTTGGAGTGGTCGGCCTACTTGAGTTGGGTGTAGTTGGTCGACTTGAGCTTTGTGTCTTTGGCCTACTTGAGAGCGAACCAGAGCGCAAAAGTGGAAACCGGTGTGGAGAAACTGATCGTTTATCTGGTTTGAAACAAACATATTTGCATTTTATGAGAGCAGACATAGGGGTATGACTTCAAAAATCAATATAAATGCACAAACACACACATGAGCAGTTAATGGGAGGGGAAAGAGCATATGAACCTAGTTCCTTCTTGGGCATGGTAGACGTGAATGAGAATGTTCTAGGTTGCGGAGACGGGGAAGGTTGTTGAGAAGGCGCAAGAGAGTTTTCTTTACTGCATGAGACAAAAATTCGAAGACAAAATAAAAGAAAACATGTAAATGCAAGTAAGAAATTTTCATTGCAAATCAAAAGAAAATGTGTTGTTTACCTGACAATGGATGGTGGCGTTTCCCTAATAGTTGCTCGAACGGCTAGAGAAAATCAATCACATAAAATGAGTGGTGATGTTTCATTTGAAAAGTTTCCTAAGTGAAATCACAATAAATGGTTGATTTAGAAGCTTACCATTTCTAAATTGGTGCCATTCATCCTGATCATCTAGATTGCATCCTTGGTACTTAGATCTAGTGCGGGTACCCCCATTCATGGTCTCCCCAACTGAACAAATTTTATGAACTATGAGACCCCGAGAATTTTTTTTCTTTTTCCAGAGAGCAAAAGAAACGACCTGGGATGGAGGGAAAACAGAGTAAACTTACCTGGCAATATGTAACGCTTGTCATAACTGGGAGTGTTTATCACCAGGGATTGTTGGGAATGTCCTTCGTGATCAATATACTCTTGGCATGTTCTCAGCCTCTAAGTCACCACGTCAAAGAGATGACAACAATGTCGGTAAATTTATAAATCTATGTGTAAAGAATGATATGTATTGATCAGGGAAAAAAAGTGTTTGAATCAGAAATTTGTGTCCGAATTATTAGCTTCACAGCCAAAGGCCCTTTTTCAGAACTACTGCGATCAGAATAGTATTGTGTTTATGTGCCATCTAAACTACATTCCAGACATGAGCAGATCCCAACATTTACTGATAAAAATTGTTGGTTTAAACTCCAAAGACGAGATACTTAAGAACAATAGCTAGTTTCTAGTGATCAGAGGAGCAGTAGCTGAACTGTGTGAAAACCGCGAGTGCATAAAAAGTGACCAATATACTCTTGTGAAAATGAGAATCAATCACCTTCCTCTAAATCTTTACTGCTAAGAACTATAGGTTTCAGAGGATCTATATCCTATGGTGCAACTCTAACGGCTTGATCGGGTTTTGTTTCAATAAATAACTTGCAAGAGAGAATAATATCACTCGAAACAGTAATGAAGCTTGATCTAACCTGTTCAATGCACGACACCCTGAACTCCGTTCCAGAAACTTCATCCACCTTTTCATCCAAAATATCATTAACCTTAAAAGTAACAGAACCCAAATGATCCACAGTATTCACAAATGCTTTAACAGCATAATCTTTCAATGTTTCTACCACTCTGCATAAAAAATGACAGTTTCCCTTTTACTTCTCTAATAAACAAACACTAATAGAAGGAAGCCTTTTGATCAAGTCAAACTAACTCACATCTGTTTTTGGTCGTCATTTGTGTAAGAGAGTTCAAAATATTCTGCTGCTGAGTATAACTGTGCTCTAAGATTCTTCAAATCCTGAAAATCAAATGCAGAAAGGGAGTGAAACAATAGACGAAGACTTGCCATTTTTCGATAATTTCAGCAAAGTCGCGGGTACCTTGAGACAATCAGAGAAAATCAAACTCTGCTTCATAGAAATCTCATCAAAGTTGGATGTTTCTTGTGAGATAGGCATCGTCAAGATTTGGTTTCAGTCCCAGAAAACAGAAATTGCAGCTCAAACTACTAGACCTGCAACCATCAAATTTCAAAAATTCAAAAATTAAACAAGCAAAGGAAGCCTGTCAAAAGATGAAAACCACTGAATCAAGCAATATTCCCACTTGCAGTGAAGAGCATTAATAAATTTCGAAACTTAACTTTAGAAACCTTAAAGTCCTGAAAGTTATGTAGTATTGCCCAGTAGGAAAAGTAGCACAGACAACACAAGTATTTACTTTAGCAGGTGAGAGAGAGAGACAGGATTCCCTTTGACAGGTTACAAGTAATAAGAAGCCTCAATTTAATAAATGAAAGAATAGTTGACTCGCTGTGTCATAGATTAAACATATACCAAATTCGAGCCAATCAACGACATAAAACAGGTCGTGCTTTGCCATAATTCAAACAGAGGGAGAAAAAACCAAACAGACAAACAAATGTTGGAATTCCATGTATTCGAAAAGCTCATTCTGTCTGAATCTTCGCCGGGACTCAACCCGTACTGAATAATTAAAATTTAAAGCACCCCGCTTAAAAGCGAACGTTCACTCACTCCTTAAACACGTCAAAAGCTACAAAAATTTCAGCATCCTTCCAAGTAATTGCAGAGAAACTCTTGCAATATGGAAGCTGAGACTTCCAGAACATCAAAACCCCATATAGCACCGTAGAATTCAGTTAAAGAAATGGGTATACTATATCAGGAAGGGAAGCCAAATTGATTTCCCATTTCAATTTTCTCAGAGCCAAACAATAGCCAAAAAAGAGAGCTAAAAGAAAGAAAGTCGGAGGAAGTACCTATATCTTCCTGGGTCGAGTTTGTTCTGGTGCAGCTGAGAGCTCGAAACTAGAAACCGGACAGTGGCCGACTACCCATCTGATTTTTCAGCCTCAAAATGTGAAAGCAAAGTCAGTAGAACCAAAAGAAGCCAAAACCTCGCATAAAAACCAACTGGGTTCGGTAAAAGATTTTGACCCAACTGGAGAAAACGACAATTTACAAAACCTCTGTAAAATATTATAGGGAAAGAAACGTGAAAAGGAAGCGGGAGGCAAAGTTTTGGAGGACAGAATGAGGGGAATAGAAAGAGGGTCGTCGGCGTTGGATGGGAAAGGAAATGGGAGAGACAAACATCAAGGCGAGCACGTCGGTGAATGCAGAAAATCAGGAGCATTGTGGGTTTTAAAGAGAGGAAATCGGGAGGCTGAAAAGTCCTGCCTTTTGGAAGCAAAAGTGGGGATTTGGGTATATGAAATGAAAATCCTTTTATTTTAGTTCTCTCTCCCATCATTGCCTCTTATGGTTGGCTTGGCACTTTGTGTATGTTTGGAATGATGGGTCCCTCCCACCATTCTCTCTTCCTTATATGTGCAGGGCGCCTCTGTTCCCAAATCAAAACTTTTGCCTTTTCTCTCTCCTACAATTTAAACATTGTCTTTTTTTCTCTTGATTGGAAAATCCCACTTGATTGATTTGTGGGGCTTTTGTCAAGTCACCATTGTAACTAAATCAGCTTATCAACACTTTGTTCTCTTTAATTTTAGTCTACAAAGGTTGGAAGTTTAAACTAATTAACCATAGTTAAGTAGTCAAATACTATTATCTTTTTTAATTAGTTAGTAAGTTTGAATTCTCTATATTTATAACATAATACTCTAAAATAGTTTTGACAAGGCTCACTACTCACTAGCATTAGACAATAAGATGAGGTAGAAACACTTATCACCTGGACTGCACATGAAACAAAATTTTCCTCAACGATACCTTGCAGCCATTGAAGTAAGTTTCTTACATAAAAAAAAGGAGTAGTATGTATCTTCAACAAGAACTTTATTAACAAGAAAATTGACACGCTTGAACGATTTTGACACATGCAGAAAGTGAATTGATGAGAATGCTTTTGCAAGTTGAATGATATCCTCAATCTAATTGATTTAATCAACAATCACGGTTCTTATTTTATAAGGGGATTGAATAACAATGAAGGATCAGATTTCATTAGGCGAATCTCTTGGAGAATAGTCCAAAACTCACCTTGCAACTAAGAAAGAATAACGATGATTGATTTGAATTTTGCTATGATAAGAAGACCCACAAAATTCTTCAAAAAAAAAAAGTCAATATCTATCGAATTCAAACCAGAGAAATAAGTTGTGTTGGAATTGAGTTTTATCATTTGAACCTTCTATATGATATGTGTGGAAATTGAAGGTTAAAGATGGTCACTATAAATGTCTAATTTTTAGTATTACTTACAAAGTGACGAGGTTTTTGGAAATTGGCTATTATTAAAAATTATTGAAGTTGCCTTTGCATTTCTCCACTTGTCTTGGGAGGCAGCCATGGTTGATATTGGCGTTGGATTTATTGCATTAATTAATGAAATAATAAAAACAAATAAATAATGGCGCCTGCATTGTGGGCCCACTGTCAGTCCCAAATCTCCACGCGAGAGCTAATCCAGTTTTTAATTTCTGATGATTTAGTTAACCCATAAACTTCTCAAAATATCACTTTATCTCTTTTAATTAATCAATTAAATTTTGTTCTTTTATTTTTGTCTTTGAATTGTATGAGATTTGAAATTAAAAACTTTTTATTAAATTTCATATGCATTAGGAATTTTGAGTGAGTGGGTGGGTGGATATGAACATCACAATTTTTCCACTCATTACGAACGGAAAACGAACCCCACAACTTTCCAATCCTCCCCAATAATGTATGACCAATCCATTGGACAATCACATTGAATCATGACCGTTCACGAAAATGATCTTATAAGTACCGAAAATCAACGGTCTAGATCCTGCGAGGAGAACGATCCCCAGCGAGTGAGATGTATTTTAGAAATTCCCAAAGCAGCGGGTCGTTATTTGTTACTCTTTTGATAAAATTTAAAGAAGGAAATTAGGAATTTGAACTTTTTGAATTCTTTGACTGAGTCGGGAATTTATTTAAAATCAGCGCCGCGATTGGAGGGAAGTGGTGGGTCCAGCATCCAACAACTGAAATCAGCGGTGATGATGGGTCCCACGTGGAAGATGGAATATTCCCAGTTTCGTACACAGGCGCGTCCCTGAACCGGCCCATGTCCTAGACCAAGAGTCAACGTGGGCTTTGAACTTCTCCATATATGGGTTTTTGAGGCCCAAATCATTTACCAGCTAGAGTAACATGGCCCATGGGCTATATAAAGATAAATTTTCATAAATGCCCCTCACACTATCTCACTATCAAAACCATCCCTTAAATATTAAACGTAATATATTGACTATACGAGTTTAGCTTAGATCATAATTTGTACAATGTCTCTAAGTTTTAGAGGCCCAAACTTCTCTAATTAAGAGGGAATGAGTTCGAATTTCCTACTAAAAAAAATTAAATAAGTTGCTATTCTCATTGCCACTTTAGAATACCCTTTTCTAACTTCGTAAATTACATTTGAATGTTAATTAAATTTGCCCCAACGTGGGGCAGTAAGTAAGCAGTGAATTTAATGAGAGCATGGATCATCGCTTGTATTAACCAAATTAAAGTACTAATGATATTTTATGCCATAAATATACTAATGATTAATTAAGTTACACTTTGGCAATAAATAAATTTAGTGAAACAGCCAAAGCCACGATTTTAAGATATTAATCTTATGGTTTTCGGTTGCATTTTAAAGGAATTTGGTGCTCATTCTGCTTCTAATATTAAAAGTTAAAACCCACTTAGCCACGTGAATTGGGAAATTTATGATGCCCTAATGTGTAGGCATCAATGCCCAAAACCCAAGAAAAAATTCATTATTTCCTAAGAAAATGAGAGTTATATGCTTATTAATTATCATATACATATTACAAACATTTTTATTTTATTTTATCATATGGGTTGTAGATCTAATCTACTTTCTTTTTTATTGGTAATGTATTAATATTTTTACAAAGTAGTTCTAAGTAATGTCCAAAAAAAAATTATAATTAATCTTTTTTGAGTTCAACAAAAGCCTTTAACATTTTGATAGATGATATATATTTGACACTATGTCATGTTCGCTATAAATAAGTCCTAATCAATTATATGATAAAGCCGAGCCTAGTCCAATTAAAGAAATCGAAAATTGATATAGTTGAACACTTTTTTTACATATGGCGCTACTTAAATTTTGGATGAAAATTACACAAATTTGAAGAAGATATATTTACAAGTTTTTTAATTATAGAATACAGATACTAACTTATTAGTAAAGATGCTTTGACTATCGAAACTCATATATTAACGAAAAATAATAACACTTAACCATTCGAGTTATGCGAAGGGTATGGTATAAACTCACCAAAATCACAAAGCATTTGTAATTCATGTTCACAAAGCATTTGCATGGTACGAATATGCATGAAAGGGCAGGTTGGTTTGGAGTTTAGAGAGAGAGAGAGCAATTAAAAAGAATGGATAATGCTGACGCAGCCCCCCTTTTTTGTTGATTGGTAATTGTTTCAACAATTTAATGTCATATTTAATCCATTTTCATTGGAATTGTAACTCCCCATAAACATTTGCACGAACTACTAAAATCCTCCTCCTTCCCCTTAATTCCCCCTCTAAATTCATTTATTTATTTATACTCTTTTCTTTCGTTTCTCTCCAATAAACCTCTTATTCACACGTACACTCTCTCTCTAGTTCCCACCATTATCGATCATAGATTCTTCGTATTCATGGCCATGGAGTCTAGCAGCAAACTCCACAATAATCCACTCGATTTCGAATGGCCATATCACGAAGATCTTTTCCAATTCGACAAGTAAGTACCAAAAAACACAACAATAACAACAATATTTTCTCCCACCGAGACCCTGTTTGTTTCTCGAGAAAACAGGGGAGAAATATATTAAAATGCCCATTAATCAAAATGAAAATTTTACGTTATGGGTTCGTCTAAAATCCATTTTCATGAATCGGGTTTTGCTTAATTTGAAGTTTTGTTTGTGTACTCCACTCCACAGAGCACTAGAGCTTCCTCCTCTGGATGTTGGGTTATTCGACTTCGACTTGGCCGACTCGCTTTCATTGCCATTCCATTGGGAGAATCTTTCCCAGTTGGAGTTGGAGCTCCAAAGTCCGCCTGAATTTTTCTCGCCGGACAAACACATGACGGCCGACGAGAAGCCGCCGGCGAGGATGATAAAATTAGAATATGAGGAAGGGCAGCATGAACAACAACAACAACGTGAGCAAATTGAAAGAGGGTTTAATAGTGATTCAAGTTGGATATCAGACGTTGATGAGAAGAAGAGGAGGAATAATATGAGATTGAGGAGATCAAAGAGCTCAGTGCTGGGTTTGGAAGAGATTCAAAACCACTTTCACATCCCAATATCAGAGGCAGCAAAACAGATGAATGTGGGTTTGACAGTGCTCAAAAAGAGGTGCAGAGAGCTCAATATCATGAGGTGGCCCCATAGAAAGCTCAAGAGCTTGAACTCTCTCATAAAAAATGTCAAGGTATATATATTGAGATCAAACAGCTAACCTTGTGTGTGTTCTTTTGATTTATGTATTTGGGTTGTCATTGTTTATTAGTGCAATTTGAAGTGCAGGAGATGGGGTTGTCAAGTGAGATTAAAGTGTTGGAGGAGCACAAGAGGCTCGTGGAAGAATTGCCAGATATGGACCTCACACACAGAACCAAGAGGCTCAGGCAAGCTTGTTTCAAGGCAAATTATAAGAAGAGAAGGTCCAATAATAATAGTTTTGCAACTCTTCACTAACTTTAATTTGTTGTATAGTGAGGCAAAAAAGAACACACCTTTTTGAAACTAAAATTGAGAAGATTGACTGATAGTTGTTCTTTTTGCATGTTATACACACACATGTAGATTAATTAGGACAATATACTCAAATTGCAGCTGCATATGGTTTAATGAAAAGAATTAGTCCCGCAATCATTCTCTCCATTTTTATTTTTTATCCTCACTTTTATCAGGATGATGGTTGAGTTTATATAGTTTAGGTTCTATCTTCGATTTTGATTCATTTTGGTCTCTTATTTAAAGTGTCCACTTTAATCCATTTGCTTTGATGATTTTTTGTTCTATTATTTACAAAAAAAAAAAGTAAAAATAAAAATTAGTGTCAGATATGTTGGCTTATCGAATCGATTACTTTTTTTGGTACGAGAGCTCTGCAAGTTCGTTGGCATGGTAATACCTTAATGTAGGAAGAGAGGTCTTGTGCGGTATGGAACCATATTCCTTCATTTATGCGGCTGAAGCTAGCAATAAAAAGATGTGCAAGCTAAACGTAGACGGACAAAAATAGTATTTAAACTTGAAAATTAAAATGGATATCTTGAAAAATGAAGAGAGAGACAGAAATCAGAATAAGCAGTATAATTATATTAGCCAGGATATTTACACAGGAGCCTATACCAGTAAACAAACAGAACAAACAAGGAGAGGTAACTATAATAACATATTTGAAAAAGTTTGTAATTATATTATTATTTATATTTCGATGGTTAAGATTCCTATTTTGCTTTTATATGATCATTCTGATACTTTTCTCATATCGTCTTGCTTGCGTCTCCATGGAATCACTTGCTTCAAGCTTCCATAAATGCTCGCCTGCCGTCATTTACAACCCCCAAAGAAAAGCTACTTTTAGTTTTACTGAATTACAATAAAGTATAAACTATAGACTAAATCAATCCTAATTACAATTTTCAATTATGTCTCCTTTATATTGAATAGTTCATTTAGATCCAACGATAATTAACTTAAAATTGTCTTACATTTTGATGAGCTTACATGATATTCTTTGACAAAGATTTAACTTCCAACCTCAAAAATAATTTTGACTTGAAATTCAGAGACCAAAATGATCCGTGTAGAAATGTTATCGTGTGTTTTGTCAAAGAGGAAAAACGAGATTTGAAATAGTGAAAAGAAAGATATTGAAGACTTACAATGAAGTGCGATTTTGAAGTCGAGGTTCCAAAAAGGCTTCTTCTACTCCTAAACCTCGTGATCTTCACCCTTGTGCCTCCGTCGCCCCTCCTGACATCACGGCCGCCGCCGTCGCCACCGCCCGCCGCCTTCGGAATCTCCTTATTCTTCCTGAAGCTGATCCACCGTCTAGACCCAACATATTTGCCATCCTTGCCCTCCCTCGTCTCCGTCTCCGCCCAACTGTCCGGGAACCTGAACGACAAACTTGAAGACAGGTGTGGGCCCACAAGGGGATCGTCCCCGGCGGTCGTCGGAGAGGCGAAATGGGCCACTTTGGCGTCGGCGAACAGCCTCGGCGGCAGATCCAGAGATCTTGCGCTTTTGGGCTTTGATGATTCTATAATTCCGAACGGCCTCGGCTTCCCCGGCGCCTCCTCCCACTGAAACGGCACAGAAATCGACGCGTGAAGCGGCGGGGTCAGCATCCCCGGTGGCTCCGGTGGCTGTCTCGGAAGAGAAAACAGAGACAGCTTCGGTGGCGTTGAGCTCGGATTTTCCCCTGTTGCAGGCCTCATTCCTCCAAAATTTCACAGACCCATTTAATTTTGAACGAAAATAAGCAGGCCCAGTTGAACTGAATGATCAGTTACTGTAGAATGGGGGAGAAGTTTTATAGATAGAGAAAGCGGGGGGTTTAGAGAGAGAAAGAAGTGGAAGACGAGTTAGTTTAGGGGGATGCGAATTGTGAGGGTAACTGCAACGCTCCTGGCGCTTCGTCTTCACGAGAAAATGCCAGAAGTTTTCTTTGTCCACATTGGACTGTAAATGCACCAAATCTCTAATATTACATTTAATTAAATTTGAGGAGGTCCCACGAATTGGAAATTATGGGTCTGTGATTTTGATAGACTAATGAACATCAACGGTCATTTTGTCAATTGGGCCACTTTGAAAAGTCGCACTGATTTTTCCTCTTCTGCGTAAACGGTTGAGAAAAGATAGGCTTTTTGATGCTTGGATAAAATGGTGCAGCAAAACAGGGAAGGGAAGAAGAAGAATTTCCTCTTAAAGCCGTAAATGGTGACCTTTTTGCATGCCAATGGTTTCAGAGGCTCATGAGACTTGCTTTGTTGGATCGTTTCTTGTTCATGGATGCCAAGTCATCTGCATAAAGAGGGGAGGGGGGGGGGGGGGGGGGGGGGGGTGGCGGAGGAAGAAAAAGGAACAAATTGATCACAGAACAAGTGCAAAGTGGAAGCAGGAACGACTGAGATTATCTTAAACATTTCTATGGCAGAATTTCCTGAGAATTTTCTAAAAGCAACCATCTTTCTTCTCAGAAGACAGTAGATTAGTGGTGCAAGCTGAAACTGAAAAATATTGATCAAATTGAGTCGGTTCGTGGGACCAAACCTTTGTTATCATATCACACCCCATCACCTAACTCATCAGATTTCCTGTGGAATTTATCACCATTATCAATTCAGGCTGATTTGAGCAACTTTGAAGAACAAACTTATGACATTTTTCATTACATTGGAATAGTAATTACACTATACAAATTCAGAAAAAGAACACACAAAATCATACATGACTAATCAATTTTATTGAGTAAGATACAGTTTTATAACTACCTACTTAGTTGAATCATACCCTCGCAAGCCAAGGTTCCCTCTAGATCTCCGATAATTCGAGTTATCCGAACCTCTAGACCTCTTTGCACTTCTTGTAAGAGAGTTTTAACACTACTGGCGAAGCGCTTGATGTCAAAGCTACCAGACTTTTCGAGTTGGTCAGCAACCCTGGCGAATTCTGGGCTGATCTTGGATTGAATTTCCATCAATTTCTGTCCTGTTAAAACAACATATCTCTGTAGTTGAAATGTCTGTTCAAGGAAGTTCTCTAGTGCTTTTGTTTTCCCCTTCGTTCTTACTACTTTAGAATCTCCACATTTTACACTCGCCTCATAATCATGCTGCAAACCACAGAGAGATTATCAGAAAGTTAGTTGCACACAGCTTCATAAAAGATTCCAATACTTTGAAGTAAAAACTTCATAAACGAAGAGATGGCGAATCTCCAAAAAGTAGAAAAATCAGGAATGAATTTAATACAGAACCTTTATGAATATGACTAAATTAGGACCTGAACTTACCATCCTTTGGCAGAGTTCGTCATTTTTCTCCTGCAGAGAATTGTACCTGCCCACTTGTTTATTCAGCAATGTCAGAAACAAAAGAAATTCTCTAATGCCAACTTGAACATTATCCACGCTTTCGGTATTTTGAGCAGTTTCTTGTTTTCCAACGAGCCTCTCAAGCAAAAGAAATTGCTGTTTCAGCCTTTTGATTTTGTAAGACACCCCTAGAGCATGAATATCCATCCTCCATTGTGTACTATAAGTTCTTCCAAACTGCAATCCAATCGATGCCAACTGTTTGGCATTATCAACCTCCCGTGGACTACTTGTGTTTGCTTCTTGAATGGGACTGTGACAAGCAATTTCTTTCTCATCTTCAAATTCAGTTCCTGGAGATTGTATTAACGGATTTCTATCCTCAACAAGGTTTGAGCGAGCAGCCTCTTCTCTCTTGGTAGCATCCACTTCTCTCTCAATAGCATCCTCTTCTCTCTCAATAGCATCCTCTCTTATCATTCCGATCGAATCTTTATTTGTCTGTTGCTCTTCTCCTCCCGGTTTTATCTTTATAATCTTGATATCCGACCACGTGCCATTGTTGTCAACTGGCCTATCCCATTTCGCCATTTGGTAACCTTGAGAGTTAAACTGTGATGCCAATTGGTCTTTCAAGGAAGCTAATTCCTCTTCTCTCTCCATTGACAGAGCTTTTAATTTCATATTCTCATGTCTAAGCTGCAAAACCTCTTGATTCTGTCCAGCAAGATGGGACTGAAGCCGCTTTGCTTCGAGTTCTAAGCTGAGCATTTGCCAATGAAAAACTTCTAATTTTTCATCTTTCATCCCCATTTGCTCTGCAAATGCATCTATTTCTAGGTCATGTCTCTGCTGAAGTATTTGTACGTACTTCTCTGCCTCGGAGCATACCAACTTTTCCATCTGCTTGACATCAATCATTCGCCCTTCAGATCCATAGATGAACCCAAAAAGAAAAGGTAAATAATAAAGTCAAAGGGACCTCGAATTAAGTGATATTAAGCTAAAAATAAGAAAGAATACCAAGAGGAAAGTGTATACTAGAATAAGCTATGTAAATGCATGCATTTTTTTAGCATCAGTTGCAGAGTGGGTGATCTAACCATCGGCCTATGATTATACTAGCATATATCGCATATACATTTATTTTTCTCTTAAAAGAAAATTTAAGTTTCTTACCTGAGTCATCATTCCTTTCTGGGGAAATACATTCAGCAAGGGAAGGGAAATTATTCGACTCAACTGACTCTGGATGATTGTAGTCAATATAAATATCAGTTGGCTTTGATATGGTCTTCCCATTATTTGGGAGCACGCTTTTATTTGAATGCTTGTCCCCGACAATCATAGGAACATCATATCCTGAATTGACCTGATTGGATAACATACTTCTTAGTGACTGTCTTTCATGTCTAGATTCTGAGATTGTCTTCCACCTTTCTGCTTCTAGTTCTGCTTGCTTCCTCTTAGCTTTGGACAGCTTTACCTCCTTAAGGAGCATTTGCTTCTGTGCTGTATCCAGCTTGGATTTTCGCAGCATTGCTGACAAGATCTTGTCTTTCTCTTCTAAATCCTTGCGCATCTTAACAATCTCAGCTGATAGTTTCTGTACCAACATTACGGACTCCTCCTTTTGCTCTAAAACTGAATCAAGCTCTTCTTTTGATGCTTCAACTTGCCTAACTGCACGGGCCATCTCGGCTTCGAGTTGCCTTTGGTTTGAGACCAACTCAATGAAGGCAGTTTTGTGCTTCCAAAGTTCAGAAGAATGCTCTTGGGCCTCGCGTTTAGCAGTGTCTCTCAATTCCTCTGCTATATTTTCAGCCTTCGACAGTCTTTCTTCCAAATCGATTCCTTTTTTAATCTCTTCCTCCAATTTCTTTTCCTTAGACTCCAATGACATCCCCATCTGCTTCAAATTTTCATTCAGTTCAGTTATAAGTTCCTCCTTTTTTTCAAGAAGCCTTGCATCGTTCATTAAAGCTCCAATGTGTTGGCGAAGCTTCTTCCTTTCAATCAACCACCGTTGCTCCTGAGCAGCAAAAATGCAAACAACTTTTTCATTGGCTTTGGCATCTTCATGTCTGATTCTTTTCAACTCTCCTATTTCTCTCTCAGCAGCCTCGAGCTTAAGATGAAGAACGGGCCTTTGCCTATCCACTTCTCTCTGAGCACTCCATATTAACAATCCCAAGAGTTGGGCACTTCCTTGCAGCATCTTTTCCCGAACTTCAGACCATTTTTCGTCTTTGCAATCTGATGTTGACAAGAGCCGAAGAGCAAAGAATGCGCAAGAAACACCGACATACATAGGAGATAAACTGTTGATCTTCTCTTCAGAGATAAATGTTAGTGAGTTGGAGACCTCTTTCTCATCCATTATTTAATACTGTGGTTCTTCTCCTCCTTTGAATATACTATTACAGAAGAACTAAAGATTAGTATAGAAGAAAAGAAAGTGTCGAGCATACACTAACAAAGCTTCGACAGGTCAAACATACATTATATACATAAGAAACAAGACTTTGAGAGTGAAAGCAAGGCATTGGACAAAGACCAAACAGATTATGAAGATTAGATGATGGAAGCAGTTTTCAATGCTAGAGAGTCCACAAGCATTTCAGAATTGAAGCGTGGAAACAGCACAATATAAAAAACTTACAGACGAAAGAAGGACAGGATGAGGGCTTATCGAAGTGGAAAAACTTAGGTCGTCCGTTACAGAGAGGGGGAAATCATAGAACTCAGAAAGAGCAGCAATTACTACGGGATATCATGAAGCATCAGATCACCAAATCATAAAATTGTAATATATATGATGGATTGAGGCTATGGGGTTATCAACCGGGCCATGAAATGCCAAAAACATGGCTGCTTTTACATATGTTTGAGTCTGCAGAACATTCATGTAGATGCTAAGCTACAACACAATACAATAATTAAAAGGAAAAAGAATAAAAGAGAATTGTCCCTGGTTTTCAGGGAAAAGACAGACTACAATGTTTCCCCACTTGCTTTTCCCCTTTTCCATCTCCCCCAACCCCATCTCCTCCAATTTTCTCTATCGCAGGTCGTGACTGGTTGATAAAGGAAACACAAGGTTTTCTGGCTATCAGTGACAACTACATGTAAACTGAAGAGAAAAGGCAACTTTTATGCATCAAAAAGTCCTCTATAATACTATTCGTTTTCCACAGAGGCTTGCCAGCATAGAACTACACCATATATTGTTCCTTTTCGAGGCATAATGAACACTATTTCAAAAGGCTGCATCTGCAAGTTACTTTCAGTTCTCACAAGGTGATTATGTCTTTTACTTCTTAGCTTTTGAAGCGGAGCACAAAAGGGTCTGCTAACAGTAAACAGTAACAGCGATGATTGCAATTTGCAAAAGAGAAACAATAACAATCCAAATCAAAGGCGCCCACCAAACCCATTCTCCATTTCATAGCTAAAAACCAAAAAAAAAAAAAAACCCACTCTTCTTTCTCCAGTAAAAACGCATCACTGAATCGCACAAAAGAAAAATGATACAAGAATACCTTTCAGTGGTTCAGAGAAAGTTAAAGCAGCGTGGAGCATCTTCTTGTGCATATTATAAGAGAGAAGCAATTAATTGTATCACTTTCAGTTCATAGACAAAATGATGGAGCGACTCAGGCAACAAGCTCTTCGTGGGTCCAGAAGAATTGACTGCTCGAGTTTCTTCCTGTAAAGCAGAAAAATAGCATAAGAAAGAGCACACAATTCGATATAGTTAGGATAAAATTTAATACAATACCTCCACAAGAATCCCAATTACTTACCTTACCACACGAGCATTTTATAATCTTAAAGTTGAAGATCGGCCCTCGGAATCCGGACTCTGTAATGCGGGATTTGAAATGGGTCCGTTACCGAGCCAGAGCCAGAGCCAGAGCCTCTTTGATTGCTGTCAAAGCAACCTCATGAGATTTTCAGAGATGAGAAATGGAGGCAAAATGGGAATAAAGGAGGGGGAAATTATAACTGGGTCGCAGATTCATAGGAAGTCGAGGGCAAAGTAAGCGAAATAAAGAGTAAATTATTGCGTCGTTCATGTGACCCACTTGAACTGGCATGTACTGACATTCTGCTTCTAATCTTACTTAAATAAAAGCGCTTTGTTTTCGGGCTCTCAAACAGTGAGCTGCACAGACAACTCCGTCTTCCTTTTCGTTTTCTTGGAGATAATTCCTATTTCTGTTCATAAATTGGCCTTGTGGGGTTGATTTTACACTGTTTTTGTGCCCTTGAACGATAAATTTTATTGGGTTTTCAGAATTGGATAGTGCTTTGACAGGATTTGAATGCTTATTCCAATTCTATTTTTATCTTTGTAGCCTACTGACTACTGAGGCTTCAGAATTATTTATGACAGTTTTTAAAGCTACTCAACCAACCCATCAATCAATCACACTCGCACAATAGCAAGTTGGCCATTGGTATGGTCTCGTTCAATCTTAGATCCAAATAACAATGAAAAATTTGGCCTCATAATATTTATCCATCATATCTCACTTTCTCAACTAACTTATATCATATCTAATATATATAAAAAATACTTGTGGACAAATTATTTTTAAAAATATCAACATCAAATCTTAACTTATCCCCTTAACAATTAATTTTTAGTTATGTCAAAGAATCTTTTAAGTCTAGATATTCAAAATAACACAGTTTTAAAATAAAATGTCTTACGTCTGAATTTATGTCTTCTTATTTTACTCTAAAATCTTAACTGACAAATAACCTACTAACCTGAACATGCCAATTGATTAATACGCAGACGTGACTTTTAAGTTAGGTGAACACAAAGACTTTTAACCCAAAAAAAAAAAAATTCGTATCTACGCTCAAATTGTGGCAAAGTTGAAATATGAATGAAGGATATGATAGTTAGAAATATCAGGGTTGTTTGATTTATGGGTATGAAACGATGGAAGAATAATAAAATATTAGTGAACGTTTGGATACATATGAGATGATTCGATAGTAGGGTGTAGTTAAACTTTGTTGGTAGCGAAACTACATGTCGGATTAGATGGAGAGTGTCGTGTCCCATTACAGCTCATGGAGGGAGGGACCTTTCGGCTTTCCTTTGTAGGACACACGACGTTTTGGGCTACTTCCTGTCGGTTAGATGCCACGACTTGTCCATTACGCAAAGGGGCTGTGTTGGCCCATCACCATGTGTGTGGGTTTACCACTGGGCCCACCAACATGCCCCTACCACAAGGCCCTGGCCCAGTACATAATATATACAAAACTCCACATTCTGTAATGTTATTTATTAAATCTAAAGACAAGATGAATAAATATGGCAATGTAGGAAGGGAGGAGCAGAGTTTAATATTAGACAAATATGGGTATTTTAAGTTTCTTAAGTGAATGATGCAAAAGCAGGCCTCCAAGGGGGAATGGGCAGTGCCCAATGTTGTTGATGTTGTCCAGAGGGCAGCTGCAGCATGTGGGAAGGAGTCCCAGTCCCAGTGTTGATTGGGGTTGGGCTCCGTGGGCCTTGGTACCCCACTGTTCCTCCGCCCGAGCTCGACGACTCACACGCCGATCCTCGGCTTCTCACCTTCACCTTGGCTTTAGCGGATTGGGTCGGGGCCATGTAGCTCGGGACATGTCCATTATTCTTCGAGATCGATTGTCGTTTTTGTCGGGACGAGTATGCAGGGCCCGATTCCACGGAGCCCAAATTTAGTTGGGCCAGGGCAATGGGGTCCATTTCGACGGTCTTCTCCGACATGTCGTCGGTGGCGGTGGCGGTGGTGGTGGTTGCGGGTGTGATGTACGAGCACTCGCGAGGATATGGATATGGATATGGTTGAGATTGAGAAGACATCCAATGCTCCAGCCAATTCCAACCATATTCAGCCTTCTCATGCCTAATCCCAAAATCACTCCCCTCTTCACGCAACTCATCTAACATCCCTTCTCCTCTTTGATGTTGTTGCACTTGCTGCAATATAATTAAACAAAGAATTATAATATATAACAATTAACTGTCAATTTTTCAATAGTGGTCAAATCCTAAGAATAGGTGAAGGATATAGAGAAAGAGAATTATTGGCGAGAGGAGGGAACAAACCTGATAGGAATATGCATAAGCAAGAGCTCTTTCCCTCTTCATTAGGGCATCTCTTTTTCTTGAAGAATTTTCCTTGATTTTCTCTACGCTTAGAGCCCCACCATCCCAGCCTTCCATCTCATATTTCTTCAATATGTTTTTCTTTTCTTCATAGTCTTCATAATCTTCTACTTCCTCTGCAATAATTCTTGTATGATAATTTTGGTTGGCCAATTGCAACCTCCGAGCGCGAACTCTTGCTTGCACCCGCACCAATGCTTGCATGCAACGCATCGTCATTTGTGCTTGCTTTCGCACGTTGTGGCCTCGGACCAATGCTTGTAATCTCACTAGCCCCTTTAGTGCACGGAGTGCTCGTCGAGCCTATGAGACCATCAAAACCACACAAATTAATAAACACATCAAATAAATTTGAAATACTTAGCTCGTTAATAGTAATGAGCTTGTCTTCGGCACCATTAAACCATTAAATATTTGATAAGTAAGAGACAACTAAGAGAGAGATAAATGCAAAAATATAAACTTGAACGTGGGGTCAGTTTTTAATACTTAATCTTCACCCTAACAATTAATGTACTAACAATCTTGAACTTTACAAAAATTAATCCATGTCACTTACCAAGTACCCTCTGTAATAAGCTTGAATAAGGGTTGCTGCTCTATCTTCTCTAGATTGCCACCCATACCCAGCCAAACGAACAACTTTTGCTGCCGCCTGAGCTGCTGCAACGGCAGCCTCAGCAGCTGCTGCAGTCGCCGCTGCCACCGCGATGGCATGATCTCGATCTTCAATCTTCGGAGTCGATTGAACGCTCTCGTTGTTGGTTATTTCCGTAGAAATCTCTGTCGGAAATTGTTCAAAAGATATAACCTCCTGATGACCAATATTTTGCTCCCATTTTTGCACATTCCCATTCTCCTTCTGAAAATTTTAGTGGGTTCTTTAAAGATTATATATGTCATCTCCATCGAATCTATATGATTTCTAAAAGAAGAACATATATAACTCCACTTAAATGAAAAGATAAAGATAATCTTTTAGAAGATAATTAATGAATTTTTATACTAAAAAACAAAAACGGGTTATTCCCTCCCAATTTCCACACTTTTACTCCATTTTTTCTCCCATCTTCTTTTAGTCATATAGAAACAAATTATAACGATACGTTAGAGTGAGAAGAAATCAAGGAGCTTATTAATTTAATACATTGTTAAACACAAAATCGATTAAAAGAAAAAAGAGACAAAATATGTTTGGAAGATGATGGAGATCTACCACCAACATGCACATGATGGCTGAAGATAAATGATGGTGATAGCTTACAAGGTTTGATAACAATATGTCATATATACACCTTTTTTTGTTTTTGTTTTTGTTTTTTGGTTTTTTTGAGTCTCCTTCTGCTCATATGGGGGACCAAAAACACCACCTTTCTTTTTCTTCCCTTCTTTCTCATTCATGCATGGCTGTAAATCAATATTCTCACTCCCCCTTTAATCTCAAACCTTCCCTTGATCAACAATCAATACCCTCTTTCTCTTCAAGCAAAAGCACCCACCACTCAGAAAACGCATTATGGGTTGGTCAAAATCCAAATCCCGAGGTGGGATTATTACAAATTTATCCAAAAATAAATATTGTAGTGTTAGGTAGGCTAATATCGAGATTCCTCGAGTCTCGTGTATCAAGAGCTAGACTTAAAAGTAAGTGATTTGAATGAAGAAATTTGTGGTCGGAGAATGGAGAAGAAAAACGAACCTTGTTATTGTTGTGGAAGGAGTCGGAGGAGTGGTTAGAAGAAGGAGTACTAGATTTGAAGACTTTCTTGACGGTGGAGAACCAGCTGTTTGTTCTTCCTTTCTTCCCCATTGTGAATATATTATATTATGATCTCGGGGCAGCCACCAAATGAAAATCCCTGTCTCTGTTTCTGTTTGTGTTTCTGTTTTGGAACAGATGTAACAAAGAAAGAAGAAAAATAGAGGGATGAAGAAGAGAGTACTAGCTAGAGAGAGAGGGAGGGGGGAGTTTGCGGTTGGTATTTAAGGGTATCACGAGGGGAAAGAAAGGCCAAAATGGGGGTTTCTTTGATACGTGAACCACACGAAACCTTTTGAGTTTGGTGGAGGCTTTTAGTGTCCACAACCACCCTCTCTTCTCTCTCTCTCTTTGCCTCACTAGCCCTCTTTTATGCTCAACACTCAAAACAACACAATTTAGTAATACCAAGGTTTAATATACTATTATTGGTTTACTAATTATGGTATTGCCACCACCTTCAACAATCCTTATACTTGTACCCCTTTAATGGAGTATGATATGATTGGAAGATTATAAAAGGATAAGCTTTCTAAACTAAAAAAAACTAGCACTTTTGTAGTTCGCAAACATATTTAAATGTTTCGTTTTTTAATATCTTCGCATTCTTACTGTCACTTTCTTCCGCGCACTAAACATCCAACCATGGTGTTGATGGTCGAAATCAGACTCTGACACGTGTAAGCATAAACTCTGTTCGTACAAGTTTCATTTCATATCGGATCCAGTACCCGACAACACGATCCATACCGAGCTGAGATGAAATGGAATATGGCTACTGACCTGAGGAATTCGACTTCAAGTCTGACCATCGACTTGGGGATCTGACAATAGTAACCGTCAGTCGTAACAGCCAAACGACTTTGTCTCCCCCGCTTGTCTATAAAAGGGACATTCTGTCCTATCATTCAAGTACGATATTTCCTCTAAGAACGACCTAAACAATTTGAGCTCACAACTAATTTGGACGTCAGATTTTGTTTATTCCCTAAACAGGTTCACTTGTGAGCACCTCGATAATCCATCTACGTCAACTCAGGACTGACCAGTGAACTGATGGTAAGCATCAACATAATAAAATTGATAACGGTGCTTCCTTTCTTTCTTAGTTAATTAATTAAAGTTATCCTGAAAGAAAAAATCATTAAAGTTAGGTTTTTGTGTAAGGGACGGTTTCGATTTTAATTTTCTACAAAAAAAAATATTTAAAAAGTAGATCTTTTAACATCTTTTGAATTATTTATTTTCAATATTATTCCATGTTAAGTCCACATCGGGAACTTGAATTTTTTAGTGGTAAAAATGTAAGGAGACCACAAAAATATTGAAAAATATTGTTTATCTTGCAAGCAACGAAGAGGAAGAAAAAAGAGAGTGAAAGTTGAGAGAGTGGAATAATTTTAAAGAACAATTTTCCCTTATTTCTTAACTTGATCAATCCATCACCTAATTCTGTTGCAAAACCCAAACACACATATATTAATTGTAAGTTGGAATGTCCTTTTGCATCAAGACAGATGCCTTTTCTATGTGAAATAATTTAATTAAATCACATTTTTTGTGTTATTATACTGTGCCGTAAAGATTTAATAAAGTTTGTAAATAATATAATTTAAAAACCTAGTAGTCTTAATATTGTTATTGTAGATAGCTTCTTGTATATACTTTCCTTTCTAAAAAATAATTAAGGGGTCTTTTTTTTTTAGTAATAATCATGTGATTAGCAACTTAATATATTAACCATAAATATACTCAATAGTTAAAAAGATATATATCCCCATAAAAGAAAGATTGTTAATTCAAATTTCCACAAATCCTACCTCACATACATTATTATAACTTAGTTAAATTAGTTTGATCGTAAAAATTAATCTCAATATGGTTGAGATAGCGATTATTACATGATCAAGTAGTTGATTTTTTTTTCGGATCTACAATAATGCTTTATGGGCATGAAAAGACAACGGAAGAAAAAAATTAGGATAATTTTGGAGGAAAACATATAACTTTAATTACCCATTGTTAAAATGCTATATTGGTTGCGGGTGAGGGGATTCGAACCTTCAAATTCACATTCACAAAGATCTACAAAAAGTTTCGTCCGGTTGACAACCTTAATTTCATATCACAGAATGAATTTTTTTTTCTCCCTATAAGTCTTCAAAATTAAAAGTATTGTCTACTTCTGATCTCCAATGGTCAATAATGTGGAAAATAATAGTATATGGTTCCATCACATAAAGCAATCCCATCGCACACGAATTCTTCTCTCACATTTTAAAAACTTTAGTACAACTCTCATATATCATCATATTCACTTGATATATAGAGGTAAATCAAATGTGACTTTTCATTTAAAAATAGAAAAGTTTAGGTACCAATATTATATGATTTAAACTCTGCTTAATTAGTTATCTCAAAATAATTTTGGAGGTAGATTTTAAAATAGACACATTATTATATATATAATCAACTTCATATTATAAATATGATGATTTTGATAAATGAGGGATCAAATTTCTTAAGAGTATGATTTATTATATATTTTTTTTAGTTCAACGATATATGAGGGTGAAGATTTATGTCTTCAACTATTTGGTGGATGGTATTAGTCTTAACCAATTGAACTACTGCTACTGCTATCTTCTCTATATTATAGATATAATTTTGAATTCATGGGAAAGAATTAATGAAAAAAATGGGAAGGAGGTGTGACTAAATATGAGCAATAAAGTTAGAAGTGCTTTTCTTTTAAGAATGTTAGTTGAAACTTATGACTTTGTAAAGAAGTCTACTACATACATAAAATGGAAGATCTCAACCACAATGTCTACATCTTAATTATAACGTGTCAATTTTGTTCAGTTGAGTGATAGTGAATAACAATCCGTTCGTTTTTTACATTTTACAGCAAATATTAATTATAATTGACGAATTCTTCTCAATTTAGTGATAACGATAGTAATAATAGTAATCACTTCAACATTTTACAACAAGTATAAATGGTCCTAAAAGCATAACATGTCTTTTTAAATTTATGTCATGATTATTAATTTAATTGATCGTGACTATAATAGTAGTAATCATAATTAATATGTGTTATTTGTTAAAAATATATTTCATATTATTTATTTTAGTGGCAATTTTTGTAATTTTATTTTAATTATGCTAGCCCTTGAAGAGAAAGATCCACTTTATTTGGGCTATTAAGGAAGATGGCCAAGACTTTATCATGGGCTTCGAGTCCTGACAAGCTCATTTTGTCGCGCTCTTTTTCCAACCTAACAAAGTGGTGTCGTGCATGAAGATAATTTCATGTACCATCTAGTTCAACAAAGGATGAAAAAAAAATTCAAATATCCGTTATTTTATGTACTCAGCGTGTTGAATTATGCTAAAGTTGACATAACCTCAACGTCAAAATAAATTGATTCTAAAGAAAATGTTAAAAGTAGTTTTTGCAGATGTTTAAAATTAAAAATATTGATTATATAATCAAAACTCATGTCGAAAGGGATAATACCTCACTTGAGTGATTTTATTAAATGAAGTATAAAATATTCTATAATATCATTGATTACTAATGAAATTGGGACGATGATTAATTATTGAGGAAAAATCATATTAACAATTTGGCAAATTAGTATCGTTGAGCACTCAATAAGAGTATCTACTCTTTATTTCCGAGTTTCAAATCATTACACTCACGTACTAAATAAAAAGTTCTACTAATTTTACAAGGATTTTTTAATCGATTTTGAGCCCAATTTTGATTAAGAATGAACCAAAGTTCACCTTATTTACCCTGGTAAAATGGTATACTTATAAGTTTAACTCTGCAATATAAAATTTAGCCTATATTTAATATAGGAATTTGAACTCTATAAATCAAAGTTATTAAATAAACTTTGGGATAAAAAAATTTGTCATTAAATAAAATTTGTAAGGCTTATATCTTTCTTTTTTCCCCCTTTTTTAACAGGTTAATGTTTACATCTACTCCCACAAATCAGAGTAAATATAGACGACATAAACTCTGATTTTTTTTTTCTTTTTTACAGATACTATTCTAATTCTTATTATTTATTATTTAATACAGATACACATTCTAACTTTAGAATAAATCAATTAAAATGAGTCCAACGTCTCTCCAATAAAATTACTGGTGGATATGATGGTTTAAAGAGGAAACACACTCTGTTTTCAAATGTGTTTACATTTTAAAGTCTACCATATATGTTAGATTAACTTCCCAAAAAATGTACTTCAAAAAGTTGGAAACTTGGCCGTATACATAGCTGTAAAAAGCAATTAGAAATGGTTTGGTCCTTGAGTTCATCCTCACTTGGTAGAAAAATGTGCCCTTTTTGGGAAGAGAGAGAGTTTCTCTTGTTTTCCCCAAGCTCACATGAAAGTGAAAAAATCTTTCTTTATACAAAAATTTCAGAGGGAGGAAAAAGGAATACAATCCTGATGCAATAAAGCATTATATTTTGTGAATAAATTTATCTCACCACTCACCACTCACCACACCCGAGGAAGGTCACTGATGACATTTCAAAATCCACAAAAGAAAGATGATGAGATCAGTGAACAGTGGCTGTTTTCTCTAATTTTAAATATGGGATTTTCACTGCTCTTTTTGTCTTGGATTTGAGACCAGAGTTGAGGTTGAGAGAGGTGGCTGAGCAAAGTTCAAACCCACATTTCTTCTCTGAAACTTTCATCAGGTTCCTCTCTCTCTCTTTATCTGTCTTTCTCATGGAACATAAGGATTTGGGTTTGAAATTGTTGTGTTGATATGCAAACTTTCTAGATTCGCTACATCAAGACTATATTTTCCTAAGGGAAGAACTTCACTTTTTTGGGCTCTGCAGATGAAGCTTCTTCAGCTCTGAAATTCTTGGGGAGATTTGGGTGGGAAAATGGGATTTTTCCAGAAAATGTGAAGAAGAAGAAACAGAGCTGAACTTTTCCTCTCTCTCAACACACTTTCCTTATTTCCACCCTTTTCCTTGAGAAATCCATTTTCCCAGAAAGCTCCTGTTCTGATGAAACTGGATCAGATTGACAAGTTGAAAGTCCTAAAAAATGAGCTGCAAGATGGAGGGCTCTCTCCTGCTGATCCAATCGACGTCTGTTCCAAGGTCTCAGAAGTTATTTTCAAAAAAATTACTTTCTTGCCTCTTTCTTCTGTTAAGTTTGTTAGATTATAAGTTTAGTGGCAAGTTGCAAATTTTCTATCTTCATTTGGTTCATGCAGAGACTTCAAGACGATTTGCAAACTCTGGGGATGAAAATCCAGCTGCACGAGGACAACATAAGATTCCTAAAGACTCTGAAAGACAAATTGGTTGATTCCATCATTGATCTGCAAGGTATTTTCATTTCCTTCCTGAACAAAAATTCATACTTTCGTAGATATTTAAGACAATGATGTCTTTTCCAACACTTACATAAATTTTCTTACAGTTGTCTTAGGAAAGTACCATCTTTCGAGTACGCCTGGGATTGAGAACAAGGATGGTTCTGATACTCAAAGTGAAGATAAGGCATCAGATCAGAAAAAAATATTGGAGCAGGAAAACACTGCTGCTGGCATCTTGTGCCAGCTGAGAACTAACCCAAAGATGCTTGCTTCTGACCCCACACTGATTGATGATGTTCTTGGTGTTGTTGCTGAATTAGGAAAAGTAGATGACAGCAGCCTTGGCAGGTCTATTTTACTTATACTTACATTTGCTTCTCATTTTTCAAGTAAATTCATAGTCTCATCTTGGTTTTCTCTCATGTGCATAATTTTTTTCTTTGAATGTGATGCAATGGCAGTGGGATGTGCCATGGGGATGGAATAGTTTAGGGTGCTTGATGGTAGAGCCAAATATGAGAACACTAGCTATTCATTTTATGTTGAATTACCATTTTAGTCTCCACGGTTTGTATTTGAAAGGTATTAAAAGTATCAATTCGGTCTTTGATTCAATCTCCCGCGTTACTATAAATTAACATTTTTCTTGTGTGGTTACTGGTTTGTGTTTCTGGACGTGGTAGTGAGATGATGAGTTGATATTTAGTATAAGCCTATAAGGTATACCACGTACAAAGAAAACGTGCCATGTAAGAAAAATATTAACAAGGATGTTTAGCAAGATTTGACCAAACCGTAGAAACCAAATTGAGAGGGAGTACAAACTACATGAATTAAAATGATAATTTTAACCTTCATTATAATACTAACATTTTGCAACTATCTTTTTGAAACTTCCCAAATTGAATTTGAGCTTAAAGTTAAGGTGTTTGATAGCATAAGGTTTTAGTTTGTTCTTAGCAATAGATTAGCGGGTATAGTGAGAGATGGCTATTGGTTCTTATTAATTTTAGTGATCTGAGGAAAAAATTCAAATAGGAAGATAGTTAATGAATAACATGAGACCGTTCTGTACTTTTGCTTACATGTTTTTCTTTATCCTCTCCTTTTCTGTTTTTGTTTCGGAATACAGCCTTTTATCAGAGTACCTAGGAAAAGAGACCATGTTGGCTATTGTCTGCAAGACATACAATGGAGTCAAATCTCTAGAAAAGTATGACAAGGAAGGAAGCATTAATAAAACATCTGGGCTCCATGGGTTTGGCGCTTCAATCGGGAGAACTTTAGAGGGTCGGTTCAATGTCATATCTCTCGAAACATTGCGGTACTTGTCTCTTACATGCCATGTTTGTTAGGAAATTCTTAGACTTTGGACATAAATATTCAGGAATCCTTCTCCAACTGAAAACTCAACAAACTGTTTTGTTATTTTTTGCCTGTAGACCATATTCTGGTGAATTTGTGGCTGCTGATCCACAAAGAAGGCTTGATCTTCCAAAGCCAAGATTTCCTAATGGGGACTCTCCACCTGGTTTTCTTGGATATGCTGTTAATATGATAAACATAGACACAGCACATTTGTATTTTCTCACAGCCAGTGGATATGGTCTTAGAGAGACTCTGTTTTATTCTCTATTTTCTTGTCTGCAAATCTACAAAACAAGGGCGGAAATGCTACAAGCCGTTCCTTGTATAACTGATGGAGCACTCTCTTTAGATGGCGGTATTATTAAGAGAAGCGGACTTTTTTATCTTGGCAATAGGTACGAATCTCTTCTTTGCAACTTGAATGATTGCATCGATTATGAATCTGAATCTCTACTGTGGTCATTGTCCCAACACTTGGGGATTCTCTGTCGCTGAATTTCTACTTTTATGCATTCCATCGTGTTAGGGACGATGTGAAGGTGAGCTTTTCAAAGTCCTCAACAAATTCAAGCCTACCTGACCATTACATAGAATCCGAGAGGCAGATGAAAGAAATGAAATGGAGAAAGGAAAAAATGCTTGAAGATATTACGAGAGAACAAGCAATGCTAGATAGCACGAGGCTCAATTTCGAAAGAAAAAAGGCAGATTTTGTCAAGTTTATAGCTGAAACTGCCACTCGGGTAAGCTCTAAACCAACCTCACAAACATGCAGTACTTAAATCGTTAAATGAGTTACCTGATAATCTGTCTCAAATTGTTAAAAACTGTCTTTGCCTAGTACATAATCTGATCTCCTCTAATAAGTTTGATATAAAACATATGATGTGCTATTGGCTCTTCTAAAATTGGAAGTTCATCAAATGAACTTCTATGAATATTTTACAATGTCAGTTTCTTACTGCCAATGCTTTTATAAGTCCAATAATGTGGCTATTTTACAAACATGCTGTCATAATTTCTTCATTCTTCTCACTTATATATTGATCATTAATTCAAGTCATTTCTCGTATAATGGCAGCAACAAACTCCTGTTGCAATGGGGAGATCGACCGGTAGGTGATGGCGTGATGCAGTGCAGAGAAGGATCAGCCAACCATTGAGGGATGACTATATGTTTTGGAAGTTTTGGGATGCTCATTTTCGTCGATGTGTTGGGTTTTTGCATGATATGTATTAGTGTTGGGAAGTTGATGATTTTTAAGGGGTAAGGAAGGGATGAACTGGAAGAAATTTGCAGTGCCAATTTTGCCTTGTGAAATAGATTCTGCTTCTGCAAGACCATGTCTATACCAAGCTTTCCTTTGACAGTTATTTGGTGGTGCACTTCTTTCATGTTTCATCATCATCTCTCTTGTTTTCTTTCTCCTCTCTCTGTTTTATGTGCTTTCTGGATGAGCTTGATATCTGATAAAAATGTTATTAAGATATTGGAGCTTATTAACAGATAAACCAAAATCCCCAAATTAATTTTGGAGGTAGGAGTAAGGGGATGCATTCTCATCTCTAACATCACTTCACTAGAGGATCGTCGACAAGGTGTTCTAGTAAATATTGTTACAATACAATTAAGTTGTAAATCTATCTTTTCTAATTATACCTTCAAACTTATGGAAATTGTTGTAATTAATTAATTATCTTTTTTAAGATAAATTTAAGGTTCGTTTGGTAGAGAATTGGAATGAATATACATTTGGTAATATTAACTTATTAATTTATACTATATATAAACGAGGTTATAAAGGAGAATTTTTCTCTATCATTTTTGCCATCAATTTTTTTAGTATATACCAATTTTGCCCTTTAAACTTCGAACGGATGCCATTTGTCGAGGTGTCTATTGATTCAATATACATGTCTATTTTGCCTTTTAGATTTTTATGAGATGCGACTATTTGGATCAAGGTGTCTATCGAGAGAATCGGTACAATCAAGACCGTAGAGTTATGTCTATTCGCATATCGGTACGATCAAGATTAGAAAATTGTGTCACACATTCTTTCACACATTCAAATGAGAAGTTAAATATAATAGAAGTGCAACTCTTCGACAAAGTGATGCATCTATTCACATATAAGTGCAGTTGCAAACCATCTATAAAATGAAAGAAAACTAAAGTGATCATACTTAAAAATTATGTCTTTTTTTCCCTCCAAAATGTCTATGAAAGTTCTATTTTTCTTTGATCAAATAATTTATTGATATTTAGTTTGAATATTTGTATCTATTATAATGTAGCTTTCTTAACTGATGTTGGTTTTAACTACTATTGTAATTTGTTTATCTATGCTTTCATTATTTTTTTTAGAAGAATTTATTTTTAGTAATTAATTTGAGTTTCTAAACTGATGCGGTAGTTTTGATTAATAATTTGTGTACTGTGATCACATTTAGGTGTAATTGGTCCTAAAACCAACAAAACAATAGAAGATTCAATCATCAAAATCACTTTAAATCAAAGATCTTATCATATTCTTGGAGATCCTACCAATTTCGTGAAAAAAAAAATCAAGAATAACACTAGATTATATGAAAAGTAAGTCTTCAATCATGTGTATCTATAATTTATTTTTCTGAAATTTTATAATTTATCTTTTTGATTAATTTTTTCATACCAATAAGTTTCAAACTTTTTATTTATTTATTTCAAACTAGCTTATTATTTGATCTATATTGAACATTATTTTTTTCGTTTTAAATCATATGTATATTTCTAAATTTTAATAGATATTAATTATAAAACAATGTCATGGTGTCAAACATTTGTTAGAAAATTTTAGTGCATGAGATTTATTTTTCCTAAAATTTGTAATGATAAAATTTTATAGTATCATCATCTTTTTCTAAATTTGATTAATATCTTATTTTCTTTGACCAGATAAAATATTACTAAAAATTTTATAATAGACAATAATTTTTGAAAACAAGTAATCAATGATTTAAAAAAATAAGAGGTAGAATTTTTTTTTTCAAAAATTAAAAATTCAACAAAAATTTAAAAATTAGGTTCAAAGTAATTACTTTCTTTTCTAAAAATAAAATATGTTTTATAATTTTAAAATGTAATCCTATCTCTTTTATGAAAAATAAATTTTTTTTTGTAAAAATAATAATAATAAGAATTAAAAAAAACTAAAGAATTTATATAAATTTTTAATAAAAATCTTCCACAGAATATCTTGAATAAATAAAAGAAATTATATACTTCACTTTTTTAGTACAATAATGACCTATTTATACTTACATTTAATGACTATTCCACGAATAATTCACATTCACATTTTCTTTTTACTTTTTTTTTTATGTCAATTATACAGTATATTACTATTTTAAAATGAATATTTAATTCAGATGTTAGTATCAACTATCAACATAGAAAAAGTTCTTCGAAAAAAAGGTATGAAACTATACATTTATATATACTTAAACTTTAATTATCTATAATTTTTTTTTTTATTTTCTCACTTTCACTATTTTAAAAGTTAATGTCAAATAAGCATTAAAGAAAGGTATATTCATTTAAATATGAAATTATCGTAGAAAGTTATATTCTAAAAATGTTAACCCACGTGCAATGCACGTGAATCTAACTAGTATATTACAAAATATCTTGAATCCTGCTATTAGACACATATATGAAAACAAAAACAAGGAATATGGTAGGAGATCGAACTCACATTGAAGATATATGTCAATTGTTGCTGAAGTATTTAAATTTTCCCGAAATTGAATAAATTATTTAAATTTTCCTTAAATGGAATGAATTGGTTACTCTTATCTTATAAAGTCATTTTGGACCATCATATTTATATTCCGTCCAGGTCCAACTATATTAATAACAAGGGTATATTATTTAAAAAAAGAAAAATAAACAAGGGTATATTTGTCAAAAAGTATAAGAAGGAAGAAAGGGTATATTTGTCAAAGTGAGGGCATTTTAACCTAAGGTTATTTTGGCAAATCCGATATTTGAAAAAGGCTATTCAGCCAATTACATATTTTCCTCTTATTGATTTATTCCCATTCCCCAACATCCCTCCACTTCCAGTCCCAATTCAAGCTTCAGCACTTCTCAACGTCAGCAATCTGCCCGTCTCCCTTCACGCGCAGCCATCTCCATCTCTGGTGAGGCTTCACTTCTCCTCCCCCTTTGATGCGCCCTCTTCTTCTATTGCGCGTCGTTCGTATGGATGTTGCACTGTGATCCTGAGTTGCTCTCTTGTTCTGAGTTTTCCGTGCGATGAAACTCCATAGAGCACCTATTTTTCATTTCAAAGTTGTTTCCCGTTCTTCTTAATCAATGAGGATTTTATAGCTTTTATCCTCTATTTTAGGTTTGACGTGTTGTTAGCGGTTTAATATTGAGTGAATTTCTTAGATATTTGTGATCTGAAACTTTATCAAAGAATTTTAAACTAACAATTTTATGTAAGGCTTATTTCTCTAGTTCTGAGTAATGTTGCTCCTTATACATGAAATGATTTTGTATGGATAAGACTTGTAATTTGATGTTGCTGGAATATGGACCTGCGATGTTAACTTTTCTGCAGTTGTCATTTGTTGGATGTGAAATATGGAATGTCATTGAAGGACACGTATGTAATGTAGGTAGAGTATATTTATGTTTGTTACTTATTAAGAGAAAAGTATTCCGGAATAATTCATACTTCTAGGTTTTAAGATCGACTTTGTTCGCTGGTTTGAAGTGGGTGTTGAGAGCTAGTAACTTCGAATATTTCTTTAGCAATTTACCAATCATGCCAACACAGATTATACACTAACCAGTTAAATGCCCCAATGGAAGTTCAGTCCATTGATTGTTTGAGTAATCCCCCTCAAAACTGAACCAATCAACTAAATTCTCTTATAGCTTCATCTTCTGCATATAGATCTAGATGAAGAGCCTTCTTCTAGCCAGTTAGAATTTTGAATTTCTCAGAATTTTGAATTTCTCATTTTCATTCAACTTAGATGGACCCATTCGAACTCTAGACAGAATATAAAAGAGGTTTTTGTTCTTGTGTAGACACCTCAACGAACTCATGTGGACCCTCCTTAGCTTTAGCTCAAGGACAATCTCTGAAATACTAATGATGTGTTGCAAGATGTTCGTTTTTCTTTTCTTTACTTATTCCTCTCAATGAAATTTGTCATGTTACACTAAGTTACTTATAGATGTATTCATGTGGTTTAGGAACACTTTATTCTTTTTTACTTAAAAGATACTTATTATGTCTTTGTTGGGTAAATTTTATTGCGTATGGAAAGTTGAATGTTGTGTACATAACAACTGTGGGCATGATAAATCTATTTGTCTGAAATAATTATTAGGAAACTTGATGCCTCTACTATTTGCACAACAGTAGATAAAATTTGATTCGTTTTAATTACTTTTCTTCTCTATTCCTTTTCTCTTCCATGGGATAAATTGGTTATTATATTCCTGCTCTGGTCTCTGACAAGAACATTTCAAGAGAGAATGGCAAGCAAGGCTGCCAAATCTGTGGCGAAAGCCATCAGCGAGTATCAGTATCCATGGCAGGAGAAGATGGCCAAATACAAGAATGAGCTGTCCAAAGGTGTATGGGGTTACTGGGAACTAGGAGCATGGAAGCCACTGGGCATAAGTGCACGTCACCGTGCGAGACTTCGCAAGGAAGTACTTCTTGCTGGGCAGGATTGGGCATACGATCCAGAGAAGAAAGAGATGAGAACCAAGAGGAAAGGGCACAAGTGTGATAGGATAGCTGCAGAAAAACGAGAAAACACTGCCAGATTGATGGAGAAAATGCCAGACATGTTGCTTGAATACAAGAAGCGCAGGTGGGAGAAGAAGATGAAGGAAGAAGAGAAGAATAATAAGCAATAAACGGATATGGTTGGTTTTTTGTTACTCACTTTCTCATCCATGGAGATATTGCTTTGTTATCTAAAGTTGGATTAGATATCACTTTGTTGTAGACTTGTAGTCATTACTAATCTATGATTTTATATTTTTTTGTTATCTTTTACATCAAAGTGATAGGAAGAGAATTGATGTTTGTATTGAGATAAGTAAAAGATTGCAAAATGAGGAAGAATTATAGAGCAATCTCCTAGTTCCCCAATTCGTAGCTTGGAACATTTACCCCAATATTTAGCATTTGTCTAATCCCGATTCTACCAACTCACCTTAAAACGGTATCATTCTTATCACAGAGTTTGGAGATTTGACGCTTGGTTATGAATTTTGTATGCTCATCAGGTAAAATGGAAAAAAAGAAGTTCATTATGTTTTAGAGAAAAAAGAAATCAAACGTAGAAATTTCATTAATGTTTTAGAAATTAGAGATAAATGGATATGGTAATAGAAAACTTTTTTGCCCCAAAAGTTTGTATGCATAATTTGAGGATTTTTTTAACAAAAAAAAAGGCTGAAAAATGTAAAAATATTATTATTTACGTTTATTTATTGTTTAAAAGATTAGAAACAACAAACAGAATAGGACATTATTTCTAATATGGTGGTTCTTAAAACTCTATTTCTAATACCTTGATGTAGAAATCCAATTAAATACGATGCGAGATATAAAAAGATATTGATAATTAAATAAGACATTTATTTATTGCTTTCCAAGTAAAATGACGTCGTTTTCGTACACTCCTCCAAATTAGATATTCTTGAAGGCTCCACAAGCCACAGCTTTCCCCTTGGACTTGTTACGTAATTTTCTGTGAGGTTCTGCCGTCTGCTTCAGTATCTCTGTTTCTTCATCTTCTTCACCCTCTTCTCTTCAGTCCCTTCCCGATTTCGCTGCTTCGTTGATGCCAATACTCCCCATCTCTGTTACTCTGCATCTTTGAGTTCTCCATGACCCAATACATTTAGCTATCTTCTCCTACCTTACCTTTCATTTTCCGAGAAGTTATTTTCAGTCATGGCCGCCGTTGCTCTCAGGTCCAGGTCTTCCAAGGAAGTTGCCACTTTAACCCTCGCTCGCTATAGACAATCTATATCCAATTATATTCACGCTGGTAGCAAGCCCAATTCTCACTGCACCGCCCGTAACAAATCGAACGACCTCTATCTGAACTCACCTTACCACTTAGTCTCTTTCAAGCCGGTTTCACTTAGGGGAGACTTCGTCAAGAACGGGAGTCAAATTTTCGATCATCGGAGGATTTACCCGAATTCCAATAAGAACTTGAATGGGAAGTTGAGTAGGGGCAGGGGCGATAGTTTTATGAGTACTTATGGGGACCCGCCCGAGGTGTGGTCTGGAGACGGGATTATGATTCGTGGGAGCAATTCAAGCTTGAATGGTCGTGGAGGAGGCGGCGGCAGCGCCAACTCTGGTTCTGGTGGTGAGTTTGGCTCCAACTCGAATGATGGGTGCTGGGGTGGTTCCAGTTTGGGACCTAATTTCCCGACCCCGAAGGAAATCTGCAAGGGGCTTGATAAGTTTGTGATTGGTCAGGAGAGATCTAAAAAGGTAAAACCCGTTCGTGGCTGAACATTGTTGATTCATTTAGCTACATTCATTTTATTTTATCGTCTGAAGAAAGTGTCTCGTGCAGGTGCTCTCCGTGGGTGTATACAATCACTACAAGCGCATCTATCACGAGTCACTACAAAGGTTGTTGAATTTGAATGTTAGATACTTCCTGTCTATTATGTATCTTTTTCTTTTGCCTTAAGTATAGGCGAGTTAATAATGCCTCGCTTTAAATGAGGTCAATGGTTTTGGTTAGGAATTAAAACTCCCAACCGATGTCTCTATTGTCTTAGTTTTCTCCATTACTTGTTCTGTGGAGTGTGAACGAAGTTTGATTGAGCTAATTAGGTGGCTAACATGTTGTTAAACTTTTAAGGTAACTCCCAAAACACACCCACACATGTATATCATAGTGCTTGTACTTGGGGCATGGCATTTTTTTTTTTTAAAACTTCTTTCAGAGCCTAGTTTACCAGTCTGATTAGTTGATAATATTAAAAGAAAGGACAATAATGATATGATCATTCTATAAAGATATCAATGACCTTCAAATGTTTTGTTTTGCTTGTGCAAGCTAGGCCTACAGGAGATACAGTTAATAGCAAAGCTGATGCTGTTGATGATGATAAAGTGGAACTCGAGAAAAGTAACATCCTTCTGATGGGGCCAACAGGCTCAGGTAATTTATTTTATATGATTGTTGTGTATTGCAGTTTACTTTTGTAGAATGTGTGATTATAATGCAGTTCAACGAACACCACATATTTGGAATTTTAGTTGTCATAACTGATAATCTAGAATAAACATCTACCCAAAGCCATTTAGAGAATAGCGCAATATATTTTTCTTAAAGATTTCTAGTGCCAAGGTTCCTATCCTTATGAGGAGTGTCTTTCTTCCAACCAACCAAAAATGGCTCTTGGGGTGGGTCCTACACCTACTCCTGCCGTAAAGTAGTGCTATCCTTTTTTCCAAGAGTCTGGATGCTTTAGTAGGGATTTGGAAAAAGAAATGTATTAGGTGGGAATGCTGAGAGATCTGATTCATCAGGAGTAAGTCTTCCTTTGTGCAATAACATTCTTCCATTTACTGAGCATCTTAGAAACCCTATTTATAATCGGATTCTAAAAGTCCAAGTTTTCTTTTTGGATTTCCTCCCAAAGGAAGCCAAGGTAATGAAATGGCAACACCACTACAAAGTGTTGGGCTGTTGTTTTTGTAGGCAAAGCTTGGTTTTTCCATTTGACAAAAAACAATCTCTACCTATTTGTTAGCTTGGGAAAAGACTTCATGCTGGTCAATGTTGATACCTTCATGGATTTTGTTTTATTTAATTTTTATATAGATTGATATTCAAGCCAGCCACCAACTCAAAAACTTTTAGAATACTGCAAATATTGTCCAAGTCATTATCATCGCAATAGGCCCCCAAAAATATGAAATTTTCCCTCAATTTGAAGCCTAAATAATTTCTGCTTGATTAAAATACAGGTCAAATAGAATTTTTTTCCAACTAATATTGTAAATTAATTATTGTGAACTCTTGTATGATTCTTTCTTATTCTCCCTTAATATTGTTTCAAGGACAGGGAAAACACTACTCGCCAAAACCTTGGCACGCTTTGTTAATGTTCCATTTGTTATTGCTGATGCGACTACCCTAACACAGGTAAATTGATGAACACTTATTGGCTTTTAGGGGTATTTAGGCATATTTTCTTGCATAATTTATTATTAGAAAACATAAAAAGTTTAGTTCTTAATTAGTTGGTTAGTTGTGTTTTTCTGGGATAAGTAACCTTTCCTGTCTCATGGATATTTCTTTTAACTCTCTTGGATGTTGATGGTACAAAGACTTATGTTTCTGTTTCACCAGTATTTCATATCTACTACTTAAATAGGTCCATTAAATTTCATTCAAATGTAATGTTTTGCTAACAGTAATTTAGAATTATAAATTGTGAATGATCCAAAAACTGGTTCAGTTTATAACCCTGGGGTTAGTTTATCTAATAATTATTAGGATATAGTATTAGTTGCTTCCATTCATTGACGTTTTGTGGTTGAAATTATAATGTTTTAGTTGGATGACTTTTGTTGCCATGTGTAGGCAGGATATGTAGGAGAAGATGTGGAGTCTATATTATACAAACTTCTGATGGTATGTAGCTGAGTACCTGTACCTCAGGACTTTTCGCTTCACATCCAATATATCAATCAAAATTAAGGCCATGCAACATACACTCTTTTTTGTTTGCAGCATCTTCATTTCCGTTTGGTTTAATCCATAAATGACAAAATTGTTGTTTTTTAATACTTAGTTCAGACTTCAGAACCTGTAAATTGTTTCATTTTTGCTTTTGTCCGTAACATTCTCCTGTCGTGATGTTGTTCTCATATGTGTTTAAATGTCAGGTTGCTGATTATAATGTGGCAGCTGCACAGCAGGGAATTGTTTACATAGATGAAGTTGATAAAATTACTAAGAAGGTTCTCCTCAGCTCTTATATTCATCTCTCCCTCCAGCTTCTTTGGAAGGACTGGTGTGAATTTTCCTTCGTTGATATTTGCATTGCATTTTTATGAGGCAGGCAGAGAGCCTTAACATTAGCAGGGATGTGTCAGGAGAAGGGGTTCAGCAAGCATTGTTAAAAATGCTAGAAGGAACGGTAGGTTTTGCATTTCATGGTAGCTGAAGTTTTATGATGTAGTGACATAGTGTGCAGCAGCCATATATGAATTATGTTTGTGGTGAGCTGATATGTGATATTTTTTCTGATCTAGGTTGTCAATGTGCCTGAGAAGGGTGCACGAAAGCATCCTAGAGGTGAAAATATCCAGGTAGGTTCTTACCTTTAAGAAATTTGCTTTCCTTGCAAGGAAAAAAACAGTGGACTTTAAGATGCGTATCTCTGCTTATGAAATAATCATTATTCTTACTTTATTCTAATGTCCTAAACAAATAAGTGGCTTGAGTGTTCTCTATGAAGTAGTTCTTGACTAAGGAAATGATATAGGTCCCGGTGTCATGAATATGTAATCATTATGAAATTCTTTGCAGATTGACACAAAGGATATTCTTTTCGTATGTGGGGGTGCCTTCATTGACTTGGAAAAAACAATCTCAGAAAGGTTATCTGCATGTAATAGCTACTCTAGTTTACTCCTTGTGGTGATAATTATATCTGTAACATTTTAACTTCGGAGGAGTTTTTATTCAATTTCAGGCGCCAAGATTCTTCTTTAGGTTTCGGGGCCCCAGTTCGTGCAAACATGAGGACAGGTGGTGTTACAGATGCCATTGTTACTTCTTCTCTATTGGAGACTGTAAGTGCAGACCACTCCTCAATTTTAGAGTAACAGTAACAACTCATGTAAACTTATCAGTTTATGACTTTTTTTTACTCTCTTACTGGTTTTTATAGAGGATTTTATATTTTGTCAGGTTGAAAGTAGTGATCTTATTGCATACGGGTTAATTCCTGAATTTGTTGGTCGATTCCCCATCCTTGTCAGCTTGTCAGCCCTAACAGAGAATCAACTTGTTCAGGTATATTCTGAATTCTTATTCTTCCTGTAGTCATTTGTTCATAAAAGTGGCCCTTAAACATCTACCTTTAGTTTTAAGTCATATCGTGACATTTTTTTCGAAGATAGGACTCAAAATTTAGGACATGTTTGGTATGCAATATGGATTCTATTTCTTGTTTTAGTGGATTTAGTAAATATGTGCTTGACAAATTTGTTTTTTAAAATTGTTTTTGGATTCAGAGATACAAATAGTGAAAATTCAAAAAATGACATTCTTACGTTGTTAGTGTTTTTAGATTTTGAATTTGAAACTTTAAAATGTAGAATTACATAAAAAAAAAGGTAAAATTTTTAATAAATATACTATTTCATGTTGTAAACTCATTTCATTCTCGTTAAAATTAGAACATGTTTTAATCAATAAATTATTTAATAATATTTTAAATTGAACTAAATATTAATTGGTAACTACTACTACCAGTTTACAAATATATAGCTAAACACATTGAACAATTTTTTAAATTGAGATTCAATTTCCAAATCTGCTATTAAACACATTTCCGAAAATATTGAAAACGTGAAATACAACTCTCGAATCTATTGTTTTCAGATTTCTGTTTTCATATGACCAACTAAACCAAATGCAACTTTACTAATTGCTTGGGGAAGCTAGCTGCACAAGTTTATTGTAGCATCCATCATATTATTTTTCTGTCATACTGGCAAGATATATGGAATAATATGCCTCTAGTTTTGGAAAATATCTGTACTCTAACAATTGTTTTGTAAATTAAACATTACGATGATACATAAGATGATCATCTCTCTAAGCTCTGAAGTCTTTATCGATCTCAATTGCTATGGATTTCCTCTGTCTGACTCAAGGTGACTCGAATACTGGCATTTGTAGGTCTTGACAGAACCAAAAAATGCATTAGGGAAGCAGTATAGAAAGATGTTCCTAATGAATGGCGTAAGTTGGTTTTTTTTTTTCATTTTATTTATTATTTTTAAATTTTATTATTATTATTTTTTAATTCTTTCCAGATTGACAGTGGAGAACTTGTGTTCGTTGCTTGTAAACTTAAAGTATGTTTACCTTGCTTCCACCTCTTACGAATACTAATATCTTGGGATAACTCATTGTCACCAGGTCAAGCTCCATTTTACAGAAAATGCCTTGAGATTAATTGCAAGAAAGGCTATGTCTAAGAACACTGGAGCCCGGGGGTTGCGATCAATATTAGAGAATCTATTGATGGATGCTATGTATGAGGTATGCTATTTCTTATCTCTATATGAACTTAAAATAATACAAGTGGGCCTAAAAAAGGATAGCCTGATACGAAAGGTGTCAATACAAAAATGTATTCTATAGATATGAAAAAGGGCTCCAGTAAATAAGAATTTAGATCTTTGATCTAAAGGAAAATTACAAAAATTCTTAGAAATGCACCCATCGAGAGATGTTGAACTTAGCTAAAAGACCAGGCATCCCCTAGAAAATTTTGGCAGCTCTAAAAATTATCCTATTACTCAAACTAAATGCTCCATTACAACCAAAAAACTTGTGCTCCAAAGAGTGGTGAAATCATAGCTCTTCCATTATCAGCGCTCTCCATTACGAGCCAAACATATTTCAATGACTCCAAAAAGCAATCTAAGATCGAAATGTCAACTGGATTCTCCAAAAGATTTGACTCAAATCCTTGCAAGCATTCTTACAAAAAAGACACCATTGCAACCCCAACATGTGGAAGAATGCCGATGGATTGGATCATTAATGTTGATTCTCCCAAAGTTTTACATTCTTGTGAATTATAATCTTCCATAGCAAGGAGAATAAAAGGACCTGCAAGGTTGAGGGTCACCCAATAGATGGAAGAAAAACCTACTAGAAAACCCCTTTCGAAGGATTGGGTTTGCAAGTGGATACTACGGTCCTAGGATGATAATGAACTGACCAACCAAAAAAAATAGGGTAAAACATCAAAAGTTCCCATCTGAAAGATGCGAAACCCATAATTATATGATGTGGAATTACCTAAAGTAGGACGATAGTTACATAAAGTAACCCTAAAAGAGGAACGGTGGTTAAGACAGGGTGGTAAAGATGAGGAAGCAAATAACAGAGGGGACTATCACCCAACGCAACCAATAGTCCTCTATCTGCGCCATCCCCAATTGAGAATTCCACCAAAATTTGAAAAGAAGGGAAAGAAGATGAGATTGCCTCTATAGGGTTCTGTACGTACCTTAAGCCCCACAAATATGAGACCCACTCAAAACAGTGAGAGCCAACTTTCTCTCCATAAACCTACGCCACCAAAGCATTTGGCTCCAAGGAGAAATTACTACAACCATTTTGGCAACACGACTTTATTACAAAGCCTCAAGTTTCTCATGCCCAACCCCCCTAATGGCAATTCAATTGGTCTAGACACAAATCCCACCAATCAAATGGGAACCCACCCTTGTCAACACTTCAAAGAAATCTCATGATCTTCTGCAAACCATTACTGACAAAAGAAGGATTTCTAAAAATAGAAAGTAAGCAAGTCAGGATCTCCGGAATTCCACTTGAAGTATGTCAGGATCCACTCAAAACTGCCAGGATATGGGTCAACCTTCCACCCTAGGGGAAAATGCCCTTTCTTAGGAAGAAAGATGCTTTTGGAATAACAACCAAGGAGAAGCCTTAAATAAGTGGTAGGAAAGTAATCAACTTCACAATCCATCACAAACGCCTGTCGAATCAACTTTGAGGGATTGCAATTAATACTAATAAATAGAATTCCTGCCTCTGTTAAATTAAGATCAGAAATGACTTGAAAATCAACAAATAAGATAAAGATTAACAATAGAGTCCTTCCTTTTAGAGTAGAAGGAAATCGGTAGAGATAATCATGAGACAGTTTTGAGAGGATGGTGACCGGAGAAGTAACAGGTGTGCATTAATATCAGGAATGAAACATCACTTTCTTTTTCTTTATTTGGAAGCCATTTGTCACCTAAAATAAGCTGCCCTGCATCTACTCTGAGTCAACATAGTTCCGTTTCTTCACTGCATTAGCCATTTGACAAACAATGCCTGATGCGTTAGTTAACCAACCATACCACCCTGGAGTCTTGCAGATTCCTGATGCCAAAACAGGCGAGGATATAATTGATGCCGTTATCGTTGACGAAGAATCCATCGGGTCTGACGGCTCCAGTTGTGGAGCTAAAATTCTTCATGGAAAGGGTGCATTGGATCGCTATCTTTCAGGACAAAAGGTAGAAGAAAGAAAGGTCTAGTCCAGCTATGTAGTTCTTATCTACCACATTATGGTCACATATTCCCCTAGGTAATCTAACAATGCTGCCAACTTTGCTTTGCAGGCAACAAGCGAGGGTTCTGAAAGAGAGCCAGAACCTGAAGGTGAAACAGATCTTCCTTCTGTTGTTGCCAGCAGCATGTAACCAACTACTTGTGGAAGTCTATGTATTATATCTGTAATGTGTACATATAAAAAGTCTACATTTATTAATAATTCAAATGGGAAAAATTATTGTCACACGGATTAACTGATTGTCAAAAAAATGTGTTCTATGATTTATTTTGTAGTCCCGGTCCCATAAAAATCCACATTTTCAAGCATTTATCTCCAAGGATGTGGCTGATGGTATAGAAGTTCTCTCTTTAACATTTAGGGGTTGTTTGACAGTGGTTTCAAGAACAACATTCTATTTTAATTTCTAAATTATTTCTTAAGGGTTGTTTTAGTTCTGAATCTTCTGAAAGCTCTCAAGTACAAATGTTTTGTCTTGTGAATTTTTACACCCTCAAAAAATAAGCAAGGAAAAGGCCTGAATGTTCTCAATAATGCTAGGTGGGGAAGGCATAACATTTTTATACCATTCAAAATGGAAGAAAAGTTTGGGAGACATAAATTTTACTTGGTCATGAATGTTCAATGATGCAGTTAACATTGGGAATAATACCATCTTATAGCTTCACATTCACATCATAACGACTTCTTTGGGATTTATACAATCATCATTGGATGAATTTTCTCTTGTCTTCTATTTGATCTCACACTCATTAATTATTCCTTGATATAATGTAAAAGAATTGAAATAAGTCTCTAAAACAAATAAGATAATAAGTATTTTTGTAATAAATATTAGTCATACAAACGAAGACTTAATTTGTGGGTTAAAACACTTTTAGAAGTACTTAGTTGAGTAATAATTATATATCCTAATTATCAAGGGTTTTAGATGAAAATTAGGATGGGAATTACAATAAAAGAAAAACAAAATACTCAAGAATACAAAAAAGACAAAAAGTAAAACACATTAAATGTAAATTGAAGTTGAAGTTTGATTATATAAACTAATCCTACTAAGCATTGAATGAACAAAAAGAAAGGAGATAAAAACACGTGGCAGGATTTCATATTGATGAACTGTGATCATCACATATCTCAAGTTGTCCCACCAATACTCCTGGCCGTGGGATTGCCAGTTTTACTCTTCCCACCACAAAATCAACGGTGCCATTAATCTCTCTCTCTCTCTTCCGGTTCCTCTGTCTCTCTCTCTCTCTCACTTCAGAGACCTGGGAAGAGAGGAACACAACGGGGTGGAGAGGAGACACAAAGAAAAGAACCTCGTCTTTCTGGTGTAAAAGGGTTCTTTGAAATCCATTCATCTACCCCTCTTCCTCTTCCTCTTCTCATTCTTTGCTTCTTTTCTAATTTCGGGAGAAATTTTTCACCAAGCGGTGAAATTTTCCAGAGGGCAACCCATAAACTTTCTGAGATCTTGATCCATTCTGGTTTGGATTACTGGGTTTGTCTTCACTTCTGCGGTTTTTCTATTCTGTGAATGGATTTGGATAGTATCGAGTGTGTCTCTTCTTCAGATGGTCTCGACGAGGATGAGATCCATCTGCATCACACTCTTCATCCTTATTCCCATTCTCATCATCATCCAGAATTGTCAGCATCGAAGCCTCGTAATGGAAGCAACAATAGCGCTATAACGGGCCCCACTGCGACTGCTCCGGCCACCAGCGTCCATGAATTGCTGGAGTGCCCTGTCTGCACCAATTCTATGTATCCTCCCATCCATCAGGTTTGTCATTGTTGCCCTAATAACTTACAGAATGTAGATTATTTGTGGGTTGGGAGAGGCGTCTTTTTCTGATGAATGTGCAAGGAAGATTTTTTAAGAAATAATGTCCTTTTATTTATCTCTTCCCTTATGGGTTTTTGGATTAAGGTTGATCAATCAATTTCGGTTGGATTTTGGGGACATGAAGTGTTCTGGATGGATATGTTAAATGGAAACTTGTTATTAAGTTGATGAAGTCTGAGACAAAGACTTGATTGTATTGACATTTATCAAGTGTATCTTAAGGTTTTCTAACTCTAGTTTATGTAACAGAGACGAGATTACTACTTGTCCTATTTGTGCTTGAAAGCCTTTGTTTCTAGCATTAGTCGCTGGTTATTTCAACCGACTTTCTAAAGAGATCCTTTTGGTTTAGTTATGAACAATATTTTGACAGGGTGATGAAATTTTAGTTTTCCATTGCTTCCTTAGGATATCATTTCCCATTATCGCGGATATCTTTGTTTTTTTTTTCTAGTAATCATTTGGACACACCTTTTTAGAATGTTCGTGTCTGTACCATCAGGATGAGAGGTGTTAGAAGATGCTTGTTGTATGCCAATATTGTCTTAAAGCATGTATTAATTTTCATAAGATGTTATTTTATCGTGGACATATCTCCATTGTTTATGTCACTGCGGGTTAACTGTATAACCAACTAAAATGTTGCAGTGCCACAACGGACATACCTTATGTTCTACATGTAAAACACGCGTTCACAATCGCTGCCCTACTTGTAGACAAGAGCTTGGAGATATTAGGTGCTTAGCACTGGAGAAGGTGGCAGAGTCGCTTGAATTGCCTTGCAAGTATTATTCCTTGGGGTGCCCGGAGATATTTCCATACTACAGTAAACTCAAGCATGAGGCTTTGTGCAACTTCAGACCCTACAATTGCCCGTACGCTGGGTCGGAATGCTCTGCTGTTGGGGATATTCCTTTTCTTGTTGCCCACCTGAGGGATGATCATAAGGTGGATATGCACACTGGATGCACATTTAACCATCGCTATGTGAAATCCAATCCGAGGGAAGTGGAGAATGCCACTTGGATGCTCACTGTAAGTCTGATGTATTTGACATTAATTCTTAGTGGTTTTCTTTTTCTTATTCTTTGGTAGAAGGTGATTTACCATATATGAACTGAACTCCTTAAATGTGATATATATACATACGTGTGACAGATGTGTCTTTGTATATATGAGGACAAGGATCACCAACCCAATTAAACCACTGGGGAGATTAGAAAAAAGACTCCAACTAGACAATAACAAAAGAAACATGATGAGAAAAAAAAAAGAATTGGTATTATATGGCCTGCTACAAGTTGTATGTAATAAACCAGTAAAGATGGTTCATAAGTTTTGCTGATGATGATGTGAAAAAGGTATTTGCAAACTGGTTACAAGTTTGGCAATCAATCTTTTTCATTTTTTAAATATATAAAACTATCAATCTTAACTGCATTCACGTTTTGCCCTTTACCAGAGGCAAATAGATGGGATGCAATTAAATAGCTGTTTGGTTGAAATATTGGTGTGTCGGGAGAACATTTTTTATTTAATTTTTCACATTCCTTGCGTTCCAAGTGATGGATTCATGCTTTTCGGTTTGAGTGTTCTTATAAAGTTTATTGCCTCATCCATACAATGGAAAGATGGTATGGTCACTGGACGCTGAACTACCAATAAATGGCTTGTTTTCTGTTTAATCAAACAAGGCGTTCACACCAGAGTGAGACTCATTTCTGCTGAACGTTCCTTCGTTTTTACTCCAAATTTTAGTTTGATCTTGTTTCTTGGGGCTTGCTCTGTCACATTATGCAGGTCTTCCATTGTTTTGGTCAATATTTCTGCCTTCACTTTGAAGCCTTTCAGCTCGGCATGGCCCCAGTCTATATGGCTTTCCTTCGTTTCATGGGTGATGAGAATGAGGCACGGACCTACAGCTACAGTCTGGAGGTGGGTGGATATGGGCGAAAACTTATATGGGAGGGTACCCCGCGAAGTATTAGAGATAGTCATCGAAAAGTGAGGGACAGCCACGACGGACTAATCATTCAAAGAAATATGGCTCTGTTCTTCTCTGGCGGGGATAGGAAGGAACTAAAGCTGAGAGTTACTGGAAGGATATGGAAGGAACAAAACCCAGACGCCGGGGTCTGCATACCGAACCTGTGTAGCTAAGACAAGTAGTCTCGATCTCAAGGCCTAGCGTTTTGTGTGTTGTGGATTCTGCTGTGCTTTGTACCTATTCTTTCT